>NC_069144.1:47640980-48013480 GCF_943734635.1 Anopheles cruzii | reverse complement strand
TCAGGCTCGTTGGTTCAAATGAGAATAAAATGGGCGTTACGGGAATTTAGAAGGCAATCAAAGATCCCAGCCTCTGCCAGTCACTGAGCCAAGCAGGCCAAGAAGCACCTCATCCTGGGGCAAACAGCAAATTGCGCACATTCTAATCTTGGGGCGTCAGACGGCAAAAAGAAGACCAAGAAAACGTCACGTTCCGCTCCATGAGCGCGCCACGGCCACAATTGGGCAAGTTTGCAATTATTTGCCGTGGAAAAATACGTGGCGATTGACCCGGCGGACTTTGACGTGGCTCTCGACGTTGGCTACACATCATGGAAGCCAGATGCAACTCATGGCCCTCTCTGTTCGTCGCTTAGAAAGTCGATCAACTTTTGGGAGCGTCGGTGAACTTTCGAAATAGATTTCGATTGCATTTTTGTGTTGCTTATTGCCGCCGTGGATCATAAAATAAGAAGTAAAAGAAGCGGAAACTGCTAGCAGCGAGGTGTCTTTCTCTTTTCCGCAGGCCGCCCCGCGGCCATCAGTTAATGTGTGGTTAATGCTTTCACTCGCTGGAACGGGCCCTTAGCAACAGATAGCCCCGTGCGCGCGCTGTAGCGGTCAACTGATTGGGAGCGCAATTGCAATTGGGCCAAATTGCATGCGGAAGAACTTTTGCCAAACGACAATTCACCTCCGGAACCGGCATTGTGCGTGGTCGGAGTCGTTGCATATTTCTTCGGTGCGAGTGCAAATTTTGCACAACGGTTGCGGCTTGCAATGTGCGATTCTATGCCCAACGTGTGGGGTCAGCATGCGCGGCCATGCCGCCGCGTAGGAACCAGGAGGAGACGCGGAAAGGTCATTGAATAGCCGTGCTGTACCAACACATAGCGGGAGCCGTACGTACGTGGATTGCCGGCTGGACAGCTGCACGCGTATGCGTCCGTCCGCCCTGGGACTTTTCGCGGGCACACATACTCGCGAAATATCGCGCCGGCTTTTCGTAAGAAAAAAACCATTGCTGCAAACAATTGGATCGGCAGCGATTGATGGATGTTTTCTACAAATTTACTTGATATAGAATAGGATATCAGCCATCAGAGTGATCCAAATCCACGAAAAGAAACGAATTAATGTTGCTATGGACAAACTCTCCGTAGACGGTTGGTGCCGCTGTAAAGATGCTGGTTGAAATTTTGAATCATAATCTGCGTTCCTCTCAATAATCCGTTGCAGCGTTGGAACGGCTAAGACATTTTTTGGGTTGTTTGTAACAAAAAGCCTTATAACGAAGTATCCACCTTTAAACGAGCGATGCAGAGTTCCGTGTGTATTCCTAAAATAGCAGTATTAGAAATGGGAACCCGTTGACGTTGTTATAAATAGAACAACTCTACTGTTCCCGGGAGATTGATCGTTTAATAATAGAATGTACCGAATCCTGGATCGTGATACTATGGAGGAAGCCGGCAATCATCGAGCGCATGCTAATTTAACCAATGCTTGCTCTAAAGACGAGCCAGTAACGCACCGAGTGTTCGTAACGATCGCAGCGTGATCATCTTATCGGTGGACCAAATGGAACCTCGACGTTTGGCCAACATAGTTGCACTTTTCGCCGTCTGCGCCTTATTGGGCACCTTAAAGGCATCGAACGAACAAACATTTGGTCTGTATCGAGAAAAGTCGTACTATTTTGGCGATGCATTTGCGGTAAGCGAAGAACGGTGGTTTTTGGAAACCAAATTTATGGAACAACACTTTAACATATTGCGCAGCTAAACTGGTTCAAGGCATGGGACTTTTGCCGGTCTCGCGGAATGTTTCTACTGTCCATCCGCAACCAGCCGGAACTGGATGCTGTTGTGGAGTACCTAGAGAAGAATGGTGTCTCGAAGGTGACCGACCATCTACAATTTTGGACCTCGGCGAATGACCTTGGCCAGGAAGGACAGTTCTACTGGGCATCGACGGGCGAGCGGATGCGGTTCGAGCGGTGGACCGAGAACGAGCCAAACAATGCGCAGCAGAGCGAATGTAGATTCGAAAATTGTGTTGTTGTACAGCGAAATCTCAAAGTAGATCTTAAAATTAACTATACATTTGACGATCGGACATGCGATACGCCTTTTTTGTTCATGTGTGAAACACTCTACGATTAGATGGTACGCGCGTGTTCGATAAAGCAGATCAATAATCTACAGGAACCAAAAGGGAATCGATTAATTGAATAGTTTTAGTGTTAGGATCTGAACGTACAATGTTTCGAATACTTGTGGATGATGCGAATGTATTTTTCATTCATCGCACAGCACTCGGAAGATGTGAACCGGAAGATTGTTACCTTGAAAGCCCGTAAACGCATACCATGCGTGGTTGGTATGCGTGAACAGGTTCCTTCTGCTCGATCTTCGCGGTCTACCGATTTAGGTCGGTCGGTAGGTCGATTGACGCCAAACAATAAAGATTGGTTTTTAATCAGTATAGTTGGAGCCGCGATTGAGAAATGACGAATCCAACAAACCTCGCGGCATTTGTTTTGTTTTGTGGTTTTGTCTTGGTCTTGCAAGTCCATCCGTCCACTCCAGCGGATGATGACGAAACGTTTGCGTTGTATCGAGAGAAGAGCTACTATTTCGGCAGTACTTTCAAGGTGAGGACCCCAGCGTTTATGTAGTGGCCCTTTTTCTTGACCATTACCCCTTCAATCCCCAGCTCAATTGGTTTAAAGCGGTCGAGTTTTGCCGGAGCCGCGGCATGTTTCTGTTGTCGGTGCGAAATGCGGCCGAGCGGGAAGCCGTCATGGCGTACCTGAAAGGTACGGGTTACACCGAAAAGCACAAAGGACTCATGGCGTGGATCTCGGCGAACGATCTGGGCGAGGAAGGTGAATTCCGCTGGGCTTCTACCGGTGAATCGGTCGCGTACGAGAACTGGAGCGAAACTGAGCCGAACAATTACGAAATCGATAACTGTACCACGGAAAATTGCGCCATTCTGGAGTACTGGGCCGATGGGGGTTCAAACTACAATTACACCTTCAACGATCGCGCCTGTCGGCGGGAGTATTATTTCATTTGCGAATCGCTGGCTAATTAGTGCGTGCCTGTATTACGCGGGTTAACAAAAACAGCTCGAAAAATACATGTTTTGTGTTTGCTTTGCGACGCAGTGTTAAACCCACTATCTACATGTTTCTGTGACGCGGCCGAGCGGACCTTGAAGGGGGTCAAAAGATGGGAAGCCCGAAACAACAAACTGGTTTTCTTCGTAGCATTGGTGTAAGGCGCTGTAAGGAAATTACGATGTCCACGAGATGCTTCCACACAAACCCACCAAGAAGACTACGCGGACGTGATTACTTAGTGATCAGCAGTTGAATCCGCTAGTAGTAGTTCTGTTTTTGGTTTGTCCCGTAACAGTGCGGGTCTGGAAGATGAGCTAGTCGCAGCCCGTCGGTTGTTCGGATCGTATCATCAACGGTTTGTGATTACCAAAATGGGAACAAAACGCTTGGCACACGCCGTTGCCATCCTGATTGCGTTTCTGGTCGTAAGTTTGATACAATCGCAGAGCGATACCACTTTCGGTGTGTTCCGCGAGAAGTCGTACTACTTTGGGAATTCTTTTAAGGTGAGTGGTGCGTCAGGATTTCCACGGACACTTGTGACAAGGATTGAATTCCCCTACTTGCAGCTCAATTGGTTCAAAGCGGTAGAATACTGCCGGTCACGGGGGATGTTCCTTGTGTCCGTGCAAAACGACGAGCAGCTGCAGGGCGTTGTGGAATACATTGAAAAGAGTGGCTTCACGAAAACGCACGGTATCTTGCACATGTGGACCTCAGCGAACGATCTTGGTGAGGAGGGACAATTTTTCTGGGCATCAACGGGCGACCGGATGCGGTACGATCGGTGGACCAAAAACGAACCGAATAACCAGATGCACGACAATTGTACCTTCGAGAACTGCGTGGTGCTGGAGTACTTCCAACCGTGGTCCATCAATTACACCTTCGACGATAGGGCGTGTAATGCGAACAATTTTTTTATGTGTGAAACGCTAGCGGATTAGCCAGGGCGGCCGATAAACGAATCTACGAACACGGTTTTTGTTTAATTTATTATTTTCACGTATTCATTGACTGGTTATGGAAGGATTATAACGTCCATCCGAAACGTTTGTGAGTAGCACCTCGGTGTGCCGGTTCGTTGTAGCGGACAGTTTTACGGATGACCCGATTCTTCCCAAGCCGCGTCGATCTTATCCTAGTATGTACACTATTCGATTCGAAGACAGCAACCGGTGCACCATAATTCGCATGCACGATCGGATTACGATCGGATTTTTGCTGAGAAATGCCATAGTTTGAAAGTATTCACCAATGTACCAAAACCAACAAAGTTTCACTGCGGTCTAGGTGGGACAATTTCGAAGGTATTCCGAATCGAAATACACGACGATGATGGTAATATCATCGCGAAACAGTCGCACGATGTCCTGCGGAAGCGATAGCATGTGGGATAGCTTCGAGTGTTCGACCCCGTACTCGGTTCCACCGAGCGCATTCCGAATCAGATGGGTTGCCGCGTTCCGATCCAGCGGTTTCTTCTGCAACCCTTCCTTTCGGGTGCTCAGCATTTGACTGATTTCGCCGAGCGTGATGTCGTGTTTTGGTAGCGTTAGGGGCTGAAGGAAAGCTTTACCATACATGTGCTCGCCCACGAGATGGACCGTTTGCATCGCACTCATCGTGTCCCAGAGACCGTCGCTAGCGATGACGAGGAACTTGTCGCGGGGCGTCAGAATGTGGTGAGTAATCTCGGGGCACGCGCTCAGATAGGGCGGCGTGAGGTAGTACGGTGCGATCACTTGATCGCCAAACTGGGGAACAACCAGCTGCTCCAGCTGTTCGCGTGACCACTTGTACCGAAAGTCACCCATGGCACGTAATGGCGCTAATTGACCGAGAAGACGCTCGCCCCGGATGACCGTGTCCCGCTCGGTGGCCGGATGCTCGCTAAGCAGCCGGCGCACCTCTCCCACGTTGTCCGAGTTGTGCTCGTTCGTTAGCTTCTTCGCCACCCACTGGCCGGTGTCCGTGACCGTGCCCAGCACTGCGGAACAATCGCCCACCGATGCCACGTGCAGATGCGGACCGTCGACGTGGGCAACCAGGGCAACGGCCCCACTCATCGCTACGGACATGGTTCGTAGGCTGGGCATTTCGATTGCTTCACGTGACAGGTCCTGATCGAGCCGGATGAACGCATTCTCTAGCGTCTGGTGCATCTGAAAGCCGGCCAGTGTCGTGTTGGTAAGCTCGTTGGCGAACTGAGTGAAGCTTTTCTCGTACAGCTCTTTGATTTCGCTTACAAACTCTAGCTGAAATCGACAATACACAATCAATCTGTTGGTCCGTTTAACAAAGATTCCGCCGAGTACCTTATCGTTGTGGCAGGTTAGGAAAGAAAAACTCTGCGCTCCGTTGAGCAGATGCTGGCGCAGATCGTCGGGTGGCACTAAGGATGCAGCGATGTATCGCATCAGTCGTTTGCTGACCACCTGCGAGCAGGCTGGCCCGCCGTGGCCATCGAATATGCCCATCAGCAGCCCGGCCGTGTGAACACAGCTTCCCTCGCTACGCGAGTCTTCGATCGGCGAGTTCGAAGCCAGCTGGTTCGAATCGTAGCTCTTCACGGAACCCCCGAAGAACTCTTGCGTATGCTCGCTGGCGCGTAATATACAGTTGACCTAAAAAGGATCGCAAAACATGAGACGTTGTCCCGTCGCCATCATCATCATCATTATCGTTCGGTTGGGTATTTACGTCGTACGGTGAAAGTTTCGGTGGTCCCGAGGGGCGTTGAAGAGCGTATTCATGGTGGATGCTGCGGTGCAGTGACGCAGTGAGCAAATTATTTCGGAAGGCTAGTAATTTTCGGGATAAGTTTGACATTTTCCGACACTTTACGGCAGTTCTCCGGGTGATCGGCGGGTTGCTGAGATTAGGAAGAACTCGAGTGGGAGTGTTTACACAGCAGTAGCAACCTATGGCTTACTTTAAGCACCGCGCACCAACGGCGGACATGGCACTCTACAGATGAACTCTTCTCGTTCGAATGAAAACATCGAAAAACACTAAAAAATTAGCAAACTTTGTTTAGCCATTGGTCGCAGGTTCAGATTATTCAATAGCAAGTCTATTTTGGTTATCACATTCGCTGACGGCGTGCGAAATCCGCTGTCAAAATATGGGTACGCACCGAAGAAGGCCTTTCGCATCACAACCAAAAGCCTTTTCTAAGTGGGGGGTTTGAAATTAAAAATCTCAGTACGGTGCAGAATAAATACAATATTTTCGCAATAGACGTTTTTTCGCGTTTATTCCGTTGTCGCTTAATGTACTCAGTCAGTCAGTCAGTTTGTGTTTTGTAAAAAAACATCCTATACAGTATAACGTTATCTCTGACGGACACGATATTTTGCCGATAGTTTCTTTACCTTATTAACGGTAATACTATCAAGAATCCAGAGGGCATCGATGCAGATCTGTTGCTCGTTTGTCCGATAGTCCCGGTCTGGGTCCTGCGGCACGACCAGATACTTTGCTTTGGTACGACTTTCGGCAACATTTGCCCGACATAGCAACAGTATTTCGCGCAACTGTTCCGCTGGTATGGCGCAGCGGCGCGAGATCCAGAACGGACCGTAATCGGCGAATATGACATTTCGATAGTGGCTACCGAATGCTTGTCGCTCGCTACGATTGATCTGTACGGCTGCCGAGAAATCACGCACTTCAAACTGTTCCTCCGGTAGCCAGCGTTCTTGGCGGACGGATTGCACGATCCACTCGTACCGGACGATCCAGAGTCCGCGTATTAGCGCACGCAGCAGGTTTATGGTGCGTCGTGGTTCCAGCGTCACCAGGTGCGTTGTGTTGTCGGTTACATCCTGCTCCTCAATGAACCCACCGAGTGTACGCAGGGCCTACGGATAGGAATGTTCGATTTTCGATTATTGGTTTCTGGCACATACGAAATTTCGACAACTGTCGCAGGTGCAGGAACGGCGTTTTAATTCAATTTAAAGAGAACTTAAACTCGTGTTTCTGCAATAGTAAGTGCCTTTATTGGTCTATCGATACACACTAATAAAAATCAAACAAATACGAACACTTTCCAGACAGAATAGAATTGCAAGCATTACCCTTAGCAAATGCGTAAAAATTTAAACTACTCCTGCACATTCGAACTTGTCTATAGTTTAGGGGGAGGTAGAAGAAAAAGGTGACGTTTCTGAATAGGACTCGTTAGCGGAATTCCAAGAATTATTTCCGTCATTACCAGCTAACTGCGTCATTACCAGAGACGTTGGAAAAAGCTACTGAAATCGTACCTCCTTTACGAATGCGCTCTGCTCGCTGTGAAGGTTAGTGGTGGCCAGATAATTGCGCGATGCCGTTGGATACTGCGATCCTACCGTCGGTAAACCTCTGCTAGCGACATGCGGATGTTTGCGACGAACCTCCGCTGGAACCGGTGACACGAAAAACATAGTAGTTCGTCGTTTCTTCGAACTCTGCGAGGCCAAATCAGGAGCCATCGCCGCCGCCGGAGCAAGTGAACGTCTTTTCGGTGTCGGTTTAGTGACAACCGTCGTGTCATTCGGTTTGTTGACAAACGCATCATCCGACATCGTTTGCACGTTGAATAGCTTCCGTTTACGAGGCACGTCACAGGCGGCGATGCTTTCGCCCGTAACCTCACTACACTCTAATATGCCACTGACGGTGGTGTTGGGAACGGTCGATTCGTTGGATTTAGTTGACTTTTCGACCGATTTCGCCGTTTTCTTAAAGTACTCGTTGAGAGAGGTTTGTTGGGTTGCCGGTGGCGGAGTTTTAAGATCCGGTTGAGCCGGAGTTATCATGGAACTGGAGCCGGATGAAGATTTTTCTTTGGGACGAGATTCTTTCGCGGCAGCTGCACGCCGATTTATCTCCGAGAGTCGCTGATCCACTATATCCATCGTAATGTCAAACACTGTTTGGCGTCGGCGCTCAGGGGCTCGAGTCGATTCAAACCTTAGCGATGATTGGTACTCCTGCAACAAAGTCTTCGGGGGCTCGTGAGTTACCTTGGAGCTTGAGGTAGGTGCGACGCTGCTGCTGTGCTGTGTCAAGTAAGTGCGCGATATTGACAACGATTTTGTTGCGCTTGCGGTCAATTGCAGTGGCTCCGAGAAAGTGTTGCTGCGCGTTGTTGAGAGAGTGGTGCGCCTCCGGGAGCCATTGCAGGGTGATGCCAAAGACATCTCTATCGACTGTTTGGTGCTATGAAGCCCTGCCGGTGGTTCGAAAATCGTTTGCCGGCCAACACCGATTGGGGCCATGGCCGAACCATCCATCTTTTCGCCAATCGAGGTTCCCGTTTCGTCGTTTCCAGCCGTTGTCGAAACACTCATTGTCGATCCATTGCTGGGACCCTTGGCTGGCACGATTGTTGATGGGCCTTTTGGAGTATGAGAGAAGTCCATATCTTTCGGTGAATAGATGGAGCCATATTGCACGCCGGTGCATGTTTTGGACGCGCTTCTCAAAGCATGTCCTGTGGTCGTCGACGGTGGAGTATTTTCATCATTCACGAAAGCGATTGTTTTGCGCCGGTTCCGTTTGCCTATTGCGGACACCACCGGGGGAGGGCTGTTGTCTTTACTGGGCGAAGGATTGACTCCGACGATCGTTTCGCGACGTTTGTTTAGTTTACTCGTGGTCACAGGTTGCTTATTGTTTGAAGTTTGTTGTCCCTGTTGTGTCACGTTTATTTCCGCCGTGACCAGCATTGTGTTACGACGGGAGCGCCCGGTTCGTTCGGTGTTGAAAACTGAAGGAGACAGCGAATCACTATTCTCTTCGACGTTGGTTACGATCGTTTTGCGACGGTTGGACACACTGCGCTTTGTAACATCAGTTTGCGGTTTCGGGGCGGTTGGTTCTTCCGTGACGTTCGTCATTTGAGGTCGGAACAGAATCGTTTTGCGGCGTGTTCGGGGAGTGGCCGTTTCTGATTTGTCCTTTTTCGTAGCAGAGAAAAGAGCCCGCCGCGAAATGGGCAATGGATCGTGCGTGGTTCCGTTAACTCCGGTGGGAGTTCCGTCGATGGCGTCTTCGTCATCGACGTTGGCTGTGCCAATGGCAGCAGCAGGACTAGAAATGCCCGCTCCATCCATAGCAGTAGGCGTTGAACGGAAGCGCTCCAGCAACCGCATGGGCCCAGCTCGCAACATTTCATCGTACTCGTCGACCGGTTCGGTGTTGGTGCCAGCGACCTGGTTGTCAAAATCGTTCAATATCTGCTCCAAACGATCGTTTTTCCCGAGTCGGTGCAGAGTAGGAAGCTTTGTCGGAGGAGATAGGACAGCGCTACCTTTTGCGGCCACGGCGGGACGCTTCTTATTGCCAGCCCTTTCCTGGGCTCCGGGTTGCATCGATTTCTGGCGCTGTTGAAGGAATGAAATGACCATGAGGACGCGTTCCTTTTGCGGTGGTTTTGCCACTCGAACCTACCCTGATTCTCTTGAACAGTTCTGGGTTTTCGTAGCGCTCCAGGTTCGATATCTTAAATTCGCTCGGGTTCATCAGGCACGTATGGCGCGTGCAGGCTTCGATCCAAAGTATCGACACGACTGGAATGTTCATTTTCTTCGCTTTCTGGAACGTCGACAGCAGACCGTCCTTGAATATCACGTGAGTCGTATCCCTATCGATGCGCACACACGTTGTGGGTTAGTAATTACACTTTTCAGTTCCGATGGACGCACTTACTTCAGTAGACGCTCATTAACCCGTGCTCCCAGCGAGGCGATGTGTTGTTTGATGCCGTTGGATCGGTTGTCCGATCCGGAGCGTACTTCGACGTACACAACCACGTCCCGCAGTACGTCCCGGATGCTCCGGGGGCCCTCCCTTTCCTCGGACGTGATGATATCCTGCTGTTCGTGTGGCACATCAAAGTTAAAGTAGCCAACGCGCTTGGAAGGAGACTTTAGGGCACGCAACGCTCGTAGCCGCGACGTAGCTGAAGGACTGTTCATGTCCCGGAACAAGCGCATCACGTGAGGATTAGCTGCCAGCCCATCTGGCCGAGACGTGCTGGGCTGCGCCTCACCATCAACGTTGAGTAGCTCCAGAACTGGCGTCGCACTTCCGGAGAGGCAACTGTCGAACGAATCATCTGCCGAGCGTTGCGGCGTAGTCGTCGAGACGGCGTCATCGCCAGGCGAACGGTCACGAAGCGGGCTCTCGCTCGGTGTCGATAGGATGCGCATTAGGAGGTTTTCGTGCAAACTCATCCGCTGGCCTCCGCCGGGTGTAGCATGGTCGGGAGCGCGATGTTTCGCCGATGACGCTGTCGAAAGCGGAGAACATCCCGTGTCTTTCGAAGCCAAGCCGACGGAAAGCCGCTTCAGCCGCGGTGTTGTCGTTTTCACCTGCCCAATCATCTCACCACTCTTTGCGGGCACACTCTACACGATTCTGTTTATCACATTGGCTTACAATTGTGTTTATTGGCCAATCGACATCAATTTCGTTGATGCATTATTAAAAAGTGCACTGTTGGGACGCGGTGTTTTGCGACTCGCTTTTCACAAATCCTGGCTGGGCAACTCCGCCAAAGGCGTCCCAAGGACGGGAACGGGTGCGCGATAGCGAGTGAAAGAGAGCGTTGCCAACGGTCGAATCTGTCAAATCGCTGCCGTAACGCAGCAGTAACGGATGTAACGGTGCATTGCCATGAGCGAAAGATTTCAAACATATGGAAACATTTCGAGCAGCTAAAGAAAAAACTAAATAAAACATCAATAAACTATTCTTATTTCAGCATATGCTTTGAACTTCGCGGCACCCTTTACAGACTGCAGAGAATTTCCTTAAAAGAAACGTTCCTTATTGCATTCTTCACACTCTGTGGGGACCGAAAACTATGTTGCTCAGCCAAGTTCGTGTTGCCCGCTCCGAATTAGCACCCGCGTGCACCCAGACGGTCTGAAGCGGCCCCATTTAAATTCAATCAAAGGGGTGAATAATTAGGACAGCATAAGTTGAAAAATCCATAACATTATCTTCATCACCTATCAGCGTTTGGCTCGGTGCCGGTGCTTTTGCGCTTCATCGGCGCAGTGTCCGGCCCGGGGCACAAAATCATCCAGGGGGGCTTCAGGATCCCGGCATTTCGTGTGGCATTTCCACAACGAACGGTAGAAGACGCTGCACGCCTTTCTTCTGACACCTTCGGGTGTATAATTATGTAAGCGGTCCGTTTTTCGGTTGTTGGCAGGCTTTGCGGTAATCGATTTAAAAAATCCCTCCTTTTTCGACGGTGCCGCTGGCTGGAGTGCCACTTGATATTTTGTTTAGACGCGACGTTGCCCCTGTTCGTGCCTGGCGAGCGTGTAGAGCAGTTTGGCAAGGTTGGGCGTTGTAAAATATGCAAGTGAGATGTTCTTGTGCCTTCAGATTAGATATAATCACCGCGATGGTATGCCAACGGCAGGCTTCAGTCGCTGACCAAATGCTCGCCAAATAAAACTGGATGGGTCATAAATTTCGCGTACAAGTTTAAGTAAACTTGTCCGACAGTGGAACTGCGCACTTTATGATTTCATTCAACTGCGAGGCTCATTCACAACCGTGTTTGCCTGCCTAACTCCGGGGTCCCATTCATTGCCGACCCCCGAGCCATTCAGCCCGCGCATTAGCCGGCGCGTTCCGTTTACCGTCACCGGTCCCAGAGAATAACCTTCCGAACCAATAGAAGATGCAATATTTTGCGATCTTTGTTGCCTCTGTGAGCATTTTTTGCAACCCCCACGGGTTGACCCACTTCCCTGCCCAAAGCCACCCAGAGTCTGTCGGTCCCCACTTTACCGCGACATCAGTCATCAGCTGCCAGTCCTCCCGGCCTATGTATAAGCCGACGAAGCGTTGTGTCACTGGTTTTCATGGGACGTACATCGTTCGTTTTATTTTTTATTTGCATAATTTTCGCAGATTAACGAGAAAGTAAGAGGTTGGTTGGACCTCGGCTCGGTGGCAAGTCGCAAGTCACCGAACGAAATTTGGCAAATCTACGTCGGTAATGCGTTTGATGACGTAACCGGTCACACGGGGTTAAATTAGCACCGGGCTCTTTGGGTGGGACTCTCGTTCCCTTTTGAGCATATTGTGTGATTTCAAACAATAAAAAAAAGTTTACAGTATTGGACATGATCAGGGATGATCTTAGTTTTGGAGAAAGAAATGACGCTGCTTGGAGAATCCGCGTCCTGGCGATGCCTACCGACAGCAAGCGCTAAGTGGACCGATCGCCACCCCACCAAAACCGTGCCAGCACGACGTCGGCTTTCGGCCGGCAGGCGAATGGTTTCCGTTCACCGCCGTGTAGTGGCCGTACCGCAAGCGTAGTGGGGCATAGCGAACTGGCCGAGCTCGTCGGCAGAAAATCGACGAAATCGATGAAGCCACTTTCGCTCGCTCGCTGCCGTGCACTATCACTCGCCCCTCGGATCGGACCACGCTGTTCGCGCGCGCTGAAAGATCGATCATCGTTTGTGACCGTGTTCATTCCGTTGCTGTGAACGCGTGCAGTGCGTTCGCCGTGTGCTTCCCCAACGAGAGACGACTCCGGTGCGGAAGTCACGGCTGTTCCCCGAGTGGTTGTGCCGGGTGGAAACAGCATCGTTTTGGTGTTTAGCTCTGGATTTTATCCCAGGTTTGCGCTCCGTGCCAGTGTGTGATAATGTAAGCCCCACCGCTCGCTATCGATCAAGTGTGGAAGTGTCACCGGGTTCGTCGCTTGTTCCAATGTTGCAGTTTATTGTTCGGGGTTTAGTTTTTTACGATCAGCATCACGCGTGAACAAACTCTAGCCCACGTGTAAAACCAAACCGCATTAACTGTGCCACAGCTTTATTGGCTCTAGATGGAAACGACAAAAAGGCCCCACAAAACCCGGCCCCGGATTGGGTTTTAGTGCAAAGTCCGTGCGAAGAAAACTACCCCCCCCGAGTGAACGAAGCCGAACGGAAGTGGAAGAAAAACTAGTGCCATCAACTAGCGGACCAGTTTTTGCCCGCCCTCGGGTCACACTTCCTCGTTTCGTCTCGATCTGCCGAGTGGACTCCTCCATGTGCTGTCGAGTGGAAATGACAAACGGTGGATTTATGCGTGAGAAACACTCGAACGCTGGTGATCGGCAGGTGATCTTGTTGCCTCTTCGTTTTGCAAGGATTTCTGAAAGGCTGGCCCAAAGTGCGCCCCACCGGACGGAAAACGGAACGAAACATCAAGGTGATTCGTAACACACACACACACGTGGGGCTATAACAAAAAAAAAGGATTAGTAATAGGTCGATTTGGAAGGCAACCCCCAAAAACTGTGTGTGGCGCACAAGCTCCAATCGATTGGCTTAGCTGCGGCGAAGATGAAAGCCGTTTCTTCTACTTTTCGGTTGCATGTGCAACGATCATGCACAATCGATCACGCACGCGATCAGTTTTAGCGTATATGCTAGCGTTTTCACGCTACGTTCTGTTGCGGACCCATTACACACACCATACCGTTTGTTTCTAACTTTCTGCCCAATCGCCACCCGAATCGATCGTTTGCCCCTCCTGTCCGGTCTGGGCCTGCATGGTCTGCTTTTAATTGTGCGGTGGTAAAAATGGACGCATCTTGGCCATTGGGAAGTTCACCACCAAGTTGTGTTGTGTTGTGGCGCATTGCACACACATCGAGCAGCTCATTTTCAAATTGGCCACCCACTGCTGGCGCTGCTGCTGACCGCCCACCCGACTGGCCCCGGGTATGTAACACGCATCATCGCATCAACGCCAACCACCATCATCATCATCGGCAGCAGCAGCAGCAGCAGCAGCATCTGCAACATAGTGCTTTGACGCGTGCCGCCCTCTCCGTGGCAATTTATTCTTGCGGCAAGCTGGGGCCGCCGCCGCCGCCGGCCACCTGCCTCCTGTGAGTGCAGCTCACTCGAAGAAGGCTCGATTCTGGGGTTTTTGGACCAATGGGGAGGGCCAAATGTTTGCCAAACCAAAACGAAAAAAAAACGGCTTCCAAAAAGCATGCGAAGCGAATTTGAAATTGGCTGTTGTGACATTCGCAAACACAGATCTGTGCCCTACACACGTTACGATGCTTGCAATGCTTGTCGATCTTCGGTTTGTCGATATCTCACCTGGGGTGGGTCTCGTCACTCGTTAGAATCCACCCTTGTGGCATGTGTTGGGCATAGTTCACGCTCTCTACGCCCCATTAGTGTGTGTCGCGATCCGGGTGACGGTCCACGCCGTCGCGATGCCTTCCGATCATTACCGGCATCGTTTCGTGCCTCACCTCGGTATGACGCTCGGCCGCCGAAAGAACCCGCCGCTTGGTTGCGTGCTCCTCGATTGCTTCTCATTATTTGCTCACATTTATTGGCACGTTGTGAAGCGAACTAGAACGTCGAAGGCGAAAGGCGGGTGTCGTGTATTAGTTGTGGCCACCGTCATCGGGGCGGCCCATTGCGCAACACTTTCAGCATTCCATTCTTGCACTTGCTGGTTGCGTTAAAATGATGGTGCACCAACATGCACATCCGCTTGGCAGAGTTTAGCGCAAAATAACGGCGAACGCCTTTTGCGTCTGCAACAAAAGAAAAAAGTGGTTTAGAAACGGAAGGAAGGAGCTCATCGTAAACCGTGGCCCGTACTGCTCGGCAGCGTGCGATGGCGGTAAAATGCAATTTTGAGGTGCTGACGGCATGTCTGGGGCACCAAAGTGAGAAGTGAGACATAGCATGGTAATGGCTGACATTTACTTTATGCCTACGCCATTTAGGGGTGCGTTTCAGTATTTATCGTTTCAACTATTTAGCTCAACTTTTAACGCTTTTTTTCGTACCATTTCGAACCCCACCGTTCGGGGTTGCTTTCAATTTACGCGTCGTCCTTTGGAATTGGTTGACAAGCGCACAGACCTCGGACCTCGGAGCGGATGTTGTGGCGGACTTGGAAACTCGCTTTTGGAAACTCAACCCCGGAGCCAGACAAGGGCCGCCGTTGCTGGGCTCGGCGTGCGGCGATCTACGCGCGTGTACACGGAGGGCTTCGGCAAATTAAAACTAATTGATGGCGCAACGAAACGTGTTGACGGAGGCTCGCTCTTTTGGGGGCTCGCTTTGATGTGTTTTTGGCACGCCGGCCGTTCGACGGGTTCCTGAGGCCCTTGGGCGACGGCAGTGGGGACACGATGGAGAGCGCCGCCGAAGGTCGCAGCCGAAGGAGAGTGAAACTGCGATTGAAAGTGCGCCCAGAAGTTAACGCCTTCCGGCAGCCAGAAACTGGCGACGTGACACTTTTCTTCGCTTTGAAACGCAACGTACGTTTGAAGACGATCAATTTATGCACGGTCGTTTGGGATGTCTCTACAGTGTCTCCAGCAGATCCCAATCCGAAGGCTGGATGCGCTTTCGCTACGGAATAATGGGGGCCCCCGGGTCGAACACCAAACAAACATTATCAAATATTTAACATCAACTCCGCAGCAACGCTGCTCCATCGATTCGGTTGATTATGCTCGTTGGCAGCTTTGACACAGCGTGCGCACGTGTGTTGCGCAACCAAACCGCATAACGCGCACCATGGCCCCGGCCGAGCCCTGGGCGGCCCAGTGCTTGCGGGGAACAATAATCCCATTAATTGGAACCACCGCTGATTTTTGGTTTTCGAAACATCTTTACCACTCCGTCACGGGGCCACCTACTTTTAGCTCCCTTAAGTTGTATATGTCATCAAAAAGCCATCAATGAGTAGCGGCGGCGAAATGAAATCTTCGTAATTCTGCCACGGTGTTGCCGACTGGCCTACTGATTATCCCTCCGCCGCCGCCCCGAAAACCGGTGGCCCAAAATGTTTGCACGTTTCGAAAGGAAACAGGTCTCCCGGTCGGTCGGTCGGCTGGAAACAATCGCCGCGTGGCTCCCTCGGCACCGGCGCCATTTTGGTTTTGTTTTGGCCGAGAGACGAACAACAAGAAGACACAAGAGATAACGTCCTTGGCACTGGAGTATCCCCCGGGGCCTTCTTCCAGGAGGGGGGTCTGGTTACGTGGCGCGCTTGAAAGCTGCCGCCTTTTTTTGCTGCTGCTTCGCTTTCGTTTTCTCGTGCGACGACGTGTTGATGCAACGTCAACTGACCGGACTGGACCAGTTTGACCGACCGGGGTGCGACACATCGGCGCTCGGCGGTTCTGCCACCCGGGGACAGGATGGTATGGGAATTTTACAGCCTTGCGGCGCTGGTGAAACTGCCTGACTGTAACGCGAACGCGAGAGATTATGTTTTCGCCTCTCGATGGCAGGTTGGGCAGGCCACTGGCATACGCATCGCCATCCATCTCCGCTATCTACGTAGCCTGGGTGCCCTGTGCCGGCGGCCGTCGTTAGAAGGGTGTGACAAAATCAGCATCCAGCAACAGGTTACCGCATCGGCAGTCCTAGCGGTGCGTTGAGGAGGTTGGAAAATTCGAGATAACTTAAAACTGGCTACTGTTTTATGAAAAAAACATTTTACTACTCGACTTCTGGAAGCTGGAGCCGGAATACTCGAGCATCCCTCTCGTGATCCGCGTCGAAAGACAGTGACGAAGTAGCCGACTCGATGTTACGAAAAACGGTATCTTTTTCCATGGCCGGTTCTAGTGACCGTTCCGCAACCGACCGGTCAAAGCCGTGCCGTGTGCTGGTAATCAAAACTGTCCACCCATTTGGAGTGACCGTTCTTGCACGTAATTCGAGATTGCAGTGCAATTAATTGCATCGAGACCGTTCTTCGTCATTAGATATCTTAAACCGTTACCGCACTGACCCTGAATGTGCGGGTTCTTTTTTCTTATTTCCTTTAAATGGTACTTCGAACGCTCCCCGTATCGATCGACCGCGCGTATATCGACATGTTGGCCGTTGTTTTTTGCCGTCCAACATCTTTACGACCGCTATCGATTTCGATTGAAACATATTAAGAAAAACGGACCGTTGCGGCGTGGACCGCAGTTGTGCCCCAACCGCTTGGGGCTTGTGGTCCTCCGATTGAGAAGGTCATGTCTTACAAGACACCTAATTGTCCATCCCCTGGACTCTGGCGGGGTGCGGTCGGCATGGTGACGATGTGACGATAGTGTAAGGTCATGTGAATCACTTGGGAAGCCGTGGAATGAGAAGAACTTCCTCTCGCTTGTGGGTCGCTTCGGATCCCGAGGCGAAGGTTCGCAGAGCCTCTACTGGCGATCGAGTGCGTGAGGATCAACCATTGATGGCGATTACGAAACCTTTTTGTTTCATACGGTCGGCGATCGTAGAAGCATTGAAATTTATATTACTTATTCGTATAACCGCTTTTGGTAAACTTTTTCTGTCGTAAATAAAATCAGCCCAGCCACTGGTACTTGACGCCGTCACTTCACAAAGGATCGACGGTCCGTACGTGTTTCCCAAATCATTGTTAATCCCACCGCGGTGTACGCCCACCCGGCTTCGCCTACGGTGGAATTTCCTGTTCCTGTCCGTGTGGAGGACCCGCGCGGGGCCCAAAGGTACTTGAGAAGAACAAACCGCGAACGAACGAGAAGACCGAGCGGCAGGAACGATAAAGAAACAACATTAATAACTCCATAACCAGCCACGCGAAGTGGCGTTGCCCCGAAAAGGTAAGGTAGTGCTTGTCGGTGAAGTAGCACCACTAAATGTCGTCCTGGTCGCACTGTTTATTTTACTTTTCTGAAAGTTTACCGCTGCCCCCTGGTTACGGTTCAAAGAACTTGGCACCGAATGGCACCTGCGCGTGGTTGGTTTGCTATCAAATAATCGTCCATCCAAGAGTATCTCACGGTCCAAAGAATTCGTTAGAATTGAGTGGAATAAAAATGAGACTGTAACGATGTGTTTTTTTTAAATAACTAATTAATGCTTCTACAAAGCGCGCGAAACGCGAGCTTAGTTTCGCTGTGCTGGGTTAATTACAGCAAAAGTCTTCTTCTCGTTCACCTCGATTCGGCTGTATATTGGCACTTGAGTCAGATCGTTTTTGAAGGTTGGACTTGCAGGAGATCCCCGTGTGGTTTTATACCCACGCGGCGTATGTGTCACTAAGCATTGTAGCTGATCCCAAAGGGTTTCCCAAAGTCGGGTCGGGCTCGAATTCGTTCTGGATTGACGAGAATTGAATAAAGAGAGCGAACAGTGGATAGGGACATTATTCGGTGTTCCGACGTTTCATCTACAATTCGCGCTCGGTAGCTTCAAACGATGACTCTTGGGGTGACCAAGTACGTTTGGTATTTCCACGGGATTATCTACGGCGATGTACGTGGCGATGACTAGTAACGCCGCTGATTGATTTTGTACTAATTGATAGTGATAACGGTAAACTCGGAGCCCTGGAAGCTTTTCTAATGACAATTCAGAAGGCAAAGTCCAGTTGAGGCGAGTTGATGAGACCGTGATCGTTAATCATCGGGATCGGGAGAAAGAGCAGCAATCCTTTCGCCATTTGGACACATATTGTGTGTGCATTTCAATTAGAGTGAGTTCCGCCTCGTTTGACCGTAGTGACGTAGTGGTATCGGTAATCGTCGAGTGCATCCCCAGGGCCCCCCGAGACAAAGGTCGTCTTTGGTCAATCGTTCTCAAAACTGCCTGCGAATCCGTTCCGGACCGGACCGTGTCCGTCGTAGTATGACTCGGCGTCGGTAGCGAGACGTGACAAAGCACTTGCTGCTTCTAGGTATATTTTTAGCTGCCGTGTGTAGTTTTGTTTCAGTCCTCGTGAAAGGCAGATGCGGAACAGATACTCGGCTGCAGCGCGCGTGTGTGTCTCAGGTCGGCAATCAGGTTTGGGGCTCTCGAAGAAATGTTTTGGGAAACTCCGTTTGTGCCATTCCCGATCAGCAGTGCGTCGTGGGAAGTGAATATTTACAGAATTGATTAAGAATATATATTGAACGAAGACTGGGCGATGTCCACATTGTGAGTCAATGTTTGACAGAGATCGCACCGATCGCTCCGACAGTATGGACTTGGCACGCAAATTTTGATGATTAATTATTTCTTACTCATTTCCTAGCGTTTCAGTTCGGATTTCGGGTTGCTTTCCCTCGTTGACCGCGCGGATCAAGAGGAGTTAGAAAAGTACCTCAAAGTGTGAGTGTAGCGCGGTGCTGTGTGCGGTTAATTGAAACCACCCCCGCCGGTGCTTTTCTGTGGCGAAGAGAATAAAATATTTGTCAAAAATCTCAACACGTGTTATCGTTGCGGTGCTAAAGTGCTGAAGAATTAGTGTGCGTGAGCGAGTGAGATGAGTGAGCTGTAAGTGAGTTGGCGGTCATATATTGAAATTGGCGGTGAATTGAAAGTGTCCCGGTGCCTCTCGGTAACAAATAGTGATTGATTTTTTTGTGAATTCCTGCGCTTTCGACTTATCAACACACACACACACGCAGACAGCAGCAACAAGATGGTGATGTCACTGTATCGGACTATCAAGGGCCACACGGGAACCTACAAGCGGAGGAAAAATCGTGAACTGGAAAGAAGGTAAGTAAGGGCTACGCGGAACCCGCACTCGAAGGTGGACCGATTTGGTGGACATTAATCCCCCCAGGGGCCACTCCCTTCCGGGAATCCGCTCTCCGCGCTAATTTACGTGAAAGTGAAAGTGGAACCTCCCTCACGGGCCTGACGGGAGAATGGATTTAGAGGGTCCGGGTCTGCGGTTCGTAGACCCGGTTTATACGCGCACGTGCCAGCTCTTTTCCCGCGGTTCACCGGGCGGTGGTTGGCAAATTTTGAATTTCAATAATAAACAATAAGCGTGGCCTTTTTTTTCGGGGGGCTTGTCAGTTGGTAGTTGAACATTGGGCCATTGATTTTTTGTGCGGCCCCGCGTTGATCGATTGGCGATCGTTGCGCTGCTGCTGTTGGGGTTATGCTGGAGTTGGCTGCACTGTTGCACGCCGAAAGCACGCCAACAGGGCACAGAGGTTGAATAATCATGCACGGTGAAGGGAAAGCCAACATGTGTTCGCTCGCCCGTCCGTGTGCTTTATTTCGATTGAATTATGATGGTTTTCGGTTTGGGGCCCCGGTTCGGTCGACGGGAATATTATTCGCCGGCGGTTTCCGTGCAAGATCGGGATTTAAATTATTTTCGGTACGTTCCGAGCGAACAACAGCCCGGAGTGAAGCGTCCGTGACGATGAATGTGGCAAAGAAAGCCCGTGCCCGAGGAATCGAAATAAAACTACGGGCCGCCCATCGTCCATCCGGGCGATAATGGCGAGGATGGGCCATCATTAATTGGTGGAATAAATGAAAAACATTTCTTCGTCGCGTGCCTATGAAAAGTACGCGCAAATCACGACCGTATCACACCCGCGGCCTGTATTCGGGGTTTGACTTTTAACCAGCCACCCGAACGGTTGGTGCTTGTGAGACGAGAAAATATTCGGTTGACCACTGGGCTCTGGTCGGTTTGGTTTGTGGCCAGTTTGCGAGTGTGTTGAACGTGACGTGAAATTTATATCGTTTCTCAGACCATCGGTGGCGGTCGGGTTTTAGACTCCTTTTTTGTAACTTTAAACGAAACGAGCAAAAGTGTGGAATGCGATTTGTTCACACATGCTAAGTACGGCTCACCTAATGAAGACGTTATGGTTTCTTTGGCACATGAATAAAAGAAGCCAACCGCCACCGCTTTGTCGGGGCTAATGTATGCCACGGTAGTGGAAAAATTAAACAATTGAATTGCATTCCATTTCGCTTTAAATGAGCAATATAATTTTAAACAGGACCCTAACTCCAAATGAAACAGAAACCGCCGTCGGCGACAGACCGTGGGGCGTATGGGCGGCAGCGTCGTTTCGGCCGTGGCCTGGGTGGTCTCATCATTCTTGGGAAAACATTTTGCCAAGAAAGCTGGCCACCATTTCTTACGCCTTCCCCGGGCGTTAAGGAAATACTTACGGAAGGTCAACAAAAAGCCAACCGATCTGCGATCGCGCCGATCGCTGATCCGAGTCCGATTCCCTCAGGGGGCTTTGCATGATCGTGGCAGACGAGGGAATGACTGGATCGTTTCACGCCCTCCGAATCAACATTCAGCGCTCGGCCCGTCGTTGTTGAAGGTGTTGATGTTATGTTTTCTTTATCCGATCGGTCCCGGTCGGTTCGGCGAGCAAACTGAGTGCGAACAGTGACATTTTAGTGGCGCATGAAGAATGTAAGAAATTCGACAGCCACATTTACATGCCCACGTCGGTCGGGCCATTGTGTGGCGGCCGCGGCCTCTCCTGTGTAGCTCCTGTGGTAATGGTGTACAAATTCCTACAAACTCGCTAAACAGCAACCGGTGAGCGTTTAGCGACAAAGATCAGGTAACCAGCCGTGTGGTGATCATCTCGTGAAATCGACACGCTCCCGATCGGTCGGCACTGATCGCTTCAGGCGAGCATGCACATGGGCATCTACATAGCCGCGGTGTAGATCCAGATCTTTATGAGATTCCGGACTCCGGACTAACGGAACGTGCCCTGCGGCGGCGGCGGCTGTGTGGTGCGCGGCATTAACAAATGCACTGCTCACGATTTCGCGTGTGGTCAAAAAACCCATTTTCCTCTCGGCCAATGTCAGCTGACGCGATACGCTGGCGCGATCGGGATGGGAGCGTGGCGATATTTTCCGAATTTAATCGCTTCCTAAATCGAACCAGAATCACCATCGGTAGATCGTAGAGTGTCCCAGTAAGGAGGGAATTCGGAAAATGTTAGGCTAGCATAATGTTGAGACATGCATCTAAATTGCAATCATCGTTGTGAACTCTGAGAATAAATAAACAGAAACCGCGTATACGGAACCGAAAGCTGACCGTTACGGAACATTCTTTGCCGACTTTGCCGACATCGAGTGACATAACTGTGGCCAATCGATTATGATCGAGCCCAAACAGCATAAGTGTTGCTTCGCGGCACAGTTTGGAAAAACCGATTTCGTTTCCGGATCGCAACGGAACGGTGGAAAACCGACTGATAAGTGACCGGTCGGACGGACGCTGCAATTAAAAGAAAGTCGGCGACCATAAATGACGACTTTGCGTAATTTTTCGGCTCGAACATTCCCATGCCCAGTGTTTTTCCGCTTTTCTGGGTGGGTGTGCTGATGGGCCGCGCCAAATAGATTGGCGCTTCCTCTCTTGGCATGGTCTCGCCAATCCAACTTTGCCGTTCATCGCCGATGTGGGCCGATAATCGTTTTTGATAACCGAGCACCCCGGGGGGTTGGTTTCGCCCTCTGTCGGCGGGCGATTTTCCAAGCCCCACCCGCCCCGCGGACGCCCCGCAGACCACGGTAGCATACCAGGAATTGGAGCTGTAAATGCTACTTTGTGTGCGGAGGCACACAACTGCTGCGAGTATCGTAATGCTTGCTGCCCGAGTAGAGAGAGCAAGTGCTACAGTTTTCGTCCGCGCGCCGCGAATTGAAAAGCCAGCCAACGAAAACGATGGTAATTGGTGATTACGAGTGATTGCGCCGCGAGAGCCTTTTTTCCTCTCGAGCCGACTTGTGTGTGCTTAGCTTTGTGTAAAACCCGGGGCTTCGGGTTCCTTTGGCGAAGGAAAAGCGGAAAAGCAGCCGCCCGCGGTTCCCCGGCCGAGCCGGTGGGGGGGAGGCCAGTCATGCTCGACGGACGGAGCCGGCACTGTTTCTGCGCTTCTGGATGCTCCAGTTTTGATCCGGAGCAGGGGAGCCATTATTGACAGCTCTCTTGGCCGCCAGCAGAGCCCGATCGGAATAATGTTATCCACTGTTATGTGTTAAGGTTCGCTTTAGCCTGCTTTTGAACGATGATTTCCTTTCCATACCGCCGTCAGACACATTTTTTGCTTTCGTTGGGCCTCTTCGGATAACACACTTTTCTCGTGCCCATCTCGTCTGTCGATGCCGTGCTCTGTTGTTTTGGAATCGTTTCGAGCGGGAGGCGAAAAAGTGCGGTGTTTAATGGCAACAAATTACACACGAGACCGGAGTGTACCAACGGGCTAGTGAGACATAAAAATAGCTTTTAAGGTTTATTGGAAAATCACTACCTACCTTTGGGTGATCATATTTTCGTTAAACGCCTGCCCAATGATAAAGCAGTTCAATCATAAACCGCTTAACGGTAATTTTAATATTTAATTTTCTAAATTTCCCGTAGCCATTCGCCAGGCATTAGGCATTTACATATCGAGAAACTCAGCCACATTCCGTGTGCCAGATCACCAATAACGCGTGCATAACAATCGAGGAGTGCTCAGGCCGTAGATCACTCGTCTGGGGCGCAGGAATGTCTTCGAAAGTTGATCTATGGATCGAATGGCACCGCACAGTTCGCCCTGTCGATCCCTTTTTTCCCCCATTGTGTGGCATGCAGAGGCTTGCCGGGCTAGGATCAATTAATAAAATACCACCGTTGGGGCTGGCTGGCTGGCTGGCTGTGAAAAACTGTTCCACATGCTCACAATGATGGCACTCCCCCCGGGTAAGTGATCGGAGGGCACACGGGCTCGTACTACATATGTATGACCTTCTCGACGTCGTTCGAGACGTGTGCGCCCCTCCAGGGGGGAGAGAGAGGACTTTGCTAGTCCAACAGAGATCATCAGCGGGCAGAGCAGAGTACTGCAAAAACATGACCGCATAGACATCGCACACTTTGACCGACCGTCCGCCGAGAGATCGCCGAGCGGATAGTGACAAATGGAAGTGACATGCGCAGCAGTGCGCCGATGCGAATTCGATGCGGCACATGTATCGACGTTATATTTATAGTCCACACATCCACGGGAGTGTGGATGAGTTTGACGCCAGACGCCAGAACCAGAGCGCAACCCAAGAAGCTCCTTCGATCATTAGAATTTCGCCTCTGAACACGGCGAGACGATCTATTACAACATAGGCCGGCCGTCGCCAACAATGTTGTGCCAAACGTGCCGCGATACATTTTAGTAGCGGCGCAACCACGCAAGACATTAGCATAACATGCACTTCTTGTGCGGTTTTACCCAAATGGGCGCCGAGCGATCGGCGATCGGTCGTGTAATTGCTGCTTCACTGTTGCTGCTGCTGATAGGCAACCGTGTGGCGTAAACGGTGGTGGTGGTGGTGGTGGGGTCTATTGTAGTTCGCCTGCCAAGGACGAGCGACGATGATCGACGATCGGCGCGTCATAGAGAAATTGGCCAAAGGTTCGTATGGGTTGCAAGGTTGCAAGAAGGATAGGTTGCTGTGATTGACATGAAGTCATCATGTTGGCATTTTTCTGGCCACTATAGAGCACAACACTTACTTAATCGAAGTAGACTGCTCGAATAGAGTTTATTGATGGGAGTGATGTTCTGCTCGACTGCCTCGTACATTGAAAAGATAGGTGGTGAATGCTTTTACTTTTAATTGAATTTATCGTTTTCTTAAGTGTCCTCTTTAACAAGCTCTTAAGTAGAGGCTCGGTTTGAAACGGCTGGAGAACAATCCCAACACTAAAGAAAGGTAAACAAACTGCGATTCTGATGGAATATTCTATAAACCCATAGAAGCTATAGAAATACAAACAATTTGTTGCGGCCAACATGCGGCCACTTTATTAAATTGCATAATGAAATCCAAGCCACGGCACGAGCGGATGATCGGGTTTCCTTTTTTTCGCAAGCCTCACTCCGAGGGTGCCGCGGGACCAGTTTGGAAATGAATATTAATTCCTTCGTCCAGTTCGGCCATTGTGTTGCTGCAGCAGCAGCAGTACACGTGTGTGCCCCGCTTCAATCCTGCAATACGGTCGATCGACCGAGCCAAGGGTTGCGTGTTTTACATATGGTGGATTTGTAATGCTAATTATGCGCAATATTTCATGCCAAACCCCCGTCTCGCTCGCTCTCTCTCGCTCTCTTTCGAGTGTATGAGCGACGCCAAAAAGTGAAGGTGAGGAAGCGTCAATTGTCGGCCCTTAATTTAAATCGAAGCGCGGCGATACCGAAACCCCACGAACGGTAGCATATTTATTCAAGCTACCCCCCCCCCCCCCGGTCCTGCGTCTCACTGACCCGGGGGCTCTAGGATCGGACCAGAGCTTTCGAATTTCAAGGCCACGGCTCCGGCACTCCGGTGGTCGCCGGGTCCTGTTTCTGTGCGTCGACGTAAACCCTGCAACGTTGGAGCATCGTTGATTAGTTCGTGATTAGTGATCAATTTTCAAAAATAACGAACCAATGAGTTGCCGCTGGGCACTGTGGTCGGGCCTTGCGTTATGATTGACAGTATAATCGGATGGACTGCGTCTGCCGAAGCTAAAGGGGTCGTCACACAAAAATGTCCCCAATGCTGGCAGGCGGGCGGGTGTTGCCAATTAGTGACCTTATGATTGTGGTTCGGACCCTCACGTGTCCTCACACAGCTGCTGTACCTAATCAACCCGTTGACAGCCCGTTGGCAACCACGGAGACAAGCCGGAGCTGAACGTGCTGATGGACAGACCGGAAAGTCACGAATTAACTACTGCCGAAGCCGAAGAGCCATATCCATCACTTATTCTAGGGAGGGCGAAGAAGGGTTACCCAAAGGAATTCTAGTTGGCCACTGTGAAGGTGGTGGTGGTATGTCACGATGCTAGATGTCCGAGCTCGGACTCGGTGACAAAATCAGGCGCCCCCAGATTGTCCGGTGGTGCTCGGAATTGATTCCGCTCTGGGCAGACGTGTTCTCGCGTAGTCTGGTCGCGATTGATCATCCTATTGAGGAGCCCACAGCGCTAGACAGATCAACACGAATTGTGTACGTACATTGAAGTGACCCCGCCACAGTATCAACGAATCAGCACGGTCCTACGGGTCCTACACCGACGGGAACATGGTTTCGTCGCCGTTGCGCCCGTTGCAAACGAAAATGAAAACATGGTCCAGGATGCGGTCCCCCGCGTCGTCGTCGTCGTCGTCGTCGCCGGGTCGGTGCGTGCAGACAGCGCCCTTTGCGCTACGACACAGTCGTACTTTCAATGTGGCGGCCGCCTATCAGTGGCGTCGTATCTGGAGGGAAATTTTCACTTCTTCCTCTCCGACTCCGGCCGCCCGAAATACTCTACCAGGCTCGCCCTGTGGCGAGACCTATCAAAAGCTGCTGCGGATGGGTTGGAGTGGGCCCCCATTCTGCCCATTCTGCCCACTCTCGTACGAGACACACTCTCCGGCACACGGAAACTGATTTACAACTTGTGGCCATCGCGCCTCTATTTTGTCTGTTTTGATGAAAATTTAATTGGCTCTCGGTTTGCTTTGGGGCCATGCTGGGCCGGCGTGCGCCGGAGTCACTGACCAAGGCCAGGAACAGGACCAGGACTAGGGCCAGGTGGACCACTCCCACTGCTAGAATGGAGGCTCCCACCGAGAACGCTCGCTTTGCGATAGGCTCGCAGGAAGGCAAAAACATGGAAAAGAACTCCCAGGGAGAGATATCTCAGGCCCTACAACTAGAGATACTGCGTTAACATGGCCGACTTGCGACAACACGCCCGAGTGCGGACTTCGAGTCTGCGATAGACGCAACGGTTGGCAATAAAATCCACCAGTTGGAAGTGTTTTAATTAAGGCCCTTTTGTTACACAAACTGGTAGGCCCTTTTTTACGATTAAACGAAACACGAGTGGTACGAGTTATTGACACTCTCTCTCCAGCACGCTTGAGAAGCATTTTCATAGGGCGCACCTTTCCATACATATGTGCCCTATGAAAACGACATAGGGCGACGTTGAAGGGCTTTGATTTATTTGTCTTTCAGCTGAGATAAAGATAAAGATAAAGCGTTTAAGAAGTAAGTAGGTACGTGCTGTAATCTGCTCGGAATCGCTGCCACATCGTAGCATTTTGCTGACAGGCATATTTCATCTGGATCGCCACGATCACCTTGATCGTCTTAAATTGTCTTATCGCCCGCCTGCACGCATGCAGGAGCACGCGTTGAAGGGTGCGAGCCCCACCGGCCCCTATGCAGTTTGGCGTTGCCTAAGACAGTCTGTCGACTTGAGGAAAGCACCCGCCGAAAAAGTGAAGTCACGCGAGTGTGACCGACATTTTGGAGGGAAACATGGTAGACAGTTGCCCGGATCAGGATTGTCCAACGCTTGTCCATCAAGCCCTTCGAACCGAAACACCTTCAAAGCGGTGGCCACTCTGGCATTTTGAAAGCAACCGAACCCTACACACACGGATTTACTCACCGAACCATCGTGGCGTGTTATAGGAATTTTGTAAAATGAGCGTTTCACTTGACAAATTTGACAGGGGTGCCCCTTTTTGGTATGCGGACGGAAACTCATTAACGCCCGCACGGGCAAGATTGTGAAGCTTTTGAGGTCTAGCGGAATCAAGCTTCGGATTTCTCGAGGACTGCTTTCTCGATTCGAGAAGTTGACAGTTTAGGTGAAATGGAAGCACTCTCCTGCCTAATTAGGATTTGTTTTCTCCATTACATGCGACTTGGTCACGGCTTTATATCACGTCACTTTGCCGTTTATCAACCCCGTTCGATCTGTTGTCGACAGGAAAAACCAAACAAAATCACGTGTCTCGTTTTAATGATGTCCCGGTTTGAAAGCGCTGTCCTTGCTGAAAGGTTGTTTCGGTCCCTTAAACATCTCATTCGGGCGATGCTGATGATTCAATTAGTCTCCCAGTTACTCGTCATCAATTTAGGTGTGTTTGTGTGCGTGCAAGCATAAGCAAATCATCACCCCGAAGCCAATCAATCGGCGCGTGTTCGTTCCGCTGTTGTCTAGCTGATTTTTTTACTTCTCTTTGACATAACTGTGGCACATTATGCACCGCGCACCACACCGTTGAGCGTGAAGGTGTTGCTGCTGTTTAAGATAATTGTGTATAATTTTCCGAAAGGTCGCCTGGGAGCCAGAGTGAATTAGCTGTGTTCGTACACCAAACCTAGCCGGGGCCTGGAAGCCAGCCAGTCAGAGTCCGATTCGGGCTCATTACATGGGGATGGATCGTTTTTTTCCTTCTGCCTGCGGAGGACTGCGAGCGCTAAAAGAGAGTGAAAAAACCGCAGGCGAAGACGATAGACGAAATGGGTGGTGGTAATGATCGGGTGGTGGTGGTGGTGGTGCCGTAATTATGTTGAGTTCGCTCAAAATGACACCGGGCGAATGGGAAATCTGTTCCAAAGCAGCAGCGACGATAGAAATCTAAAAGTGTGCTGATGCTGATGCCGATGCGATCACGATCAGTGCGAGTAAGAAAAAGGATACTATGGGAGGAACAAGAAGTTAAACACTCATTACGGAGCGTTACGTTAAATATGACGCCTTTGCTGAGCTTAGTTTTTCCTGTCCTCAGGCGATCGCCAATCGGCAATATTTATTTACGAAGTTGATTAATGGCGGGACCAATAATATGGGAGTGATGAATGTACCAATCCCTGAGGACGATTACTTGAGAGCTTTCGGTCCGTAATGTGATCTGGGAAAAATATGGTTATAGGATGATGAAAAAATAGAGCTAATTGGTGAAATTATTTTGAAGAAATTGTCGCCATTAGTACGACAGTTATTGGAGTATAAGCACCTGGCCATTAATAATACCTCCGCAAACGCTGTGTTGTGTGTCGAAACAATTAGCGAATCAGTTCTACGAGCGGACATAAATAAACAGCAAACACAGTGGCTTGAGTTAAATATTGGAAAACGTGCTCGAAACGCTGCCGCTGAGCTCATCCGTTCTGTCCTTACGCCCAAAACTCGCACACCGAAGGCGAAATGCACAAGGATCTCGGTAGCTCCATTGGCACCGAAATGATACAATCATGATGATCGTGCTCGCACTCGCGTACTGATCATTGTTGATCAATATTGACAGTGCAGAAAAAAAACGGCCATCGCAAATGCATTCAGCAACAAGGTCAGCCAGAGTGAGGATCATGTTTCATGGGTTGGGTCAACCGCTTTTTTCTCGCTGTCACTATTACGCGATCACCATCAGGCGCGGTGTGCCATGTCAGTTGGTGGTGGCCAAAAAGGGGGTACGAAATATATTTGGCCAAAGCAAGAAAGCAGTGCCGATGCAAATGTAGGCAGCGTCGCACGGGCGTCCACTGTCCACCCGGGCCGAAGGTCAAAAGTTAAAGCCTGTCTGCCATTTCGAACCTGTTTGAAGTTCGAAGTTGGGAGCCGAGGGGGGACCCGAAACCGGTGTGTCGGCCTCGTGTTTTTGGCGTGTCCAGATGAAATCATCACCTCAGGGGAGCCGTGAGCGAGGTGGCTTGTGGACGCTGGATGTTATCAAATGTTTCGCCCAGACTGGTTCGTAAGACATCCGGTCCGGGCAGCCGATGAACCGCAAAACCAGATTTACATATGCACTTCGCGTTTCGGTCAAGGTGAACGTGACCCGTGATGGGAAGAGTGTCATTTTGGGAGCGCGTTAGATGATTCCATTTATTAGTTGTCACACTTGGGATGGCTAATTTTGCCAAGTTGACACAAATCTCTTTTTTTTATGTGGATAATCGCTTTAAAATGAATAGTTTTGAAAGTTCACCAAAGGCATTGGCGGCACTTGTAGAGGTTGAAGATCGTAGTTGCCATGACTTTTCCCCAAAACGAAGCCCGACGTGGGTTGTCTTAAGCCTAAAGTTGATAGAGATCTGCAAGCCTTGAACCGGCTTCTTGGTGTTTGGAAAGTGGTCGCCTCTCTTCACAGTCAACGATTTTGGCACCATCACAAAATGGGGTCTTACGCAATCCGAACGCTAAAGCTTATTGCATTTCTTCTGCATAAAAAGGTCAATAAAAAGGTTATGATGCTTCGCGGGGTCGATAAGTAAAGTGAAAGCGTCGCGCGGGCACTGAGAAGATGACTAATACAATGAGCGACTTGTAGAAGACGGGAAACCGCGTCTCAATGCGTCAATATTGAACGCAAATTAAACAGACGATGGTAGAGTAAATTATCGGCTACTTTTTCGAGCGAGGTTTTGAATAAATCACAGCATTATTTAGCTGTGACCACAGAAAAAACAGGCTAAAGAAAAGAAGCAATACAAGACGCATCGCCTGCAAGGCGACAAGCGTCGGGGCGTAATTTATAATGTTGCTACGCCTTGCCACTTGCTAGGTAGACGATGTGCGAGCAATTAAGTTTACAAATGTAAGCAACTTACCAGCGGTGCCTGCGATCGATACGCCGAAGATCGGAAGAGATGCGAGATGTGCGGATAAATAATTAGTGGAGCCAAGTAGGAATCGGAAAAGCTCTTCCTCGGCGCGAAGAACGCGTCCAGCTCGGGGTAATCCATCGAAGCACCCGTGCCCGATCCGCCGCGGCAGCGCGCGAAATTCGATCCGCGATAAAATCGACGAGACCGGCGCTCTTCTAGGAGGAGGACGCACGGATCTATCGCACCGACCCGATCAGTCACCGGGCACCCGGCCCGGCAATAATGTAAATTGTTTAATTGTACTTAATTAAATTGTTCGCTCCCCGGTGTGAAGGACTCCTGTGACAACATCGCGCGCTCGCTCCTTCAGTCGTGCAGGAATTCCGCGAGGACCGCCAGGACTATGTTACCGGATTGAGAGGGTTGATTTTTCAATCCCAAGGAAGCCAAGGGCCCCACCAATTTGTGCCCTGCCCTGCCGTAATCTCCGATCGAGGGGCCGGGCGGGCTCGAAAGGCCGATGGCCGCCAAGAACGCCCTCTTGCCGAAGGGCGCCACATGTCCCGCCGAAGTACGTGCCGATAAATTAGTGGCCTCCTTTTTCGCGACATAATAAAAACATACCTCACCACACGGACAGGGGCTCCGGGTGTTATCGTTCGGATACAAAAATATCCCTAATGGTGTGGCCCGGGAGTGTTGTTAATGATTTTTCAACATTTATCAGCAACTTTGCCGAGCTGCGATGCGAGGCTAATCCACCGCCGCCCTGTGGAGGGCCCAGTCCATTGTTTGCCGATTGTTTCACGGGCTTTCTGCTCGGTAGAGGGCCAAGAATGGGCCCCATCCGCAGGACGTAACAGTGTTCTAGCCCTCACAAACACACGGGACACAAAGCTGCTGCTGCACTCGTCGGCAACCAAACCAACCTTGTGGGTTGGGTTTTATCGATGGTCCATCGATCGATGGCTCCTGGCGGGTGGGGGCATCCACCGGACCGGTGGCTCATTCGGTCCAGGGCCCTCTGATTGATCTGAATCCCGCGGATCGTCCCGCGCGATCCCAAGGGGATGTGTGTGCAGTTTCTGAAAGTGAGTGCAACCGGAATGCCGGAGAAGGCCGGCTCAGCCGTTTGCTGGCTGAGAGGGTGGCGAATAATGGAAGTTCATTAAGAGGACTTTATTCTACCACCTCTTCCACGCACCAGCCTCAGCCTGATGCGGCTCCTACGGGTGATGGATGAAAGGACATTTGCAGTTCTTCTTGTTGCTGTTCTTTTGTCGTTGGTTCGAAAGGGCACCTATCGATGAGTCTTCAGCGGATCAACTTGGGGCTGAAAGGTGCTACAAAAAAAGGCAGCCTCCAGATCATGGCGGGCATGCCGTGGAGGGACAGGCCGAAGGGTCTGCACCACTGATCGGGACAAATTACCATCGGGAAAAAGATCTTCATCCCGCGTAATGGTGGGACTCGGTAAGGGTTTTTATGTGGCCCGGGGTGTTGATTAATCATGCTCTGCACTGGACACAATTGATTCCCGGCCGGCCGACCGGCCGCCAACAGAGCCGGCGAAGCGATCTGGTTGTTGATGGTCTATCGGGAACGGTGGGCCTTGCGATGCATCACGTTGCCCACCGTTTGACGAACAGTTGTCAATGGATGGTAATTTCGATCGCATTTACGAGGAGTCGCAACGTTTTTTACAACGTGTTTTACACCTGCACATGATTGCGGGCGATCGAAGGCCTATTTTTATCACATCACAATGTGGCGAAATTAAGTATTCCGACGACACTAGACGACGATCGCGCCTCGCGAGTTGAGAATTTAATTTCCCTCATGTTAGGGTTGCATTAATCGACTCTTAAGTGACCCTTTATGGGCCGGGCTTTGTCCCCGGTGCTGTTCTTGCAGTTCCGAGCGGACCCTCGTTTCTTGGAACGGAGAGAGGCCATCGTCTCGATTTGTAGCTACTATTTGTAGCAACCGCAGCTGCCAAGAAGGAACTGGCCATGTCCGGCACACGCAAGGACAGGTCGGCCAGCCAGGCCCGGGGGCCGTGTCACTTTGTTCTCGGGTCACTTCCGCGGGGGAAAGGGCAGCGTGGGTCCCCGTATCACGCCCCGTCATCACCTGAGTTTCCCTTTTCGGCTCGGAATTCCTTTATGTGGGCCTGGGTGGGTCCACCGTTGGTAAGGGAGCTCGTTTTGGGCCCCGTTCGCTTTCACCAGACGGGCAGCGGGTGACGCAATAGAGCACGCTCCCGTTGTTTAATGTGTGTTGTCGATGTCGATGTTGTTGGTCCGATAGGGTGCGCTTTACGCTTTGTATGTTTCGCCCCCCAACGGGGGGTCCTTCGGTGGTGGCTACCGGTGGCGTTTTGAATGCAAATACTGCTGGCCCGCTGGTTCCCGCTGTGCCGAAGGTTGGTTTGTTTCTATTTCGGCCGTCCCAGTGGGGGGCGAGCTTGACCAGCTTGTTCGCTGAGCCCTTGAGCCACGAAAGAATGGCGACAGAACTTAGTTCTTCCTAATGCTTCGGAAGACAACTCATGTTCCGGCTCCGGTTCCCGGTGCGATGAAACAGACTTATGAGAAGGAACTGTGTAAAACAAATGAATGAAAGATAGAATTAAAAAGCGACGCGCCAGTTGCCATGTGTTCCGTCAAAGTGGGAAGCACTTTCAATTAAAGACTCGCAAGGGCCGCCCGAGACTGGCGCTTTGCGCGATAAGTGTCAGAAAGCCGGCCGCTTAAAAGCCGGCTCGAGTAGCTCGTGGCGCGCTCGTTCGTCATTCGGGATTATATTTCGAGTGTGCCACGCGAGAAGCGGGTCCTTATGCTCCACCGGTGACCCGGATCAACCCCGCCGGGGGTTGTTAATCGTAACGAGTCGACCAGCGAAAGTGATTAATCATGCAATCTGTGGCGCGCACACACACTTGAGGCCAGATCTGAGGAGTCGGACCGAAACCGCCGGCCGGCTGGGACTGCCAACTCCCGGCCCGAAGTGACAATGGTCCCGAAAGGCGGGAGAAAACGTATATAAATAAACACATAAATTGCGGCAGTAAAAATAGCGCCACCACCGCGCCTGGCCGCTGGCGTTGGCGGGTGTTTAATTAATTCCTGGTTGCGCGGGGTCCGTAAGGACAACAGACCAGGCCAGGTTCCAACAGAGTGCCAGAAGGAAATTGGACGGACGGTGAAAAAGTGCACCGTAGCGGCGATTAATGTCTATGGTCTGAGCCCCATTCGGTTCCTGTCTGTGTCTGTCTGACACTAAAACAATCCGTCCCGGAGTTCCCAAGCCAAAAGTCTTTGCCTCCTTTTTTGTGAATAGGCTAGCGCCAATTCGCGAAAAGCATTAAACTAGACTTAACAAGGCACCTTTTGCGCGCACTAAGCAAGGATGTTGCGTTGCGTATGCGCCGATCATAAATTAAGTCACTGCAAGCCCCCTTTGACCCCGCCGGGACCTTGACGGCGCTCGGTGCTGGCGTTCCGGAACGCACGAGACACATTCGGTTATCGGTGGAATCGATCGATTGGAATGTCCTCCTCTAGCTGCTCTACCACACACGAGAGCGATTGCGTTCGGGGTGGTGTTGTTCTGCTGCGACCTCGCTCGGGCCACACTTCGGGAGGGGTCAGAAATAATGACCATTTCCCCGGGTGGCGTTGACAAAATCGGAGTCTGTAAGCGGAGAACACGCACCGGCCGCGTGCGCGAAGCACGGGCCACGGGTACGAATGAAACATAAATTATGAACCGCAGCATAACTCACCCTGCGCCGCTGAGGTGAGTGAATAATTCAATACGTGCGCACTCGCTGCCCGGATATCGATGAGAGCCGAGTCCGTGGGGACTACACGACACGACCACACGACCTTTGGTCGGTCTGGAGCGCATGCATACATATATTCTTGCGCCCTCTGTGCCCCCGGTCAATGGACTGGACTGGACATCGAGGCGCCTGGTGCATGTTTATTAATCGGCGGGACCGATGAAGTTGCAATGGGCGAATTTAATAGTGTTATGCTGCTAAACAAATCCTTCGATCACCAGCCCATGGCCCATGGACGTCGATCGTTCAGCCTGAGCCCGTGTAGAGCCCTCGGGATACCCGCTTGGCTAAAAATAACAGGACCACCACAACCGCCACCAGTTTGTTGATGGTTTAATTGCTGATGGAGATGCAGATGAGTCCTGCAGGATGCTAGGCCGAACAACGAACTGGCGCTTTCTTATCGGCTATTGTTTTCCTTACATTCTCCAGGGTGGGTCCGTAACTTGAGGCATTCGGACCATTCGGTGCTGCGCGTTGTGCGGTGCGTATCCTAGCCCTCCTTTGCCTTTGCCGTGACGCATTCGCCCGGTGATCGGTCGTGAGCTGTCAGGGGCCTGTCGATCTGCTTGCATTAGAATAAATCGGCCCGTAAAAATCCATAATCCGTCAGCCAGCCACCCTGGACACCCTCAGGGCTCGGGCTGCTGCTGCTGACGGAAATCGGATGAAAAGTGCGCCGGATTCCGTGCGCCGGCCCCCGATGGTCATGGTCTAATGCTAATCGCGCACGATCGCACGTCGCTGGTTGTTTTCCATTTTTAGTCACGGACACACGGACGCCGTCAGGAGCATCAAGATATCCTGGCCCCGGAGCGGCTCACGCCCCCCGACGCTCGTTGCTGAGTCACGGGAAGTAGCATACCGTTCTTGAGCCAGGACAACGGCAGCAGCAGCGTCGGTGCTGCGTGTGACGCACATCTCTCGTGGTCACCCGAGGCGTGATCTGCGTCAGTCGACGGTGTTTTCGGGTGGCCAGCCGAGCAATTAGGTTCGGTTCGAGAAATACAACACGACGGACACTCGGCCGGATCGGATTCTTGATATTCGTGATGGGTGGTGGCCATGCCAGCATCCGATCGATGTCAACACCCAGGGCACGCAGCCCCGAGTAATGCTTGGTGGCTGAAGGTTCTACCGATCTTGGTGTCGATCCGCCATGCTAGACGGCGTTGGACGAAGAGTGTTCCCTCTTTGCTGCTGCGGAATGGCGACTGAAGTCCTTAAGCAATGTTTAATTTAAAACTATTTAAAGACATACCTTTACAGACTCGCCCGTGAAGTCCGTCTGTGGTTTTGCTGTGGACACTATCGCTGTACTTTATAGTGGCGCAGCATCATAATTTGCCCTCCCCCAATGGTCAGCGGGCCAATCGAGCATTACTTCCTGCTACACACCCGTATGCGCCCGCAATCTAATCGAACCTCACGGTTCCGCCAATTTATTGTCTCGGGCGTCGCCGGACACTCGCCCAAGAGATTTGTCTCATAAGTCTGACCACTCCCGGGGACTGGGCGTGCATTTAAATTCAATCAAACGGGGCTTCTGTACTGAACCGTGGAATCAGAACAGCGAGACCGAGAAGAAGCCTGAGAGTTGCAGGGCTTGCACTATTTATTTATATGTCTAATTCTTGCCCAAACGGAGGTAAGACACCCGGTGGCCGGGGCTTTAGTGCTGACGCATGAATCATAAATTGTGCCTCGGTTGCGGCGGGTCAATGAGCGACTCGGCCGTAATCTATCCGGAGTCCCGGACGGCCTGTAACCAGCATCAGCACAGTGGACGACTTTGTGTGTGGAGCTGCTGTAAGTCACGACGACGGCGACGGTGGTGGGCCGCGCACGGAACACTGTGAGTGACGTTGACCATTTTCACTTCCGCCATTCCCGTTCCGGGTTTTCGCGACAAACTGTAACAAACAGCGATGGCTCGGTCAGAATAATGGCAGCACGATAAGCGATTGAAAATTGTTTATGCATCCCGCGGAGGTTCGAACCCGGAGCAGAACATGATCCGCGATCCGCTGCCGGAGCCAAATGACGAGCAGAATTTCCGATCGGGAAAGAGGAGGCTGGGCGTGTGGGTTCCCGATTTCACGGCAGGCTGGCAGAAGAATGGTTCTGAAATGATTGACCTCTCAAGCATCTTCTTCGATCGAGCATCGGCCGACGGTAGGATCGTAGTCAATAATGCCCAAGCGAATGCCATCAGGGCTGCCAAGCGTTGCGCTGCATCATCCGGGGGTCCCGAGAGGATCGCCCGAGATGCTCACCTATGTCAGGCAGCAGACAGTAGTTTAGGTCCCTGAACGGGTGCTAATGGTAAAATGATAGTCATAAAAATTGGTTCTAATGACGGTAATTGCGGACATGGCTCAACTGGCTGGCTGGAGCCCGCTACTCGGTGCACCGTGTACTGATCAACCGTTTAATGCGGGATCGATAGCAAATTGACCCTTGACGTCCGCGGGTACTTTCCTTGCCCCTTGTGTGTACATTGTGGCACACTGTAGCCGCGATCGACCCCCGCTGATAGAGCAGTCGGTAGTGCTCTTCGCTGTCACGCAGCTGGCCTGGGTTTCGAATCCCGGGATCGGTTGTCACTCAACCGGCCATGGTTTCGATTTCCGATACCGGCGTGATAGGGGGGTTGGCGCGGGGCTAACAATCCCGCCCGTAAAAATTAAATGTTACAGAGACCACCAGAGATTAACATTGTCTCTGGTGCAGGCCAAGACTGCTCAGCGGTTGTAGCGCCAAAGAAGAAGAAGAAGAAGAAGTAGCCGCGATCGGAACGGTTTATTGATTTATGATACACTTTTTAAGTACCCTCGTGTCGATGGTGTGTGAAAAGTGTTGAGGCTGAGACCATAAAGCGCCGATCTGGTACGGCACTCAGCTCTCGTGCTGGACGCGTTGGAACGTGGAGTCCTGAAATTTATTTAAAAAGGATGTGATTTTTCTTCACGCACGCCATTAGTTGTGGCCTGGACAAAACGGAGGTTTTTTTCGTAAAATAATTACCCCCATCGATGGTTTCCAATTAGCAAATGGATGGTTCGACGGTGGTCAGCATGTCGGCGGCACCGCCTGGCGATTTAGCAGCTTTCAATCTGGCCAATTAGTTCAAAGGCACCCGTAACCCGGTACCTGGAACCAGCCAGGAGGACGTCTGATAAACGAGGCAAGTCTTTTTTGACATTTTATCGCTTCCTGAACTCGCAGTCCGTAGACTGCACCATGCTATGTGTCCCTTTTTTTGAGCGATCCTTAGAACAGGGCCCCGGAGGCCCCTATGGCCACACGACCGTAAAGTAAGTTAAAATTCAATTTTTCAAACACAGCACGTTTCGGCAATCGTGGGGGCCGCTGCAGCATAAATCAGCGGTGTGCCAATCTGTTGAACTTATGTTGCGGTCCGCTTTTTTTGTTGTTGCTAACGGCACGTCGCGTGCGCCAACCCTTAATCCTTTCGGGGCCAATAAATTCTGGGCGTTACGCGAAGCGCGGTGATTAAAACTGGATCGGCAGGGGATCCGGATGCCCTGTCGCCGCTCGGTTTTTTCGGGGACCAATTTAATCCGTTCGGCTTGCCGTTTGGGGCCGCGAAAACGAAAGTCCGATTGATATCGTATTTTACGTCAAATTAAGATACCTGGCAAGGAACGCCGGTCGGGATGATAAATAAAATAAATTGCATATGCAGCGCGGGGTGCAGGCTTTACGGGTGCCTTTGTTGAGTGCTCAAACTGTTTTGGCAGTTCGGTTCACCCGGGCCGTAAGCTGGGCAACTTATTGACCTTCCGCACGAAAGTAAGCCACAAATTGTGGAATAAAAATTACCAAAAGGGAAAATGGCCCTATCTGACAGGGATTGGGGCTTCAGTTTTGGAAGATTCTTTCACGTTCTTTTGCAAATTCTTTCGCGTACTTTACGAGTTCTCGCTGTAAAGGAAGATTACTTACATTTGTCTTGTTATCTGCAATTTATGAAGAGTTAGTTGTGCTCAGTTGGGAAAGCCGTAACGCTCGTAATTTGGGATGTTTACTTAGCGTCGCTTCGAGCTGTGGTGTTCGACGGGTAGCATAACTTCGGGCGTAAAGAGCTGTCGATCGTCGGCGCCTCACAAGTTCACTAGTGAGTGAAGTCGTGAGCGAGCTTTTAGTAGTGCTCACTGCCTTCGCGGCGCGCAGAAACAATTGGCCTGCGGTGACCACGGGTTTAAAAATAGCCCCTCAGCACAATAGACATGTCGTGGTATAGTGTCCCGCGGGGCCATCATGACTAAGTATATCGTATCATTATTTAACGAGCCCGGGCTACCTTTCGGTGTCGCGCGCGTTGTTTGCCGTTGTTCGTGGTAGTGAGTTTAATCAGCATGATTTTCGCCACGGGACACATCGCCCGGCGGTGGCCTTGGGAAACAGGAGAGAGAGCCACCACGGTCGGTGTGCGCGCCCCATTGTCGTTTTTGCGCGGAATGTGCGAAATCATCGAGTCAACGATCCATCCATACGGCAGCGGCGGACATGGATGCCGTAGGGGAGTAACCGGGGTTGACCACCGGGGAGATGCGACCCTCGTGATATCGAGAGGATCGTAATTTATTAATTTCTAATTAAAATGTTGTTTTGATTACTGCTGTGCGGAAGCGTGTATGTGCCAGCCGTCGTGGCGGACGCTCATAAAGAAGCGATCGGTCGCGATCGCGAGCCCACGGGTGCCCGAGGCCACAAAAGCTCCAGTTTGGTTTTGTTCTGTCCTGCTGGACAGAACATGAACCATGCTGGCTTCCGAATCTTTTTTTTTGTAATGACCAAATCGAACGAAGCGTAACGAAAATGTGCGCCGAGAGATTTCAAATGTGTCTGCAAAAGTTGAAATATGATACGATCGAGGATCGAAGAGGGGGGAATGCCAACTGTTCCCCTCTTCGTTGCTTGGAATTCAGACCCTAAAGGGGACAAAATGGTGGTGGCATGCCGAATGCGTTGCGTTTACAATTTATTGACCGAAAAACCGATGCGATGCTTTATTGAAATGCACGGCGGACATCACGTGGATGCGTCCTGTGGGTGTTGTGAGGTTCTTCGTTGCCGGGCTCGGGGTCTTTATTGAGTTATTTTGATCAATTCACTGCGGTGGCCTGCAGTGAAATTTCAATTGAACAGTTTATCATGCGCGTAGGACCCTTTTCGTGGTCCGTCCGACAGTTTAAATTGTAGAACTTCCGAGCACACGCACGAGCACGCGAGTTTGTGCTGGGGCCGTGCTGTGCTGTCTATAAATATTACCATATCGATAATGGTAGCCTACCAATTAGCAGTACCATCAAAGTGGTTGACTTCCGAACGTGAGAGAGAGAGAGAGACGGGGGACCTCCTGCAGGCCACCGCAGCACAGAAAGAACGACACCGAGAACGCACCGCAACTGGAATAATCTATGAGTATGAATAAAGATTAGCTTTTCCTTTTCGTTGCACCGCAGACGGTCCGCGGTTACAACGCGGAGCCTACGGTTCGGTCGTGGTGACGAAGACGAAGACCGCTGCACGCGAAGAACGCTCGGTTTGCAAACAAAAAATGTCGGGCGAAAAAAGCCCTGAACAAAATTTTTCTTCCTCGTGGAACTTCGGAAGCCCCGAGATTTCGAACGGCACAGGGCACTATTGGGTCTCGCCGCTGCTGCTGAGGCTCGCGGTCGCCGAACGGCAGACGAGTGCAGGATTTACAGCTTCATTGTGAATGCACAGGAAATTGTAACAGCCGCAGCGGGCCGCGGGTGAAGATCGATTTTTTGTTTGTTTTTGCTAACGGAGCAAGGCCAGAGAGAGGTCCAGGCCGATTGAAGAGTCGTGTTTTGCATTTTTCGCCGCAGACCGCCGCCGACGACGATCGGATCGTGCGAGAAAAGCGATCGTGCGCCCGCGTCTTAATCAATGCATTCAAATTGGTGCACTTTATGTGATTCTTCGCGCAAAAGAGTTATTAACATTCTTGCCGTGTTCTTGCTGTGCTTTCTGTCCCTTTTTCCGATCGGGCCCCGGACCGGGTCCGGGTCTGGTTCCGATGCGTAAGTCCGCGCCTCGCGTCTGTTCCGATGTGTGTCTATGATGTTTTAGGTATTGTATTACAACATAAATAACATCCGATACGATTGAGAGGTTCTGCAACTGCGGCGACACTCGCTGGGGCTCGCGCGCGGACCATCAATATTTATGAACACGCCGACCGAACCCGGGAGGATGCGCGTCGTATAATTGTCGTCGTCGTCGTCGTAGTCCGCACGCCGAGGCGTAGGACAATGTCTGGCGACTGCCCTTCTGCCCAACATGCAGCTGGTGGGCCGCTTGGCCATCACCTTGGACTGGAGGCTTGTAAGGCGTTGCCGTGGAGCGGTGAAAACAGAGTCGAATGGAAAATATATTCTTTTCCCGCCACGCAAAGGCATTAGAAATACGCAAAAATCAATTAAAGATGTATATTTATTGAGTACTTTATTTATTTGGTGCACTATAAATTGAGACCAGGTGTACCACGCAGGGCGCACTGGGTAAAAAAGGAAGGCGTCTCGATTTCAAAGCAGGTTTGCTCGGAACCAGAAGCGTGGGTCATCGATGCTTTCTTCGGTTGCGTGCCCGTATGCTGTTAGTGCCCTTAAGGGTAAATAGTAAATTCACAACAACTTTATTGAAAGTATGTGACACATTATTTTACGCCTGTGCTAATTATAATTTCTATGTTGATTACGTAAAAGCACTTCAAGATTCTATAAGAGAGCCCTTTTGAAGGTCGATCTTCGTTCCGTCTTTGATTTGGTGTTGAGAACAAAACGGACCGCACCGTCCAATCCTGACCTCGGCAAACAAGTTCGTGGTACTCCCGAATACACTTCAAACATCCACTCGGATGGACGTCTGGGATGTTTAATGCGTCTGGCCAAGAAGACGGCACCCTACGGCACGGGTAGCGAACCGTGACCGTAAGAAAAACGCAAGACTCACCCGAGCGGATAGACGACGAACCTCCGACGTGCTGACGGCGCGCCGGTTTGGCCAATTTTCAACGGCAACGTGCGCACTTGCAATTTCCAAGTCCGAGCGCAAGACACGTGAAGGTAACTGCGCGAATCAAAGCAAGAAAAGAAAGGGAAAAGCAACAGAATGGCCCCGCTGCAATCAGCAAACGCAAAATTTAAGAAAAACGAAACTGAAAAAGAGTAGACCGAGGGAAGAAGTGGCTTTGATATTACCGTCGGCGTCGTCGTTGCCATAGAAACTGACCTACAATAAAACATACTCGATTGCCATTTGCTATGGATGAGCCGATTCAGTTGGGACTGCGAATAGTCAGCGCATCGTCGAGCACCGAGTTTCTCCTTCAACAGTGACGTCACTGAGACTGTGAGAGAGAGCTTTGCTCGGCTGAGAGCATGCGGTCACTCATTTGTTCACGGTGCGAGGGAGCAGATTTTGGGCGAGCTTTTTTTGAAAGCTTTTAGCTGAAGGAAATGCAATTTTGGATTATCTTTTCTTCTTGATCTTGATTCAAGAAAGATCGCCTGCACCTTCAAATAATTGCGTAAACTGTTCCGGGCATTACCAGCATTAAAAAGTGAGCTTGAATTCAAGAAAGTGAAGTGGAAGCACACCATTCGCCATCCGTTTCTTACATCAAATACGAAAAAAATGGTTCCATTTTAAAAGTTTGTTTTTATTTATGATGTTTGGCTTCCTGAATGTTTTACCACCATGTTACGATACTCCACTCCAACGTTACAATGCGGCAAACAATATAAAAGAGCCCGAAAAAAAAACAAACAAACGTAACGAGTGAGCGAATTAGCAGCGCCGGTCGGCAATGCGGCGGCGGAGGGAATGAAGCGAAACCGACCACCCCCCGCCGGCCCCCCTTAGTAGAAAAGCACAAAAATACCGAACGACCTTTAGGACCGAATTCCAGCTGCACAGCCATGCCTGAAACAATTCACTGTACACCCCTGCCGGGGGGTACGTTCTTTAAAGGGTGGCAATTGTTGCAACAGAGTCGTCATTATGGCGCGCACAGGCTATGGCTGCTGAGGTTGATTGAATTACTCCGAGACTCCGTCGCCGAACCCGCCGAAAGGATGTGTGTGTTTGTGTCCAGCCCACCCCAATTTCGGTTCAATTGTTTTTGTTACCGTGCTCGGGTGCGTTATGCTCCGGCTCACCCTCTTAACCATAAATCGACACGGTTTTGCGGGTGCGGGTGCGGGCGCTCACCTTTTACAAGCATATTTCATAGTCCCAACAAAAAAAACCCCAACCCTCCACTCCACCGACAAGTGTTTGTAATGGGTTATGTCCACACGCACAGAGAGAATGAGAGCTCGTCGGAGTCGGCCAATCAAGCGTGTCAAGCGTTCCGTCGGCTGTTCTTTTCCAAAACAAAAAATGGCAACTTCAAGGCAAGGTGTCTGTTGCTCGATAAGTATTATAATTAATCTTCAACCACCGGTTCACCGCTAAGAATGTCACGGGGTGTTTGGACCATACCGATTTCGGGTGCGGTGCTAATTGAGTTGGCCCACGCTCTTTGGCAGCTGGCCTCCTGTGCCCGACAAGACACCGCGGTGCTGCTGCTGCTCTCTTGGCAATGCGCAACACGTAACGTAAAAAAGAGGATCAACACGAGAAGAAACAAGCACAAAGAGCGTGTAGATAGGTAGCCCATGCTGGTATGTTGCCATTTTCTAAATATTATTGTTTTCGGTTGCCAGTTGCCAGTGCTTTCGTAGGGCCCCTTCGAGCATCACGCGACCTCCCGATGGGGCCGGCTTGGAGATCTACGATCCTAGTTTTTCACTGCACAGAAACCGAAATAAAACCCGTCGTAAGCCACATGCTACATGCCGTGCGCGCGATCACAGCACGGGGACAAGCTAATTTTCTTCATGCTCATGGTGGCGTGGCTTCAATTAGCGTTCGGGGCACGTGCAGACCGGCCGAAAGAGTGCTCACTGGCGAAGGACTCGAAATCAGGGCAACGGCAACGGAACGGTTAGGAAACGTTAGGATCCGCCTGCAACAAAGGCAACTCGAGCTGGAGCACCTAGGGCAGCACCAAGGTAAAACCACTGCGGGGCATGTCGTACCAACGCCTTTAGTGGAGCAGTTACTTGAGGTTCGTCGCTTAAGAGTGCGATAAGGAGTTGCGATACGCGATTCCTTGAGCCTTTCACACTCTTTTACCTTGGGTGACCTTAAAAAACCATTACTTTCATAACAGTTTTCCGGAGGCCTCCTTTCGTAGTAATAGCTTCCTTTATTGGCTCGATCGCTGGCGAATTTTAGTTCACCTTCCAGGGCCACTAAGTGTTTCGGTAAAACTGCGCCAAAGAACTGCACCACGGGAGCAGGAGAGACGAAACCGAACCGAAAAAAGCGGAACAAAACCGATCATAACTTTAGTGTCCCCATCGTAAACCTTGACTGGCGAATGGCGTCGTCGCCGTCGCCGTCTGTTGCGGTCTCCGGAGAGCATTGATTTTGGAGGTTAATTTCAATCCGCGCACCAATCCGCGCGTGGCATCTATTTTTGAATTCCGCCGCCGGTGACGACCCTCAAGAATGGCCAACTTTGGTCAGCTGGCCGCCAGGCTGGCGGGCGGCTGGGCGCATGGATCAGGTGCGCAGGTTTATGCGCCATTGACGACGACGGCGCGGGTGATTTACATTCCATTTTCCTCCGGGCAACGGGCTTCATTTTGGAACGGTTGCGTAATTGGCTATCAGTCTTTCAGTGGTGGCCAGGTGCATGGTGCTTCATTGTAAATGGTCGGCAGAGGCTACGCCGCAAACCGTTCGTGCCAAGCATCACGATGCACCCGCGGTCGGTGGAAGAAATTGTGGGCCGTGAAATGATTTCATCGTACCCGCCGTGTCACCGCCGTTTTTAGTCACACGAATCGAAGGACGACACCTAGAGAGAGAGAGGGTCGCCTAGAGAGTCCCCGTGGTGGTCCCCAGCTAATGGTGGGTTTTGGTGCGTGATGTGTAACGTTTTTCCCCTCTATCCATTTCGTTTCAGGTATGTTGGTGCACATCCTATTCGGGTCCTACTAGTATTGGCGAGGCCACGTGACCGCCCTTGAAACCGGCACTCCATCAGATATCAGAATGATTCAGATGCGCGGCAAGTAGGGGATTTAGTCGCCCGCTGGCCGTTAGTAGAGTTGGGAAAATCCCAATGCGCTACGCGCCAATGTCACAAGGTTGGGGTCAACGCATCTTGGTGGCCCACTTTAGCGCGGATCGAGTTGCTGAGTTATGGATGGATGGATGGATGAGTAACTTGGTGGCGCTTTGTGGGAATTGCATTGGCCGAGGCACTGGCATTCTTGATGACGATTCTTCTGCTGCACCCGGCGGCACGATTCCGACCGGATGTTCCGCACTTTTTCCGAAGGTCACTGGGCTTTGTTCGAGGGTTTTCGCTTAATTAAGCGTTTCTTCAACTGAAATGCGTTATTCATGTACACAGGCTGACTCACCAGGATGTGATGTTAGCCCCGTGGTCCAGCGGAGGATATCGTTATCGGTGGTTCCATTTTAACAAACATACCATCAAGGGCTTTTAGGGTGTAGAATGTTGCATTAAAACAAAACGAACAACAATGGAGGAGATCAGAAGAGTGGGATTAACACCACGAAACACTTGAATGATTGAATTAAAAATTCTGCATTTTCTTCGGTGCATGCAGATGGCCGGTTTGAAGGTCGTTTCTTGGATGCCTCAAGACGATAGCTTGTGCTTACCCATCTCAAGCTCAGCTCGTGAGCTCCGCAAACCGCGAGATCTCATCTCACCACCGAAAGCTTTCCGGGATCTCACAGCGCGCGCCAAGTGATTCCCTAAGCTCAATTTGACGTCATCGAAACGAAACGAGAAGCTGCGAATGGAAGAAAGGATTGAAAAGAGCGAGAGAGAGCGCGAACCTTTTGCAGTCTGCAAAAACGGGAAACGAAGAAACTTGGAGCTCCAGCTCCAAAAAGCTCAATGTGGAGCTCGATGTGGAGCTCGATTCGAGCTCTTAGCGCCGCAGCCGGAGATATCGCATCCCCTTTTGTCCACCGCGTGCCGTTCTCGCTCTGTCTCGCCTGCACCGCCAGTCTGCTCGATTGTCTTCGGGCGCACACGTCTTGATCGTCTTGGGTGTTGGGCCGCTGCCGGTTGCGCAGCGCACCGATTGCGCCAGTAGTTGGCTCGCGAAAGCTATCGAAGGCGCACGCACGCTCAGCCGGTGCCCAGACGCAGCAGCAGCAGCAGCAGCAGCAGGTTCCGAAACCGCACAGTTCCGCACGCACGCACGCACGCACGCAGGCCGTTTGTGAAGTGTGTACCCGGGGTGTGTATGTGTGTGTGCGCCGGTTGCGTCCGTGTGCTGTTGGCCCACAGCGAATGCCCTTTCTTTGTCGTTCTGCGCGATTAAGCCGCGTGCGCTGTCGGGCGCCCTGCTTGCCACTGTTTCATCGCCGTAGCCGGAGTGTCCTTTCGTGCGCCGAGTGTGTATGTGCCCCGGGGGTTCCCGCAGGATCCGCTGTGTCACGCACGCTCTCACGCCACACACATCTGCACACGAAGGAGCGAAGTGAATGTGAAAGTGGATTTTGTGAAGAGTGAGCTTCTGGTGCAAGTGAGCCGCGCGATAAGGTCGAGAGTGAGGAAAGGTTGGTGAAAGAAATAGGTGGAAGAAATTGAGCAGCTCAGGAGCTCGGCGCATGACGACATCCGGAATTGAAAGCCGAAAGTGATCAAAGTTTGTTGCTACTGTCCCAAAGGCCGAGAAAACACGATCATAGAAAGCAAACCTGGTGACCGGTGTTGGGCGTGTGAGGCGTCGCGAATCGATTGGCGTGGCGAGCGAACGAAATCCGAAACTCCGACCATCTTCTGGGACGATCAGCGCTGCTTGGACGGTGCAGCGAGCGATCGATCAATTTAGAAGCGAGACTCGCTCAGGGGCGAATTAGTGGGTCCCTTTTCCAACCGCAACACTCTACAGGTGAGCAACGTTATGTGCCAGTTGCAGGAGTTTCTGTGTTGCCAAAAAGGACACCATTTTGGAGGGTGTTGAGAAGCGAAGGCAGCATTAAAAACCATTGGCCCCACGAGCCAGTTTGCTGTTCGCCACGGGTGTGCCGGTTGTCTGTTGGTGAAGAAAGCGACAAACAGCATTATCAGTGTGAAAATAGACAAACACGCACACTCACGCGTGCGTACGTGTGTGAAAGATGGAAAGAAAGTCTCAGCGTGAGCTGTGAAAAAGCGTGGTGGGGAAAATGACGGTCAGACGCCTAGCCGCCGACGGCTGGCCACTCCATCTGTCCGGTGGAAAAAAGGAGAAATGCGTGGCCCGCACGTATGGGTCGACGCGAAGGGTCCGCGTTGGGGGTCTCAATCAGAGGGTTTCGAGACTTCCGTTCCGCAGATTTTTTGCTGCTGCGGCCTGCGGCCGTTGTGGTAATCCATTTCCGTTGCAGTTTCACACACGGCGGTCGGTCATTAGAAATTACACTTACGACCCGTTGATGGTTCTGATTTGCGTCATTATTTCAGCAGGTTAAAGGGAGGCGAATTTATCCCTCAAAAACTATCCCACTTTTAACGTGACTGTAAAAATATAATTTACTGTTTTCCCCACCATTTTTGGGGTCGGAAAATCCGGGACGAATGGGCGTCAGTGGGCGCCAGCTTTCTAAAATCGATCTCCTCGATCTGAGCGTGTGGTGATAAGAAACCCCCCATCCCACGGTTCCACCCACACCTGCCCCACCCGGTTGCCCGGTGTGTTTGGGCTGGCTAAGCTTTTCGGAGCGTTGCTGATTGATTTCGCCGTATTTTCGCGCACACGCAACGTGAAGGCGCTTTTCTTTTTTTGGTGCCCAAACAGCGCCCCGATCGGTGATGGTCATTTCCCCATTCCACCCCCTCTCACCGGTGACGACCTTCGCGAGGGGTTTGGTGCGATATTTGGCCATTTTCACGCTGCCGGCGCCTCAGTCTGCAACTTCGGGCGCCTTCACGTGCGAAGGCGGTGGCCGCGGAAAGTTGGCAAACGAGAAAACGCTCGGTGCAATCCGTGCAGTCCGTGGTGGAAAGCGTGAGCGTTTCGGTAGCGCCCGTTTACGTAAGAAGTAGCAGTAGTGAGTCCCTTTTTTCGTCCGGCGGGATCCGGCTTTCTCTGACGGCCGGTTTGTAAGGGGTGATTCGTTTCGGACGAACGAAATTAAATTAAATTAAGCCCCGTAATGAGCCCCGATCCGGTCCGGTCCGGTGCCAAACGTGCGGCGTGCGTTCGTGATCACGCAACCCGTGAGAAGTGTCGCCGCCACGTGGCCGCTGTGTTATCATTTTGCGCAGTTCGTTCGATGATTTAATCAAGCGTTGCAGTAACACTCCGGACACCGCGGGACCCCCGGGGGCATAAAAAACATAATTTTGCGACCGCTTGGGAATGGGAACGGTGAGCGCGTCCAAAACAAATGGCCATAGCCTAGATTGTCAACACAACTCGGGCGGTGAACGGTGGTGTGGGTCAGTAGTTTTCGGTCCATCCCGTCGTCCCGTGGAACGTCTTGGGAGCATCGTGGCGATGACGAACGAAAGTGTTACGACAAAGGCTGACGGGGGCTGCCAAGGTCTGCGCCTCGAATTCTCGAACGGCACGCGGTTTTATGGAGAGTCTTGGGCAGCACAACAGAAAGCACAACGAGTCACATAATACCGTTCCCGGGAGCCAAAGTTCGCAAAGCTCGGTGTATGCAAAATGGGCACGGTGAGGCTCTTTATTAAAGTTGCATCATTCCGTGCCACGACGAGGCCGCCGTCTTGAGGGAGGTCATGGTTCACCAGGTGATGGTGGTGCTTTAATACTTAAAATATAAATAAAGGAATGGTTCCTTTTTATTTTGTAAAAAACTGGAATTTCCTTATCGAAACACTGAGAGTTTTATCACTCTCTACTCCAAAGCAGTGCCCCAAAATGACACAACGCGGATTGCTATCTTAACAATGGACTTCCTGAAGTCAGCCAAAAAAGTGATACTTTTTCAAAAAATGGCCGCCAACGTCTCATTTGCTATGCGTAGAGCCGACCCCGGTAGTTTCATAATCTCATCTTCGTCCGCTCGTACCCGTCAAGCGAAACCAGATTTTCTACCGTTTCACACATAACGATACCCATACGAATCGAAATCCTGTCGTAGTCGCCACCGGACTGTTCAGGTACGCTCAACAGGTTTGGCCTGTTAAGATTTTTGCAGTGCGCCTTCGAAAGGTTTGGATAACGAAAACGGGCGTCACTTTACGCCGCATTCAACTCCAACTCCGGTGCCGTGGAATGCTTACTTCCAAGAACCAATGGCCAGTGGTGAAACAAAGCGAAAATATAAGGTTGGGGAAAAAGTAATCCATTATTTTTGGGTGAAATTCAAAACATTATTTAAGATACTTCCAATGGTCCGATTTACGTCAAATATGTACCGTTTTATTGGAAAATTTGTTGTCTTTTCAAAGGTAGGCTGGTAATGCCTCTTTTGTAAAAGGCTTGGTCGTTATTGACGAAAAACTGGAGCAATCCATTTTCACAACCCGTTTTTGATCTCAGTTTTTCATCACTCAGGAAATTTTGTAATGCGCGAAAAAGGTGTCAATCGCTTAGTGCAAGGTCCGGACTATACGGTGGATGCATTAAAACATCCCAAACAAAATCTCGGACTTTCTGGTGAATCACTAAAGACGTGCGTGGCATTTCGTTTTCCTAATGGAACACAAAACCTCTTCCGTTGGCCGATTCTGGTCGTTTCTGGGCAATTGCTAGCTTTGAACGGTGCAGTTATTGATAGTAGAGGTCTGAAATTTAGTGTTTGGCTCCACGTGAGCAACTCATAATAAACGATTCCTTTCGAGTCCCACCATATACCCAGTAGAATCTTCTTGGCCGTTAGTCCTAGTTTGGCTTCCAGTTGAGCTCCTTCACCGCGCTTAGACCATGATTATTTTCACACAGTATTGTCGTATGTATCCCATTTCTCATCCCCAGTACCTATCCGTTTAAGAAATGGTTCGTTTTCATTCCGTTTAGCCAAAACTTCGGCGATGGAGATTCGAGCCATCATGTTTTTTGGTGTAAATAGGGCGGCACCCAAACATCGAGCTTCTTTGTGAATCCAGCTTTGCGCAAATGGCTTAAAACTATTTGATAGTTAATCTTCAGCTCCTGGTCGATGCTCTGATTATTAACTTGCCGATCTACTTTGATTATTTCTGTGACTTTATCGACATTTTCGATGACGTGTCTGCCTAGGCTTTAACATCAAAAATGACTGAAACGAGTCAACGAAACCAAAATTTCACCCAGCTAACTGTTAGAGTATCGGCACCATGAACACCATGCGAAATTTCAGTGGCCTAGCTTGTGTTTTCGCCTTTATCGGACAAAAAATGAAAAATGTACCGAATTTTCTCCGCGTTGACCTCCATTGTTAACACCCTGTAACTCACAAACGAATAGAACAAACAAAGAACAATGAAGCGTTTTTTGAAGTGTAAATTATCAGCTTTAAAACGAGCCTAAACTTGAAACTGTACGATAAATACTTTACAAGATATCGATCACTAAAGGCATCTACCGAAAAAATAATGGATTACTTTTTCCCCAGCCTGATATTATTAATACTAATAGTAGTACCCGAAGCGGGCTCCGTTCCGAAAGGTGGCCCACTGGCCAAGGAGCGCACACAACTTCGGCGGTTCACACTGTTCAAGGATAGCAAGGTTTATGAATTTTTAGAGGCTATCGGCCCCCGCGGGGTGTTTGGGGAGGTGGCATACATTAATCGGATGGACACAAACACACACCGGGCGACCGGGTGACGACTAGTAAGTCAGGTCCGAAACCCACCACGCCGAACCTCGACGAAACCTTTTCCCAAGTCTCGTTCGTTCCCCAGAGAGACAGGTATTAAAGCGGATCGGCGCGATGGAAATTAAAAACACACACAAAAAAGCGACCTTCTTTCGGTGCGCGCTCAAAAATTCGCTCACACACTGCCAGGACTGGCATTGGCCGTGCCCGATACGGTAGGATCCACTTCCATCGTCACCACGTCGTCGTCGGCGCGCGGGCCCGCTGCTGCTGATAAAAGATTTCATCCTTCAGCCCCGGGGTGTTGTGCTTTTTGGGGCCGCTCTTGGGCCGCTCTTGGACAGCGGCTGTTGTGTCAAGCTAAATGTCAAACCAACGCGGGTCGATTAATCCGATCATCGCCAAGCCCGTCGGTCGTTGTTTTTCGGTCCGCTGCACTTTGGAGGTTAGAATAACTAATGAGCTGGAATAAGGATGGCAAAATGGCGGAAAGATGACCGGGTGGTCTGCGCTGCGCTGCGCTGATTTGCATAATCAGATGGCACAGGTAATTTATTGTTTTCAATATTTGCGCCACTTTTACTTTTGTGCCATTCCGGACAATACGTTCTAGTAAGGCGATGTCGCACTAGTCGCACGATAGGGCGGATCAAAACGATTAGAAAACACAAATTATTATGTGTGCCATTCTGCAACATTGGCCCCGGGCCGAGGTTGGATGTCTCAATCCGGGCCGGGCATAATAGCGCCCCGGTGCGATTGGCAACACCCCGGCCCCGGTCTGGAAACGGATTATCATCGTCGGGCGATCATAATTGTGCTGTGCCTTTTGTTTGTCACCTGAGCACCGGGAGAGGACAGCGCTAGCGCAAGCACCATTGCGACAATTGTCACAGCGCCCTGTGCCTGATCTTGCCTCGCCTTCTCGGCGGGACCATGGGGACTTTCGCAATTTTCTCGAGCAACTTGCGCCGCTGTCCTCGGTCTGTCAACTTTCGATTTCAATTGCATCGCGGCAAACGGTTCCAGCCGTTCCATTTGGATGCCTTTCTGCAGCAGCAAACCGGTCGTTCCCTTTCGTATGGCGAGAAATAAAATCGAAAGACATCAACGAGCGTCTTCGCGATGGCAAGCGACGAACCCTGTTCCTGTCGTTGAGCTAAAATCCCGGGTGAGAATCACCCAGCGGGAGTCTGACATCCAAACGGTACAGTTATTGGGCAACCAGTCATCGCGAAGTGGCGTCGGCATTGGGCCGAAGGGGATTCACCGTGGGGCAGTTGTGCAATCGATTAAAGGTTTGTAAATTGATTTTTTGTGAATAAAACAAACACACGGAAAGAGTCACAAATTAGCACACCGGACCACAGGACCACACGATCTCGGGCGAAGCGCTTCCGGATGAGGTGATAATAAAGCGCTTTGTGGTACACTTCGACTACGTCACCGCTAGGAATGGGTGCCCCAAAAATGGCTTGTCTCACGTTGGTGTTGGTAGTCCACTCTGTGAAAAGTCCCGAGAAAGTCGACCTATCAAGTCGGTCGGCCCGATATCAATGCCGGGCCACGGGACGGTTCTGTCACGTTTCCACAACCCACTGCCAAACAACGGTGGGGCCGCGAGTGTGGCAATTTACCTTGCCACAAGGACGCCGCACCAGGCGGCGGCGGCGGCCGTGCTAGTCTCATTAAAACTAGTCTTTGTGTCCTTCAACCGAGACCGAGTCACCCAAGCGTATCGTCGGTTCACTTTCACCTGCGCTCGCTGCGCTGGTGGGTGCTTTCTTTTCACTACCGTTTTCTGTGGCGGAACCAACCTTTTCTTCTCTCGCCCTCCCCCCCCGTGGGGGCCGATATTCAAACTAACTGTCACTGTGATTGTGGCCGCGTCACTGAAGAAGACATCGCGGGCGAAGAGCAACGAAACGCAAAACGAAAACGAGGAAATTGTTCCGATCGTTCGCGAAGGGAATTAGTTGCATTCCTCGCGTAACGCGATCGCGATGCAGAGCTGCTCTTCTCGGCCCGTCGCGCATCATCATCATCATCGCCACAATCGGCCGGCGGCGGTATGTGTGAAATAAAACACAGTAATAAAGACGTTAATAATCCGTCCGAATAGTCGACCGGGTGGGGAGAAAAAAAGAGAATACCTTGCCTAATGATTGAATGGGGCGTCGCTTAAAACGAACCCCGTGTCCGAAATGAAAAGAATGTCGCGACGCGCCATCAAAATCCCACCGAAACAGCAGGAAAAGGACAATTTTCTCGCGTCTAACGCCCGGTTGGTGGCGCGATCACGAGTCCATTTCCTTGCTCTATCGAATTCCGGTTTACGCGCTGCGGTTTACTGCCGTTTCGGGACGCCGAATGTTGCAGCGCGACCCTGCAAATGAGTGATGTGGAGGCCAAATTGGGTTCAGTTTGATTTATGAGCCCACCGTTGTGGCACTCCGACGCTGGCTGATCCCTCGGCTGATCGCCCTCCGTCTCCGGGCTTAATACGTCACAGGCCGTCCGTGCTTAAAGGATGGTGCATGTTGCTGGAACGAAAAAAGGGTTGCGAATGATTTATTTCAAAGGTTTTTCGGAACACTCGAGGCGAGGCGGGTTGTTTCGTGGTATCCACACAAAAAGATTACACCTACTTTGCGCATTTGCAAAGTAAATCGTCTGGCCGGGGGAACCGAACATTCGTGATGCACCTTCTGCCGGGCCACGAAATGACGTTTATTGCCCAAAATGTTACCCGGGGGGGGAGGGCGCGCTCGTTGCAAAGCTTGCTTGGTCCAAAACCCGCAAGTACATGGGCGGTTTCAGTTGTTTTACCCAACGCTCGGCGGGCGTTGCTCGGGCTAATGAGCGACGTCCGTCGTCATTGCTTGTTGGTTGGCAACCATGGCGCAACAGGCCAATTTGACGCAATTTGTTTTCTGGTCGTTAAAATTAGCTTCAAACAGGGAGAACACCAAAAAAAATCTGGACCACAAAAAGGGGGAGCATTTTGCATGTTTAAATTATCCCGAAAGTAGCATGCTTTTCAGTTCGGCGTGATCCAAGCAACCCTGCTGCTGCTGCTCCTGCTAATGCGGTGCTCCTGCTAATGAGTGCGGTGTCAACATTGCAAACGCCGCTGGCGATACGCGATGTTTGTCGAGCCTTCCGTTAACCTTTAGAAATCATACCATTGTCCCTTTCGTTCGATCGCGCAGACTAACGGCCGACCTTCGAGCTCAAATTTACAACCATTCTGACCCTGCTGCTTCGAAAATCGAATCGCGTGCGCTTTGGATGGTTCTATTTCACACCTAACACTAATCACCGGCGATCGCCTTCAGCGTGCGTTGCTGGATGCTGGGTCGTAAAGCTATTGAATGTAGCGCCCTAGATCAAGGGAGATCCGGTCAACGTTGGTCGTGCTTTCAGAACCGTGTATGGCAGCCGTGAAAGAGATTAATTTAAACGGTTCACGAGCCCTTCACATTTGGGCGACATTTTAAGCCGCTCAAAACTCAGCTTAGGCGGCGTATTAGAAGCTCCGTCTCCAACAGGATGTGTTCCCAGTCCAGTCTACTCCGATGTTCTGGCTGCCGCCGTTCGACATACGTTCGTTGTCGGTTGGGCTGATCGGTATCAAACGGTCGCGTCTGCCCCAGGACAAATTGCCCAAACTGGGTGTAGGCGTTTTCGGGCGAATTTTGAGACCTTCGCGTCTTAAGCCTTAATGGCAGAAAGCTGGCGTTGGTCTTTGGTTGCCGAAATGGACGGGCAACAAAGAAAACTCATTTATTGGCCGCGACACGAGAATAACATTTAAACTACTGACTACTGCGCGTGTGTGGTTGTTCTTGGCCACAACAAACCACTGGGTGTGGGTGCCTGGCAAAACTCCCCGGCTGATGATTTATCATCCGGCCGAGATTTCGCTACGAATCTCCTTCTGCCATTTTGTTGAGATCAAGGTAACGCGCGCGCCCTGGGGACCGACACCGACGATGACGACGGTTATTAATCGCCAAAGCGCCAAAAACTGTCCGCAACGTTACGGTTGTTAACTTTTAATGCATCCACGCTCCCCACAGATGAACTACGGCGTGGCCTTAGCCGGCAGATCTCCGGCGTGGGAGTGCGTGTAAATGACCTTGCCGAATGTGGTTTGGCCACTTGGTTTTGCGCGGACCGGAGCGCGGATATCCTCGGACCAGATGTGCGGACCCGCGTTGTTCGACCGGAGCCGGATCTAGGTTGGGAGTTGGGCGGGAGAACCAGTTTGGCGTCCCCCAAACATGGCCACGGGCTGGGGCTGGATTGTCGCAATCCAGAACGATCGTGGGTTGATCGATTCTTGTGCTAGGTGCTACGAGGTGCGGGTGCGACCGGCTTTCCAAAGTTCGCGTTTTGGGTTGGATGTACCTAACGGGATCCGGACGGGCTGGGATCAAAAGTCACGTTTTGGGCGGTCCCGCGTCCTGTGACACTATATATGGTTTGATCGGCAATAATTAGCATTCGCTGGGGGTGGGATCACTTTGCGGACGTGAATCACCGCGGTAAAGGATGCCTTTTTGGGGCGGTGCAAACGATTTGTTTGGCAATGGGCGAGCTTCAAGAGCTTCGTGGGATGCTGGCTATTCTTTCGTTCTTCTTTACAACAATTTAAGGAGCTAATTTAGAGGAAGGAAGAGCCCACGAAGACATCGTAATGATCGACATCGGATCGGATCAAAACGAGATCAGTGGCGACTGCGTCGCATTCATCGCGGCCTCCGATTTCTTGGTTCGCTTCCATTTTTTTCGTGTTACCGTGCTCTTCTACTTCACGTTCCTATTTTCGCGGCTCGTCCGTATGGAAATGCCCGTGCCCGTGTGTTGTAGGCGTCTCTAGCTGAGTGGGGGTCCCCAACTGCTGACCGTTGCGCCTGTTGCCTCGCGGTTTCTTACCTCGATTCGTCTCGATTATTACCGAATTTTATTTGCATACGGCGCGCAGATCTCTGCCTGGAGCCGCGAAGGAAACTTGATCACGTTCAGCGCTCCGAGAACTGGCCGCTCGGAGCCTGGGAGCCGCGGATGGTCAACGGCGCACGGCGGAGGAGACACCACGACAGACCGAGCGAGAGAGAGAGAGCCAATTTGTATTCACATAACGCGACGACTTCGGGTGGGCATTCGGGTTTGGGGCGCCTGGTTTTTTGCCTATTCGCGGGAGTGTGTTACATATACCCGAAGCGCGGCCTCTCGGTCGTCGCCGAGTGCAGGTTCAGTTACGGCGGCGGCGGCGGCGGCCCCTGCCCAGTTACGGCGGCCCCGGCGCGCTGGACGGAGAAAGCATACGCAAGAAGGTGGCTCGCCGTCGCCGACACCGGCTTACGTCGACGTCCTCGTTGCCAATTTCGCACACACAAAGAAACACAGAAACACATGGACACGAAAAAAGCGGATTGAGGAATCCAAAACGGCTGCCGACTGCTAACTGGGGACCCACAGACTTCGAAGGCTGCGGAGAGAACGCCCGGTCGAATGCAGATTTCACGTAACTCCATCCGCCGAGAGTTCGCCGAAAAATAGGTTCTACTCATCCACAGATATCTTCTGCTGATCGGTCTTGATCGAGAAGTGCAAGTGCAACACAAGCCGTGCATTCAGCCTCCAGATCCAGGCCCTGTCGAAGCCGAAAACTGACCTCGGAACAGAGATGAAAGTGCGCGATGAAAGTGAAATGCACGCGCACAATCCGTCCGCGCAGCATAAACAATCATGGCCGCTTGCAGCAGCCAGCTCTCACTAGCACCACCACCACCACCACCCGGGGCCGGGCGATGGAGAGGAAAACCGGGCGGCCAACTATCAGTCTCCACGATCCCGCTCCACGATCGGCCATCGGCCGTCGTGTCCCCGAAAGTGGTCCGGAGCGTGTTGGACCAGTTTTTCTTGGACTACCTTGTATCGTTTTTTTTCTCTCGTACCGCGCCGTGTGGTTTGGCCGCTTGGCCGGTTTGCAATGTATGGCCCAGGTAGCCCCCGCCCGGACAACAACAGGAAGAAACAACAACAACAACGGTAGTGGTAGTAGTAGTAGTATTAGTAGTAGTTGGAAACAAGTTTCGTCGTTTCTTGGCACTGGCGAATGGCGAAAAACGCATCAGCCTTCCAGAAGTGTGCAGAAGGTACAGCGTCTCCGAATGGGGCCCTGTTGGAGTTGTTTGGGGCGGCCAGCTCGTGTAGACCATCACCGACCGCGTCGTTACCGTCGTTGGCCGCGAAAGGAATGCATTTCCGTGACCGTTTCGAGACGGGACGGGCCGCAGATACGCGTATGACAGCCGTCATAAGCGACAACGACGACGATGACGATGGCGTAACGTACACGCACCGGTCACCGAACATTCTTTTTCCCATTCCTAGGCTTTGCCTATCTCAAACCACGCACAAGCCTCCCACTCTTTTTCGTAACTCGCAAATCCTCGCGATCAGTTCCGATCTGGCGATCTAGTTCAAAGACGTGCCACACCGGACACCTGGCCACGTGCTGGTGGCCAGGTGTCGCTCCAAGGGTGATAAGAAGGTGGTTAGCAAACGAGCAAACGAGCTGCCATTCAAATTTCGTAAACCTGTCGGTCGGTGCCTAGGTGGGACGTAATTATTATGCGCTGCCTAGGACACGCTCCGTCTCGCGAGCAAGACCTAATCAACGAAAATTGCCCATCTAGTTCTAGTTGGCCCGGTTTTTTGCGCTCTCTGACACTAGATGGCGCCGATCGAGCTGCATCTCACCTCGGACAGGGTTTTCAAGAAACCTTTAGCGAAGAATGGATCAATTGGCGATGGTGAAGTTTTGGTCCATCAAAGTACACCGCTCGGACAGAGATGTCCCTGTTGCTATGGAGATACCAACAATCGGAAGACTTGACAATGACTTTGGTCCAACTCTAAATACGGATCTTCCTTGACCATGGGTTATATTTTTAGGATGATCTAGATCTTGCTCTGACGTGGGTTCCTTCTATCTGACGGACTGTTTCATTCTTGGCCTTAACGCTTCGAAACCGTCACCGTCACCTGCGTCAGTGCGAACGCCAGCAGTTCTCAACTGTCCCCGCCTGATTGACAGGTCGTCAGGCCCCCAAAACGATGTCCTTAAGGCTGGTTGGTGTGCAATTCCGTTGTGGGTCAGCGCGTCAGTGTGAGTCAGTGTTATCGCGACGTAAAACCAGCGAACTTGTCAAACGCTCGTTCGCCTCCGGACAGCTAACATACCCTCTCGAGTGTTCGCAACAACCCGACTAGTAAACCTAGAACGCCCAATTAAGTACTCTTGAGAGACTCGAGAGAGAGAGGCCAACCCACCTCCGTCAGCCAGTGCCAGTACCGCCCCCAGGTAAACCAACAGACCGACCCGATGGCCTGATTGGTTATTGTTTTGCTTCAGTTCCACAGTGCACAACGTTTTTTTGTAGTTGCTGTTTGTGCCACAAGCTCGAGGGCCGAACGGTTCGACATTAGAGCGCACGTGAGTGGGGCGCACACGTTGGGCGTTCGAAAGGGTGGTTTAATTGTGCCCACCACCACCACCGCCGGCTGGTACAAGGTACTCTCGAAGGAGTCACCAGCAAAAGGGCACCCTTTGCGCGTTGCCTAGCCAAACCCGTTCACTTACTTTCGAGACTTCGGAACCTCGGAGTCTCTCGGTGTTGGTGGCTAGCTACCCCACACGCTTCGCCAGCTTTGCGCACATATCAGCACACACACACAGCAGCAGCACGCCGGCCACTAGTTGGTTGTTGAAACAGCTGCGAAGAAGCAGAAGAAAAAAAACTTGAGCAACCGCGAGCAACGAAAAGTGAAAGGGAATGCGCCGCCGCCGCCGAACGACGACGGACCTCTTCGTCAGTCGACGGCCTTCCTGGGCCACCCCGGCCACCAGGTGGGGAGGGGGATTCAGGGTTCGCCATTCTCGCCTCGCCAGTTTCATTTAGATCTCGCCGTGTCTCTGGGTGTCTGGGTTTGACCTGAAACGTCGAAACGGCTTTTAATCGGTGTGCTTCGAGCCCGTTGGCCATCGCGGAAAGGGTCACCCGAGCGGGAAGGCAAGGGCACGGGCCCCCGGCGGCTAATGGAACTGCTCAAAACAGAAAGATCGTCGACGGGCAGGACACAAAACGCGCACCTGTCGCGCGGACTTATTCTCGCGACTGTATTTGCATCGACTTCGGAGCTCCCGTCAGAGGTCGCTGAGGCGAACAGAGGTCACCGTCGCCGCCGCAGTAATCGATGGCAGTCAAAGTTCGTCGCTCGCTCTAGACGGAAATTTAGTAACCCCCCCGGGTGGCAGAAGTTGCGCTGGACGATTATGCTGGGAGCTGGTTTTGGAACCCTGCAGCAGCAGCAGCACCTGCAGAACTGGTTGTTGCCCTGCTAGCTGGCCGGCCTGGGGAGGACTCACTTTTCAACCCCACGAAAGCGAAAGTTCCCGAAACCCCGAACCCGACCGATCCCGAAGTGGATGAAGTAAACTTAATCGAAATCAACCGCGCAGTAGCAAGAACCGTAGCATAATTCGGCGATGTGGTGCTGGGTTGGTGACATAAAGCGAAACATTTTGCGGCCACGTAATTATTGCTATTTATAGTATTTTGGCCGCGCTTGGCCTCCGAGTTCGGTGACGTCTTTTTGCTGCGCCTTATCGTTACGCCAACGGCGGCGTGTCGGCTACTTCTTCGGCTTGGAGCGCTCTGTTCGCCCGTTCGTTGGAGGCTACGGCCGCGATGTTTGTTGCGATGGCATAATGCAGGTGGGAAAATTTATAATTTCCTCCCATTCAGCACTAGCTGGCGGGCTGGCCCGCTCCGGTTGATTATGTAGCTATTGTTTTTTCGGTTTTGTTGTGTTGTGGCTGCGCTCACTTGCATCGTGGCCTCGCATCTCTGGATGATTGGGGGCTTTTGGAATGGTGGACCCATTAAGGTGGAATTGCGATCGAATGCCACCTTACGGTGTAAAATAGTATTGGGGATCAAACTTGAAGAGTGACTTAGTGGCAATTTGAGTCCGAAGGATTCGAGTTGCGAAAGTTCGCTTCCTTCGAAAGCCAGTTCTAGGCATGAACCAAAAAGCACCAGTAAATTGATGAAGCAATGCATTTAACGGCTTCATGAGCTTGAATTAATTCTATCATTTCGGAGTTTTAAAGTATTTTAAATTCAGAAGCTCTGGAATTCTCTTATTTCACTGAAATGGGTCAGCAATGTATTGCACAATAATATTGGGGGCATTCTTTCAATTGTGTTCATGACAACCAGCGCCATTCAACTTGTCCAAACCCCCTTTTGCAGTGCTGTAACCATACTTAGCCCCACGGACTTGGCAGTTCGTGCAACGTTTTCACGCCATTATGGTGCGTGGTTCGTGGCACACCGACCTTGCCAGTGTTTACACGTGCCCAAGGGTCACTACTGTTACGAGAGGGCCCCAATAAAAACCGAAGAAAAACAAACCGTTCGCCAGCAGCGAAATTCCTCATTTCCGTGAATCCCCGAAACGCCCCAGGTCGAAACGCCCTTGCTCGGACATTAGCCGATGGCCGGCCTTCGGCCTTCTGCTACGGTGCTATGGGGCTGTTACAGCTCTTTTGCTGTTGCTGCTACAGTTCGCTGTCCGCGACTCTCTCACGAAACACATCGCAGCACACAATCGAAAGGGCTACGAGGGCTTCAATTGTGTAGCAGCCCCCAACGGGGTGGTTTGCTCGATTTTGCCTTGCCTTGCCTCTTGATCGCGGGTGCATTTTTCACCGGGCTGCAGTACTGCAAGTGGCGGATTGCGGAAGCAGATTGCGTTGCGTTGAAGGCCGACAGCCGAAAAACAATAGTCGTCGGCGGAACTGGTGCACACGGCAGCCGTTCACATCCGGCGCGGACGCGGTTTTGTGTCGCCCGCCCATCGTCCGTGTGTTTACGATGCCGTGGCCTTTTGTTTCGGAACCACCCAGCAGCCCAGCAGCGTTTCGTTCCGTGCGCTTCCCGGGCCACGCTTTTGCCGGAAGGAAAATGGTTTACCCGAAAGATTTTCCGGCACCGGCGCGCCGTCTGGGAAACCGAGCTCCGGTGGCGTAATGTGGCCACCGTGTACGGCGCGCGGGCGCGAAACAATAACGGGCCACCCGGGCCATTAGCGAAGCCCGAAGAAAGCGGTTTCATTAGGTGTTAAACGTGCGGGCTGATGAGGAAACTTTCCACGGCGATTTGCTAATTTTCTGTATCGGCCGTGCCGAAGAAGGGCGCCGATTCAGGATCGAACTTGGGTTCGATTTTTGTGCCCAGCACACTGTTGGGCTTTAGGTGGACCCAACCCTGTCTGGCCGATGGGCCGACGGAGAAGTGTTTACATTTATTGTTTCAACAAATTTGCTACCAACGCAAACGGCGTGCGCATTAAGCAGATGCGCATGTAAAGCTCCTCGGAGGTGCAACAAACTCATTTCCTGTTTGTTCCACTGTTGCTCATCGCGGCACACACGGCTCGTTAGCGGGCTCTAAAAGTTCAAGATAAACATAAATTAAACAAAAAAACAAGCAACAACAGTCGAGTCGTTAATGAGTCGTGACCGATGCGAGTGTCTGCGTCTGGGTGTTGTGTCTGCTGATGATTATGAAAGCAACAGATGGACGTGGCCTGGCGTGGGGCTGCGATCACATAATTCACACCTTGGCCGAGCGATTTGAAATCAACACCCGCGCGCCCAGGCCTAGGAGCCTCCCGCCCCCAAGCAGGGTGCAGTTCTAATAAAGTCGTCGCGCGTAGAACGTAATCGATCCCATCGATTTCGCTGCCCAGAACGCCCTGATCGCCGGTCACGATCCGACAGACCCTGCTACACATTTGCCATCGGCCATCGCTAGTAATTACTGGTCCCGGGGCCACCGGACTGGCCACCTTCACTCGGCCAGGAAGCCCCGTTGGCGGTCGCCTGACCTTTCGCCAGTCGCCAGCTGGCCGGGCTCTATAAATCACTTGCCTTCCCGGGAGACCCCGGCATCTCAATTACTGGTGCGCGCTGACAAGTCGCTGGCTGGCCGATGGCCAGCTTGACGTGATCCGCTGGACTGACCCCTCCAGGGGGTGGTTTAGGACTAGATATATGAAATGCTACGGAACCGAGACCGATTTGTGGTCAGCAGCTGGTGGAAAAGCTCGTGGATCAATCATAGATCACCCACCCGGATCGAGCCCCGGAAAAACCACAAAATGGCCCCGAAAGTGCAGGCACGGCTCTCGACCGGCTGATTGCCAGCTCCGTGGTGGTGTGAAGTGAAAACTGATTTCACCTCCCGAGCGAGAGAGAGCCCCGAAGATCACGATCACCGTGGCCAACGCCTCACGCAGTTTGCGGTGCGCAGCTCACGTAGGCGCCCTAATCGAGCGTGGCGTGGCGTGCGGGGCAAACGAACTGCCCGGATGTCGGTGCGTGCTGCGAACAACGCCCTGTGTCCGATGCGCCCGGCAATGGTGGTGATGAGAAGCATAATTCCGAAAATTAGCACCACATTCAGGTACCGCTCTTGAGCATCATAAATTGGTAGATCCAACGGATGCCTGAAAATGTGAACAAAACGACGGTCTCTTTAAAGCCGATTCTCGCCAACAACACAATGCACCGCCAGCAGCCATACTAATTCATTAGGCCCATTATGCAATTCGATAAACGCACAGCCGCGCGGCCCGAGGTCACACCGGCCGGCCAATGAGACGGACCTCTCTTGGCTGGCGCAGCTCAAGAACGCTTCCGTCCGTCCGCCAAAGCACCTCCGAAACAAAAGTGGCTTTCGTACAATGAAACACTTCCGAATGCTCACACCGAACATGCCCCGGAAACGCGCTTAGTCGTGCGTTGGTCTCCGCCACCGCTGCCGAGGTCTTCCAAAGGACGGCAACCGCGGTGGGGCACCGGTGTGGTCACTTCCGGTGTGATGCGGAAGGGCACCACCACCTAGACGGCACATTAAATAAATAAATAATTCAAACCCCTTTCGACAACAAAGTTTGGCAGCCGGCAGCAGCAGTGGGCCGCGTTTAGAGTGCCGCGTTGAGTTAAAGTTTGTTTTGGTGCTGCGCTGATCGCGCTCGGTGCGTGAAGATGGATTTCAATTTTGGTTTCAATTACCGCTAATCAATCAACCCGGGGCCCCAGCGTTTTCGTATGCAGCGAGATGGTAGATCTAGGCAGGCCCCACCATGGCCATCCATAGTGCTGGGCTGCTGCACTCGGGAGAGAGCGAGAGAGGTACCTCGAATTTGAATACAATGCACACTGGGCACCACTTTGGGCTTCAAAACAAACCTCCGTCGGACAGGCGGACTGGACGGACGCGTTTCTGGTGGCCCTGTTTACCGCTGACGGGCGTCGCGAACAATGGGTGACTTCGATCGCCAAAGCGACGAACCCTCCACGGGCGATCGAACGGCGCACGGCGATTGCCCCATCGCGATCGCGCTGAAGGCGTCAATTTGGAGGTCTCCGGTCTTCCGGTAACGGAAGATTACGAAGTCAGCCGCCCGCCGGGTCCGTGCGCGCCCGGTACCGCAGTAGCCGCAGCCCTGCCAGGCGGCAGATGGCCACATTAATCTCGTCACTCGGCCCGCCCGGTGCAGTGTGTTTCTTCACTGACACCTCCACTCCTCGCCACGCACACAGGCAGCAAATGACAACCGATGATGGTGATGATGATGACACCCATGACGCGCTTTGTTAGGCGCGCCTGATCATCTTCTTGGTCTGCGGACTCCGTTACGCAATTACGTGGCCCGACGACGGGGATTTCTCGTTGGTGTGCCGCGCGATATGCTGATTCGCCCGATCCGATGGGGCAACGTCTTCACGTCCGCGCTATGTTTCCGAGAGAACGTTTAAGGGTTCCGTTGGTTTGTAAAACTAATTATAAAAACTGGGAAATTATTAAGAAAATGTGAGCTAATATTGTGACGAACCCTAATCATCACCTATCGGACGATCCGGGTGACCAGGCTCGATCTTGATAACCTTTTCATCCGTCACATTCACAGCCAGCTCGTCCTTCTCGACGAGGTAGAGCTCCACCACACATTTACTAGTCCCCCCGCGGGCGCGCCATCGGTTTCGTAACAAAGTCGGACGCGAAGGAATGTTGGCCTGCGCAGCGTGGTAGAAATGAAACCGATAACCTATCGAACAGAGTGAGACCCCACGGAGTAACCTTCAACCTGTTTCGAGACACCGGCACCGGGTCAAGCCTGGCCGGGCGCTAATTTGCCACGATCTGACACACGTGACAGTGACCAACACGCAAGGGATGTCGCAACTTTTGTCCGACGTCGTTAAATTTATCATTGGACCAAAATCGTTCCCCATCCTCATCTTGTGGTGTTTCTTTCGGGCCACTGAACTGCGCACGGAACAGGAACACTGCATTTGTCTCCCACCCGCGGGCGCAACCTGGACAAGTTTGAGTGGGGTAAAGTGCGTCCACCCATGCGCTAATTGCGGCCCACGAGATGCGCGACGCGCCGACGCAAAGGTCGAAGAAAGTCACCGCCGCCCAGGAGACTGTTGACCAGCACCAGGACCGGTTTCTGACGCGTTGTCACGGTTCCGGCGGTCGGCGTTCGTTGTTCTGGAAGGCGCCCGGGAGAAACAACATTCGCAAATGGAATCACCCATCGGTCCGTTTTTTATTTTCGGCTGGGGACGATCATTAACTTACACCTCGAACTGTCCTCCTCGGTGGTACCATTAGCATAAAACGTGACGGCGCCATTTGGGGAAGTGGCGTTATTTGACAGTCTTTACAGTTTGGGTTTGGGACTGGTCGAATGTTGGTCGAATTATGCCATCCACACCACGAGTGTGGCGTTCGTCATCAGCCGTATTCCCGTTCATTACATCATCAGCCGGATGATCGGAAGCAGTCAGTCAGAACCCACGTCCCTCGGGCCCGATTCGTCATAGGCGAAAAATGTGTCTTGAATCTCGGATTGGGGTCACCAGGATCATTACTCAGCAAGAACGCCTTCCGGGCTTCTGGAATTGGCGGCTACAGGGAAGCGATCCCTGGTGATCGTTTTTTGCGCGTGTCAAGCAGTCGCTGACATCAGACAAAGTGTTAACTCATCGCACTGGTGCGCTAGAACAGTGTCTTCGACCCTTGCATGGTGACTTCCCGCGAAGTCTTCCTTTTATTTCTTTCACATCCAGGACACACAGGCCGGTCACACTTACCTGAGACTCGGAATCGTAAACAAATTTGTCTCTAGAGCGCTCATGCGTTGCCTGCCTTGTTTACCGCTCCGCTGTCGCTCAACAACCGTTAGGTCGCGCGCACCCTTTATGCACTTGGCCGGGACCGAGACACACAGGTCACAGGCGTGCGTCCGCGGTAGAGATGATTAATGGATTCTGCAACCCGCCGGTGTCGGCGCCTGGAGATTCTGGAGAACGAAACCTGCGGAACCTTCGCCCACTTTCACGCCCGGGCGCTACAAGAATAATGCAGAAATAGGGCAACGGAGTGGCACTCGGGCAATCAGTGGATGCGTTTAGGATGCGCCTTCAACGGAATGGCCCTTGACCTGCTTCGTTGGCGTGAGGTGTATCAGAACCTGAGGTTTCCTTGGCAACGCCGACAAGCCAGCTTTGCTGGACACTACAGCTACAGTGTCAAGCCGACACAAAGCTACTTCGATGAGACGAGAAAGAGCGAGCGACCGAGCGACCGAGTTGGTCACAAAGTCAACAGAAAATTTCCAGCCAACATTCCCCACAATGGAGTTGACTTTTCCCGTCAGCGTGTCGAGTAAATGGTGCGAGTCCTGATGCGAGTCAGGATGCGAGAAATTCTAAGTAAACAACCCACAAAACGGAACGGTATTTCCTGTGGAGAGTTTGCAGTTCTTATTTGCGATTCAATTTCTGGGCAAAAATTCTGCCGTGGCAGAATACTTGAACTTTCCGAGACTGTTTGTCAATGTTTTGTTGAACTTGGTGCCCTGTGTCAGACCGAAGGCGGACCTTGCACCCGGATCAGATCGGATTCAGAGCGTCGCAGCAGGTGACTCAGCTTGGAGGTGGTTCTCCCGGATTTTGACGCTGTGAGTTCTATTACCCAGCGCCAAGAGGGCGTCTTTATCAAACGCACGACACCAGGTGTTGACGCTTACAGGGCTCAAAGTGCACGGTTTGCAATTAATGTTTGCCCCGAGCAGGCGTATGGTGGGCGATCGGCGCCGATGACACCATCGGGTCCATCGTCGGCACGGGGCGTTTGGAATTAAGTGATCTTCCCGTCTTTTCGCCATACTTCGACTGTGACAGCACAATGCGTGTGGGCACGCGAATAATCGCGCAACTTGAGGGTCTCGCGCCGGGTAATAGATGGCCAGCTTATTAATGGTACCACTTAGCGGGAGTTGAAATGAGCATCTCTAATGTGTTGTCATATTGCTCGATTGCTCGGAGCATCCTAGGCCCGGGGGGCCCATTTAATGTGAGACACGCGACCCAACCGATGGAAGTTTCACGTGGGATTGGACTAGTTGTTGGTCTCTAGACTGTGCTTCTAAGCATATCTCGGAGTGAAGTCTGGAGTGTAACATTTGGAGAACTGCTCGAGGAGTGCCTCCGCGATCTCTGATGACGAAAATCGGTTCTAAAACTTCACTCGCAACTGTTTGTTTTTAATGTGTCCACGGCCCGCGTAGGTGTGCCGTGTGCAAAGGTTACGAAGTAATGTTTCGCGGGCAACCCGCGCGTACCCGCGAGAAAAAACCTTCACGCTTCACGTCTCGTGGGTCCGCGCCGTTCCGAGCGCTTCCCTCAATAGAACGCGACCTTTAGCGCGCGAATTGAGGCTGTGGCTAAAGAAGGCAAAAAGAAACTCTGGCCGCCGTCGGCGGAGTCGTTGTCGAATGTCATTTGGTTGCAAACGATCGACGGAATTCTCATGGCACCCAAACACTCGGCTCGGTTCTAGCATCGGCGCTCGCGACGATCAAGATCAACCCGGCGGTTCCACCTCGTACCTCGTACCAGGGACATCCGACCGACCGACCGACCGACCGAAGCCACTATGCAGATGTTGAGCAGCGTCTCCGGCTGCCACGTTCTTGACATTCAGCTAGTCATCCGCATCGGCAGCCGCCGCCGATGGGCTTGCGATGCAACGACGATGCTTGGGTGTTTTGGGTGTGGGCCCAAAAGATGTGCGCCCGTCAAGTTGGAATAATGCCACGGTGCGCCCTCTGTCTCGAGTGCAGGCATCGAGTGAGCCAAGGTTGTCCCCGTTAGCGAAACACCTTAGAGGGCCACCTATTCTCACAATTCTTCTGGGCTGGGCCCGTCGCTGGGCCAACCAAGAACTCGTCAAATCCGGCAGCTTTAGGGACAGCCCGTGTGGGGCCGCACTAATTATGCATTCACGCGGTGACCTAGCGATCCACGCACGCGGGACATCACGGAATGGTCGGCACTCAGAACTTGTCGGAATGCCCGATTGCCCAGAACCGACCGACGCGCATCGCACCGATAGACATCTTTCACTAGGCTCGGCCTGGCTCGAGACGTGCCTTGGTTTGTTGAGTGTGGCCGTGTTGGCCGCAGTGACTCAATGCACCTGCATACGACCGAACGGCAGTATGCAAATCAGCGGTGGCCGTTGGCCCCGATCGGGCGTCTCGGTTCGACCCGGGTCCCCGGGTAAGTAGCGTGCGGGTTCCGGTCATCGGACCCCTTAAACGGGTGGCTCATCGGATCGAAGCACCAACTTCCGGCCGTTCGGGTGGTTCGGGTCGTGATTTATGACACGCTACGCACTTTCCATCGCCAGACAGAGAGAGAGAGCGAGAAAGAGAGAGTCGTGTCCCAAAATCAGCGGCCCAAGACGATACCGGGGAGGGCGGCCTACCGATCGTCACCGATCGGTTGCTAATTTATGCCTCAATCTAAGACCCATGCAGGGCTGAAACAAATAGGGAAAAGCCCTGCAGCTCGTTTCAACAATAGCCGAACCGTGCGGCCAATTGCGTAACGGCCGTCCGAAGGTTGCTGGCCATGCTTTCGGCAGCAAGAGAGAGAACGGGACGAGCCGCGGAGCCCTACCGAAACTACGTCGGGGTCCACGTCGAAAAAAAACCGGCCACACAATGGCCGATCGATCGATCAGGTCCAACGATCACCTTGGCTCACGCGGGGCGCAATATTTGCAATGGAGCCCCAAGCCCTGGGACTGCCACTCTCCCCCACGCCTCCCAAATCGATCGCGCTCCGAGAATCGTGCCGGATGTGTCTCTCGGCGGCGGCGCGGAGTACGACGATGACACCGGAACCAACCGATCACGCCGGCACTCGCCACTGCGGCCGCCAACCTTCGCCCATTCAATGGACAATCGATTTCGATAGAAACAGAGAGAGAGAGCGAGGGAGAGAGATGCATCTAGTGGCCACCAAGTGCGGCGCGATTTTCCAGATGCTCTGCTCCGGTCTTCTGCCGCTAAGGAGTTGGTGAACTTTGTGGAAATCCCCTTTCCCAAGAGATCGGACACCGGCCCTGAAAGTGCCTCAGCGGGGGCAGCCTATTGTGTCACTCGTGGGCGGCCTCGGTGTAATTGTTGCTTGTTGTTGTAACGTGTTTGTCCGATTTTCCCATCCCATCTGGGCCTCCCCAAGGTTGTCATCCCCCGATTCGGGGCTTTACCTGTCGATGGAAGGTTTTCCCATTAAAATTGGGATGTTTGATCAAATTTTGAATTTATCATTGTCCGACGGCTCCGAGATTGATGACAGGAATCCGCGCACTCGTTACTCGACACCCGGGGTTGTAAATGTTTACACAGTTCATTAATTAGTGGGATTTTAGTGCCCAAAAATTAGTCAAAATACACCGCCAGGGGGCCTCCAAGTGGCTCGTATTGAGTTTCTAGCCTTAAAGTCGCTCTCACAACTCACGTAACCAAAATTATGATTTATTTGCCGGCGGAAACCGCTTCAGAAGCATTCCACATGTACTTGCAGCGATCGTATGTTACAAGCTCCAAACGTGCTCCGCCAGTCCCTTATCTCGCCCCGTATCAACCCAGGCAAGTAACCTTTTTTGGTGTGGACTCAACGACTTGGCCGCCGACGGCACGGCACACAATTTATGCCATCCCGGAAAAGGGGTCCGTCGCACGATCCGAGCGCAAGATCTTCTGCGCGTCTCTCTGGTTTTGAAGGAATTATCACCAACCGACGATAACCGGCGTCCCGGACAAAATTAATTAGTCTCAAATGTCTGGCACGTTGGCACCTCTCTCTGTTCCTCTACTTCCCTCTAACGGTCCGGTCCATGGTTGGCCCATTCAAGGAATGTGCATCGCGCCGGGACGCGAAGAGGTCCCGTTCGGTCCCAAGGCGCCCGATCCACACCGCGAGAAATTTGTAGTTTCCGGAATGTAATCCTAGTCGGCGTTGCAGGCGCTGATCGCGCAGCGCGACGTCCAAAACGGGCAACACGGCGCACCTCAGTAATGTTCGTTAACAACTCTTTTAAGAGTTTTGCATACGCTCGCACGTTGTCGGGCCGAGCCACGGGTCCTTAAACGGTCAAGCTTTGTGGCACGGTTCGGTTCGGCTCTCCCTCTGTCTCTAACACACTGCCACACTAATTGTTTCGTTGTTGCGGGTGTTTACGGGTATTCGCCAACGTCGGGTGGCAGCAGCACTTCGTTAGGCCACGAGAATTGTGGTCGGGAACCCGGGGCTCCTAGAAGGCGGTAGTGGGGCGTAGTCCAATTAGGCGCAACTTTCTGCCGCCTATCCCAAGGTCGCGCGCGCGCGCCATGAAGTTACGTAATGGCCGCGGTGCGCCTCTCGATAGCTCTATTCGCATTGTGATTAGCCCGGCCTGGAGGCCCCTCGCTGGATAAGCAAATTCGAACGCTGGATTCGATCGGCTACCAAATGTGGCGCGCGTGGAGGTCCTGCCAATAGCAGAGGAGTGTGGTGTGGTCCATTGTGGTTCTCCCTTTGGTTCTCTACAACTCAATGCAGGGGCGATTCGAACCTGTTCGATCGGAACCGATGATCGCCCTTACATGGCGGGGGCGCAAGTGCGGCGACCGGTGTGGGCGTTGGACACCCGTTCTCCCCCCTGCGGGGTGTCTAGGTCCAGGGTAGCTGGTTGTGTGAATAGAATTGATCGGGTGTTGAAAAAGGCCATAACAATCTCACTCTGCCCACGCCGAGGGTCTGCGTCGGGAGTGGCCACGCTAGTGCCACCAACTTGCGCTGCATTCCGTCCACTGCGCATTCTAAGGAGAGCGAGACCTCAGTGGCTAGGGCCGGACTAGTTTATGGCTTTCTGGAGCTTCTAATAGCGAGTCCATCGTATCTTGAACACGCCTTCAGTCCAATCGATCGTTCCCTGAGAGGACTTTCTTGACTGGCGGTCGCCGTAATTATCTCTTCCATATCGGCACCACCAACCACCACCCAGTCACACAAGTCACAAGATGTTGTTTATGCCTGGTGAAGCCACCAGGTCGGCTCCAAACTGGAGGTGGTGTTGGTTTTGCAAAAGATGGAGATTTCTCAACTCGCACGAAGCTTTCGCTCGGCCCACCGCATAGCGCACTCGGGCGGGCGCCGATGGGCGTCGTCCATCGTGGCGGGCGGGTTGAGAAATGAACCCCCGAGATGCCGCGCGATGCGGTATTTGAAAACTTCATTTCCCACGTATTGCGCAGACCCCCCGCCACCCGGTCCGAGACGTGTTGATCTGGCGCAAGATGGTGGATGGTGGCAGGTGCCGACAACATCAGCCGGCCCAACCGGTGTTGACCAACATAGGCACGCCGCGGCGATTCGCGGCTTTTCGCTTCCATCAGACACCCCAAAGTCTTCGCCCGGGGGGGGCAGTTGATGAAGTTATTGATTCGCTCGGGACGTTTTGATGAAGAATCCGATCGAGAGAATCTAAGTCGGAGCTACTTAGCAGCTAATCAATACTTCAACTTCACCTCGCGATGTTAAAAAAATGGATTGAAATACGACCAATATAAAGGCAGGCAATATTTGACCAAAAATGCCGCTACCCACTCTGTCACCTCGCGCGGGCCACCGAGCGCCCAGGTCGGTTGGGCGCTTTTACGCAACATCGAGCTGTGAAATGGAGAGAAACAACGCAAACGCAACGCACGCGCCGCGTGGAGGTCGTACGGTAGTCGTGGGTGCCTCTCTGGTGGTAGGTGGTCCGGACGGGGCCGTTGGACCCGTGGACTTGGATTTCTTCAACTGCACCACCAGCAGCGCCACCTGACACCGTCGGGGGGCGGGGAGCGAGGGAGCTTTCGATTGGGGTTCGTGCGATTACGACACGCCGCCGTCGCGATGTTTACTCCTTCGAGACGGTACCTTACTGATCGATGGCCTCGCACGGGGCAAGATTTGAATGTTTCAGAGCCCGTAGAAAGCCGGCCATTTTAATTTAAAGTTTTGATTTATGCCGTGTCGTCAAAAGGCACGCCGCGCGACGCCCTGCACCTCACGAGTAACCGATTCCGATTCCGATTCCGTTTCAGTTTGGGTTCTCTGGAGGCCACACTGCCGCGGGAAATGGTGTCACGGCGCAAAATACTGTCCCGCTCGCGGGACGACCTCAATCTGGATCAATCGTACATCACACAGGAGGAGGAGGAGGACGTCTGGTACCAGAAGGAGAAGCTCTACAAGGTAAGTCCTCCTTTTGGGGGTTTAGTTTTTCATTTCTTCAACTCACAACTTTCTTATCTACGTATCGATGACACAGTTGCCAGAGGCAACGCTGTCTACAAAACGTAATCAGTGCCCACATCGAGTTAACAGTACGACCGCACTGACTAATGCAACATCCCAGCGTGCTTTATGATCTTTGTAAGAAAAAGCCTAGAACCCTGAATGCCATTAAGTTTATTTATTTGTTGGATGTATTTATTCGTATCCGTCGTCCACATTTGCATATGCCGAAGTTGAAGCGCCAATTGAAACACAACTCATAATTAACCGCCAGTTGTGAAATGCCATTTCCTCTACACCGGTGACGGCGGCTGGCGCCATAACGGGCAGAATGATTTGTGGACTTTGTTTTTCAATTAACGCAACCATTTGCTACTTTAAATGCAGCTCATTAGCCTATCGGCCCAGCCCGCGCCCGCTTGAGTATCCCCCGAACGTAACCGCACGATATAATATGAAGGTTCCAATGTGGGCGCATTTTTTCCAATTCTTCACTTTGGGAAGTGGCCATAATTTATCGCAACGCAACATCGGTTGGAGCGCGTTTCTTTTCTTTTCCAATCACCAATCACTGAATTCCCATTAATGGCCGAGCCGGAGCGTCGTTAGATAATCGGTTCAGTTCCGCTGGACACCCGCACCCGTTGGCACGGAACACCAACAACCACCGTCGGAATCTATTTTGGGACTGACCAGACCGTCCGCCCGCCCGATTTGAATGTGGCATTCCGTCCGTGCACGGCGCACGAATTCAAATCACGCTACTCGAGGCGGTTGACGCTTTCTCCACTTCAGCGGAACGGTGGCCTGGTTTCCAATCACGCTCCGTGTCACCGTGGCGCCGGTCCACAAGAAACTGTCCCCTAAACGTGGTGGTGGGTGAAGAAATGGAGTTTGAAAACCAGATTTTCACCACCACTGGGCACTCTGTTGGGTCCATCAGTCAGTCGATCGTGCAGAGAGAGAGAGCCGACAGGTTGGTGATCGGCATGTTACGCAAAGGCGACTCCGAGCGGTCGGTAGGACTCGTCTCGTTGGCGTGTAATGTGCGTGTGTTCTGTTGTGGTTTGGTCGGTTGGTCGCCGTCGGCGCTTCTCGCGTCGGTTCGGCTTGTAATCGATATCGGTGCGGTAAATGCAATCATTCGCATAAATCCTGACTCGTAGCGAACTCCCCTCAGCGAGTGCGTAAGCGCGCGCGGATCGTTTCATAAATATGGACGACCCTAGGAAACTAATCTTCAGACCGCCCTGTCACTAATGGGTGTCTGTCATGTAGCCCAGCACCGAACAGTGCTGCATTCTAACGCAATAAATCAACGCAACACGATCCGAGAACCGGACACCGGTTCTGGTAGGGGCACGCGCGGCAGGATTGTGCCACCTCAGGTCTATTATTATGCAATTAGATTGGCCTGCACAGGGTTCTTGTCGGCGCGATACGTACTGGCGTTGTCATCTCGAGAGAGGGCGGGAGTGATCTACAAGCGATCTCCGGGCGTAGCGTGGAGGTCTTGAAAATTAAGAGACCAATTCCGTACTTCCACATTCCACACACTCAACGAGAATGTTTCGCAAAGTCGCGGGGCCCACTCTATCGTTTTCGCTTTCGTTGAGTCAGCGGAGTCAGCAGGATGCTAGTAATTGCGCTGTGGCCACACACATCTCGGAACACCCCCCGTCGGGGCGGAGATCTGATGGCAGATAGGGAGGGCCCCCACATCATTACGGGCCCCCGGTCCGTCCAATCAATGCGGTCGATTGGACGGGGTTTTTATGCTGTTTGCGTTTTGGTCATTTACTGGTGCTTCAACGCCTTTACGACCTCCCTGGCCTATATTCGATAGGTCATACCCCCGACCGGTCGGCTGACCGGCTGGGCCTCCCCACCCACCGAGCCGCTCAATAGCTTCTGGTGCGTGGAGTGTCTTGGGCTTACGGGGTCAGTGTGCCGTGCCGTGCGGGAAGGAAGTCGCACCGGTTCGCCGTGATCATCAATGAGCTCGAGATCCGACTTCCTTCGGAGTGGCGCGATTTAGGGGAAACGCGGCTTAGATGGAATGTCGAAGTTTTGGTAAGTTTTGTTTGAGACGACGTTACTTGGCGACGCCGTCGAAGACGTTTTGACATTTTCCCTCACGCAGGTTACTCCACACATCGACCGGATCACATGAGGAGGTGCGCACTTCTTGCGCAAACCTGTCTCCCATAAATTTGGTGGGATTCCGATTTGCGCCCGTCGGACCGTGGTGCGACTTGATGAAGTTTCTTACCATCGGATTGGCATATTCGGGGAGAAATCGATCCCGCGAACGGTGTCGAACATTAGCATGCAAATGGGCATCGCGGTACGGTACGCACCGCCATGTACCCTGCCGGCCACTATTGGGGTTGCGCTGTTTTGTTGGCCCGCGTTGAGCTTTGCTTTTGTTTCGCTATTTGCACAGCAATTCACACCTCTCTCTCTCTCTTTCTCTCTGTAGTCGCCATTTTGTGTTCGATTCCGATATGGCTAAGCTCAAACCGTTAATCGAAGGAGCCTCTGCGGTTGCTAGTGCTACTGCGTTTTCACAACTCAATTTGCCATTTTGCTAAAAACTTTGAGTAGCTCGAAAAGTATCGACAGTTTTTGGTTCGACTACAATGGGATTTTTTTTCTATTCGCCAAAAATTTAAATTTTTTATTATGGGCTTATAAAATGTAGGCCCGTGCGGATTATAACTCATTACCTTATACATTATACATGAAGACAAAAATAAACATGAAATAGAGTTCTACTTGAAAATTCCACCGAAATTATAAATTGAATTAAAATGTTTTTCAAATTATTAAATTTTCTTTGCGAATATAATGTCGTTAAAAACGAAGCAGTATTAAATATACGTGGTAGATATAACTACCGAATGTATGGCGATCAGTGGTCGTGGTCAACACTTTTTAAACTTTCCGGCGAGTTCCGATCTTTTCGTTGCTTCAAAAGGTTTGAACAAATAAAAACATCGATTTCTCCTGAGTGGAGCATTGACCAGTTTTCTCACGCACCTCAATTCATCATCTTTCGGTGGACGGTTGACACGGACCCGTCTCCCAACGCGGGTCGTACGCGTCCAGCATATCAGCCCGCGTTGGTTGACAATGTCGCAATCGACCATCTGCGTTCGATTCATTGCACGGCGCAGTTCATTCACGGCGCAGTCCACAGTGTGCCTAATTGACGATCAGGACCTGATCGGCTCCTGCGATCAACTGCATTTAGCTGTCGCTCGAGGCTCGAATGACTGGGAGGAATTGTTCCGTGCCGAAACATACACACTTTCTCCTTCGATCGGGTTCCGTGTCCGGGCTGAGGAATCTGCCCAATTCGACTTTCAATTTTTGTGGGACCGCACCCTTTCGGGGGACATCAGCTGGCGCATCATCGGCCCGGGTTGCGCAATCTGTCGCTGGAGGCAGATTCCTGCTCTCGCTCTCTTTCTTTCCCTCCCATAACCTCGATTGATCGATCAGCCCGGGTCTTGCTTCCGGCTGCTTTGGGTAACGCGCATATTTGCAGACGCGCCGCCGACGACGCGATCGGCGCCCGGAGTCATTCCAATAAAGTCATAAAACAACGATAAAACGAGGAAAACAGCAAAAAGGCAGTCAGCCACGGGTGAAAGTATTGGTGTGGGCCAATGCCAGGCTTGACGCGTGTGTGAGTGTGCCGATTAGCCCCCGACGCCGATCGGAATCTCCGATCCGATCGTAGGAAAAGCTTCGAAAAAAAATCGGTAACGAAAAGGGAAAGTGCCGAATGGGGTGTGCGCCCCACTCGTCGAGCGACTCGTCTTCCGAACCGAACCGCGGACAAACAGGACCGCGGACCGGAAGTCGTTCCAAACGGGGTACCGTTTCGGAATGCCGGAAGACAAGGCCCCCCCATTTATGGTCGGTGGCGGGACCGCAGCATGACATACGGCACCCAGTATGCCGCGCAGTGCACACGCTCATAAATCATCGCGTGGCTCACGCACGCCAGCCAGCCAGGCGGATAGGCGAAAGTGGAGAGAAATCTGTGTGGCGTTGTCGGTGTCGGATTAGGCACGGCACGGGTCCCGATAAAACTATTGGAAACATTTCAATTCGTGAATTCCGGACCACTGCGGACTTGGCGGAGCATAAATCATCGCCAGTGGCCCAGTTTTCCATATTACTACACGCCTTTTGACAGTTGAACGCGATCGTACACAAACTTCGCTTAATTGTGTTGGCCGCTTTTTGTTGGGCCTCTCCCCATTCGAAGCTCGATCACGATTTATTGGTGCTGGATAAATCATTTTCTTACCTTTCAGACCCAAGATTCAGGCCCAGATCCCTTGGAGGTTGTAATTTGAATTTACTTTCCCTAGCGATCTCTGAGGGCGATGTCGCAATACTCCAGACCCCAGACATCCAGAGTGTCGCAATCGGTTGATCTCTGGAGACAACACAATCCGCGGATTGTGGAGTCTCCTCGACTGAGGTCTAGGATCGTGTCACGTCCCACAGCTTTTCATAATTTAATCCCTTATTGCTGTCCTCAACTACAGGGCACCATATTTGAGTGCCCAAGAATCGGCTTCGATCGCGTATGGCTCAAACGTTGAAAGGGAAAATCTAAACCAGGGAAACGGGAAACATTATGGCTAGGTGGATCGCGTGCACCCATCTTGAGCCCGGTCCCGGCTACACCAACCACCGTTAGCGATCATTCATCTCCCTCAACGGTTAACGACGACGACGACGACGCTTTTCCTCGGCTCATCACCGTTTCCGCGCGCGCGCCTCGAGATGTTTCTCCCGATGTTTACGACGTTGCCTTTGGCAGCCGCAGCTCTATGACTTGCGCCCTGGGGCCCGGTGCCGTTTTCAAATGAAAACGAAACTCGTCTAACGGGGATCGCCGCCGGCATTGCTATGGCGTGACGTGTGCGCGGTTTTACATGACGCTCGATAATGGTTCCAACCGCAGCAGCTCGAGATGTGATACGTGGCCCGTTGTATTTGGTTTCGATTCCTCAGCCGTTCCCCGGGGCCAGAGCATTCTAGAACTACTAGGTGGGCCCGGGGGGGTCATAATTGGAGGCTTTTAACATCGCACGACATCGCGCGATCCAACTCTTCAGGTGGCGCACCTTCGCCGTAAGGAAGAATCGACGTCTGAGGCCCGAAAGGTCGTGCCATTTTCGAATTCTAGGTCCGCCTTGCCAAATTCTGCCTTGGCGATCATCCGATCCCAGCTTTCGCAAGCTGCGTTCTACTATTACCACCACCACCACCTGGGACGGGTAAATGTCAACGTTAACAGGCCGAGCGGGGCCTCACTCGGTGTAACATCTCTCATAAGCGCACCCAGAACGAATGAAGATGATGAGACCCACTAACGACCCAACGGCTCTCCAAACATCAGGCACGAACCGATCACCGCGCGAGGCTCAGACGCGATTGCTACAAATGTCAGTGGGGCAGGCTTAGAAACAGGTTTTCCCGGTAGTGGGCACAGCAGCAGAACCCTCAGCAGCCAAGCCGCCCGTCTCCCGCCGGGCTCTTTCTCCCGCCAGGCCTAATCGATAGCGAAAGGGAAACAAATCGCGCGGCTGAAGATTCTAGACAGTGGCGGGCTCGAAGCTCCTCCACCATGAATCACCTGGTGGTGTGGGCGCGATCGGTGATCGCGGTACATTCCTTTCAACACTCAGCGGTGGCGGCAGTTGAAGATGTCACTTGGGCCACCCGTCTCAAGAGTCTATTCCCGGGGCTACTACACAAACACTGCCGAGCGAACCGGTGGCAAGTGTAGTTACCCTTGGTACCCATCGCCGGTTGACCGGTTCTCTATCGCATTAGCGTCAAGTGTGAGGCGCGAGGGTGTGCGAAGCGTGGACGACTCTCGAGCGGCACGAACCTTGAGCAACATTGTTGCGCTTCGATTCGACATTGTGACCGACGCTCTCCGGTTTCTGTGCTCCTTTTCGTAAATGTCAGCATATCGCTTGGTGTCGAGTTTTTGTACAAATCGTGTCCTGTTTGTGGACCCATCACCACGCGTCCGACTCGATCAGACTCGTCGGGTGTTATCTCACCTTATTATTTATGTCATTCCATAAAATGTGGCCACTTAACCTACCAGAATGCAGCACCCGTTGCCGTTGCTTTTTATTACAAACTTCGACTGGTACCGACACGCGAAGTGCATCGCGCCTCACACCGGGGACGGTATGTGACCGAAACGGAACCGAACCACCGTTATGTGTCGACACCGGTATTGAGGACACCACCTAACGGAAGCGAACCCCGAAAATAATGCAAATGGCGCTGCAACTGCTGAGAAACGTGCTCGACCCAAAGGCGTCACCGCGAACCAATCGATGGCGGTGGCCATCAATTCGCATCGAAATAACGTAGCATTAGCATAAATTCTATCGATGCGCTGAATGGAAAGCGGCCCCCCGCCGTTTGGGTAACAGTAAAGCAACAGTAAAAGGACCGGCCGCGAAGGGCGTGCTTCGTGGGCGTCATAAATCTGCATTTGGTGCGATGCGCCAGCACAGAAAGGGTCGGTTCCGCGGGTGCTTTCTAGGTCACCGTCACCGAAGGTTGGTTGTGATTTAATATTGTCGACAGATTATTCTTTCAATGGCTGGCAGTAAATTCTTACTTCTTCCGCCTGAAGCCGATAAAGCTGATTTATTGAATCAACGGAATGCATTTGCACGGACATAGCACCGAGCTGTGTCAACAAAGGCCCTAACCACTTCAAACATTTGGCAATCGTCACCAGTTCGGCAGCGAAAGTCGAGCCGAGGCTCCTGCCGGCTCCTTCGTCGACGTCGGTGCAATAAACCGATTACATAAATAATCACCTACAACAAATGGCTCTTTCATTTGCCTGCATCGGCATCGGCCAAAGCGGCTTTCCGCGGAACCGCGAACAGCAGCGTGGACAGCTTGGAGGTATACCACAGCTCCACAGGCCGTCAGCTGGTAGACCGAGTACGCTGGGGGTGTTTGGCTGGTGGAAAACTGCATCCCAGCAGGCCGAACCGTTAATCGTGAGTATCGCCACCACGCCGGGCCGGGGCCACGAATTGCAGCACCAGCAAGCAAGCGATTTGCGGTGCGATCCGATCGACTTTTGTTCGGTTCGGAGTGGAAATCTTTTAATCCACGCCGACCACCACTCGTGGTGCGGCAATCGGAACGGAAAACCCCGCAGACCGGGGCGGCTCTCCAGGTTCGGCGAGAGGCCCGCACGAACCTGGCTGGCTGGATTTCGAAAGAACTTATCACGGGCCACTTCGGCACTTCGGTTGCTCCACTTTCTGGCACGGCCAGGGAACCGTTTTGTAGTTTGAAATTCGACGAGCGTTTGGCCACTCGGCAACCGACGGTCATCGACCTATCGCTGGCCAGCCGGTCTAAAGCCACCATCCCACGCTTGCGCCTGGCATTAGTAAGTACTTCGATAAAATGATACAGTGCCGGTCCGTCGTCATCGCCCGGCACAAGAATTCCCGGGAAGCAATGGTTTCTGGTTCTATTTCTGGTTTGATTCGCGGCGCGACGTGAAGATCATCGTCGAGGTGACGATCGTCGTCGTTAGATTGCCGGACAATGTGTCTGGGGCTAGGACTGGGGTTGGGGGGCCTAACGACCATACCCAGCGCTACGTGTGAGGCGGATTGGCGTGTGTGCTCTGAATTTATAATTTGATCGAATGTTTGACGTCCGCCCGCGCTGGGGTGTACCGTTAGCCGTTCTGACTGTTGACTCCCGGGAATGCTTTTTTATGAGCGAAAAATCAACACATCTGAAGAAGCAAGCGTTGGTATTATAAAGGTAAATGATCTAAAAGAAATATTTGTTATGCTCTTACTATACCGAAAACATGTTAAGTCGTCGAAACATTCAGTGAAGTAAAATATTTGTCGCGGTTTTTTAACCTATAAAAAGGTTTAATTTGCCCTCGACCAAGAAATGCCTCGAATAGAGCGTTCACTCGCAACAAAGAACAAAAGACTTCAACGCTTCGAGCGGTGGCGGCGACGAACGTACGCTGGATGCCGTGTGCCGGTAATTTACGGTGCCCGCGCCGCACCGACACTCGGGGTTCTGGGTTTCCTGAGCGCCTGGTTCTACCACGCGCGTTGGCCTGCAATTTCCAGTACGCCCTTGCAGGCTGCCGCTTGGTGCATTTAATCTAATTTATGGGTTTTACTACCGAGCGCCCGAGCGCCCGAGCGCCGAGGTTCCGTTCCGGTGGCATATGCGGTGGCACCGGTGCGGAGATCTGGACGCCTGGCGCCTGGCCAATCATCGGCCCGATACTGTGTTATTTTCTTTGACTTTGCTACGTGCGCCGAAGGACTGCCACTAGTCAGATCTAGGCCACACTGCTCGGTCCTTCATTAGCAGCGCGCTTGGTCCTTCTGCCCCGATTAGCATCCGGCGGGGATTGCAGTTTAGCCAGTTTGTATGGCGCGATCCAAAACGGAGCCCAAGCCATTTCTTTTCGTGATACATAAATTCTGCCTTCTCCGGCCGCAAAAAGTATTTCCGTGGCCGCCACGGAACGGTTCTTTGTGTCGGGTGGCGTATCGGGTTCTTGTGTGCGGCAACCGCACCCTGTTCGAAAATACATACGCCCCACAGCGTACCTAAACGAAATCGAAAGGTGCACAAACGAAGGCACAAGCGGAGCGCAAAGTGGACCGAGCTGGTCGGGCCGTTTCCCGGAGCCAGGCTTCGGAGCAGAGGCCTTGCAAAACTGGCTCCACGAAGTGTCGGACCTCTCGGCCTCACTGGACGCCAAGTGAATGGCGTCCGGACGGCGCGCCGCCACCGTCGCCGCCGTCGTGTCGGATCAAGTTTCTCGTGCCGTGGTCCAATCCATCGCGCCCGCGACGACGTAACGTAACAACGCGCCGGAATAGTAAAAGTGCAAGAAATATCTGTAATTTAATATGCTCACAAGGACGTTTTGGATGGACGCGATCGCGATCGGGTGGGGTGGGGGTTGCCCGGCGGCGGCAGTAACAAGAGAACCTGGGCCTGGGACGCAGCAAAATAGTCGACATTAACGGCGGAAGTTTTGGCGAACGAATTGAGGGTAAGCATGCTGGGCAGCTGTTGACCAGCGTGCGGTCACCACAATGGTCACTTTTAGTGCTTCCTTTTGTGCGGTGTGCTTTGCGCCCTGTCATCATCATCAAGTCATTCAGATGTGTGCTATTGTGGCCGCGGTCTAGGTCTCTTATTCGTTTCACATACATTACGAACATTGATCGCCTTCGGCTTTAGACTTTGAGTCCGAAACTCGGAGTTTTAATCACTAGAATATTTATTGCATCACCGGAGCGACTCCTTTTGCGATTTCGCCATTTAATGGCACTTAACATTATCTAGCATCATTAAACTATTTCTTCATGACTCTGAGATTTTCCGCCATTCACCACGATCTTCGCAGCAGATATCAGATCAGATGTGAGATGGGAAGATAATGTTGGAGCTTCTGCTCGAAACGAACCTGGCCAAGGATTCAGCATTTTCCGGCGTGGCGTTTGAGCCGTTCACCAAGGGGGTTGACAAATTTAGCACCAGAGAATGGTGACATTTGCGTGCGCAGTCGAAAGGTAAAGGTCGCGTCTGGGTCGCGCGCGGAAAACACTTGTTGCCTTTCGGGCCCGGCCGGTTGATGAATTGGCCGTGTGCGTAATCGATGGCGCGATGGGCAAAGACAGTTTACGTTCGGCGCACACTTGCGTTTGCTGGAACCACACGGAGGTCAACCGCTGTGGTTTGGAAAGGTGCGCTTCATCTTCACGAGCCCGATCCAACGGCGAGACATATGGAGCTTTGATTTATGATGACCGATGCGGCGGCTGCTACGGCCGAGCATAGATTTCAGCTCCAAACGCTGGCAATTGACCACTAATATGCTAATGCCTGTGTGCCACTGGCTCGTTGATTGTTTCGTCTTTTTTTTTCTCACCCATTTTGTGGACCTTTTGCTGATGAGTTTGACCTATGAAGTTGTTGCGGTGCGCGCACTGAAAATAATGGGACGAAGTTGAAGGTCCCTCTCTCTCTCTCATTTTGTCCTGCACGCCTTGTAATGGTGCGTAACCTTTGTGCACCAAAAATACTACCCCCTCCGATTGGAAGAGTGTACACTACGTAGTGTAGTGTAAAACTGGTTAATGAGAAATTTTCCTTCTGTTACTTCAAATGCAAAAGCTTCAAGAAAATCTTGCTTCGTGTGACGTATAAATCCCAAAAATGTTTGGCAGCTTATGACGTGTGCCATTACAGCTCGTTGTGGAATGAAACAATACGCGATCTATCTTTCCGGACATCTTCCTGAGATGTTGACTTTGTTTAAATACTGTCCGCTAGACAGGCTTTATTTATTCCTGCAGCTGGTGGAGTCGCCACACATGTTACTCTGATAGCCCGTAATAACCGTTCGGTCATTACGGGCCATTCGGTGCATCGGCGCTCACAATCCACACACTCTCATCAAAGGAGCCCCTGAAAAAATGCGTCCGCCAAAGGACGGGGTTTCGTTCTGTTGCCCATAACACCCATAATTTGGGTGGGTCAAAGTAAACATAGCCAACGAAGGCTGCGTCCGCGGCCAGACAGAAGACCTGGAAGATAATAATATTCGATCTCCGTTGGGCGTCGTCGGCGACAGCGTGTTTTTCGGGCCAGTCGGGCCAATTTGTTCGTTGCTCATTATTATTTGTCTCGGGCCGAAGCCGGAGCAACGTTTCGGGAGCAACATTTTGCGGACCGCGCGCTGTTGCACCGGTAATTTATGCTAACAAAAACCCGCGGGACTCATACACGGCCTTCTTTTCGTTTTAGGTAAGGAATGCCGAACCGAACGTTGTTTTACGCGCGGCGAAATCGTAAGTAAAGGAAGCTCGTGTTCTATATAGCGACCGCAGCATAACGGGTTGCAAATAGGGTGGCTGCCATCGGTGGTTCATCAAAGCAGCCCGTTGGACCATATTTAATGCAGCTCGGTCGACAGCCGACCGTGCAAGTGCAATAGCCTTCCACAGCGGCCCGTTTCCGGCTGCTTGTCGTCCGGCAGTTCGAGGAAGTGCCACAAAATCGACACGTCCAACCGCCCGATGGCAAACAATAGCGCCATTGCATGGACCCAGGTTTTCCGATAGCAATTAGTGGAAAATTAATCGTTTTCTTCTGGCCTGCGCTGTGGTGCTGTTGTTTGCAGCCGGCCACCAACCACCTTTACAAGCGTAGCTTTCTTCACTTTCACTGGCCAACACCGTGGCAAATTGGCCGGTAACCTCATCGTGGGGCACCGCGATTAGTAGTGGTAGTGGGTCGAAGATGGGCCGCGCACACTGGAACGGACGGAGCCCTGGAAATCACTTTTCTTTCTGGGCGGGCCAGCGGAAGACGACGCCACCGCCGTCGTAAGTGGTCGAGTTGTTTCAATAAAGCATAAAACAAATCGCCGGATCAACATCCGGGGTGGTCAGGGCGCAGTTCCCTGGCCGAGAGCACTAGAACTGGCGCACAGTGTGCTGGCGAAAGGGTGACGATTGATGGACTCCACGGTTACATAATGCGGCAGCGGCCAGCGGATTCGGATGAATGGTTTCGGGTTCGGCCCGAGAACGCCCTGTGGAACACTGCGAGAAACGGCAGCAAAAGGAAACACAGCCCACCCTAGTACTGAAGACGAGCATCGCGCCGAGCCAATTACTAGTAATTTGAAAATCGATTTCTGTTTACTTTTTGCCCCGGAATCGCCTTCGTCGTCGTCGTCGTCGTCGTGCTCGTCGCGCGCAAGTCTTTCGCCGCGTTCGTCGCGTCCTGTCCCGCGATGATTACCTTCGCAATGGTTCGCTGGGTCTCTCGCGTCGACTTCTCACCACAGCCACACGGCCGTGGCCAGTCCGTAACGCCGCATCCCGAATCCGTTAAAATCAATTCGTTGCGCGCCGTTTCGCGAGGTGATGAAAGATGCTCGCGCACGGAAGACAAACGATAGAGCAACGGTACTTTTATGTTGCCTGGCTGCTACTACGGGCGCCCGTTGACCGAGCATTATGTTTGTGCGCCAGCCGGATGCACCCGGCCAGCTAGGCCACCGAGCCGCATTTCACCGAGAATTTCGGTGAAATAATTTCAGTTTTTGCGAATAATGCGTTACGTAACGATGTTACAATTGCTGCCGGCGGCGCCATTTTGTTGCCAACCAACGAACCGTGCACTAGTTAAGGGTGAAATTAATTTAAAGCAAATTACAGCACTACAGCTGCTGTTCATGCGCCAGGCTCCGGCCAGGCCAAGGCTGCTTTCGTTTAATCAGTTTCCTCATTAAATTGGGACCAAGAGTTCTTCGGCGTTGCGGGTTCAGCTTTCTGCGGCGCAAGATAAATGAACCGTAAATTATATCAATTCAGCGAACTCATTAGCACGATTTATCATTTTTATTATTGCTCTTGCCGGCACTCAGGCCCGGCCGACCGAGTGGCCGTCAATTTCGGCAGCGCAGCAGAAACACACGAAACACGCGTTCGTGAGTCGTTTTCGTGCCGCGCAAATTCGCGTTTTTCGTGGCGGTTGGCGCATTTCGACGGCCCCAAAACTGCATTTAGTTAACTAATTGCACTGCAATCTTTGCTTCGGAGCCCCCAGGCGTTTGTTGGACGGTCGATGACTCACCGTGGGGAGGTCCTCCGGAAAGGATCTTAAAATGACGCATGAATGAAAACCGCGCTGTTTGTTTGTTAGAAATGGCATCATTCGTCATAACGAGCGCAGGGCCAACAGAAGTACGCTGGGGAGTGGGAAGTCAATTTAATTTTCCAAAAATGACCCACCACGAACCAGCCGACTGAAGGACGTGCGTATCCATTCTTTCGGCTGATGCAGATGTAATTTTCTAAAACAAGAAATCGATACTCGTCCGACAATTGACAACGCGTCGCGACCTCGTTGCGAGGACCTACTGAACCGTCGACGTGCGACGTTAATTAACAAGACCTGCAAATTGGTACTGTTTCCCCCTCCGGCCAAACAGGCCAAACCGCGAAAACGTGTGAACGAGTCAATGGCACACGCAAAAGCTCGGTGCGAAGAAGCAACGAAAATTACAATTAATTGAACCATCTCCGGCTAATTTTTGGCACACATCCGCGGACGGTGTCCGGAGTGTCCGGAAGAAATTCAATTTCACGCATTACGCCACGAAGCCGGTTCCTACAGAACGAGGTCACACTTTGGATTATGAAACATCCCGCCGATTGCGATTGATTTATTGCGCCTCGCCGGTGAGTTATGGGACTTTTATTATCAAATACCGTCAATTACAGTTCGCTCAACGGAAAGAACCGTAAATTTCGATTCATAAAGTTGCCATCCGCTAGCCGAAAAGTTCGACCCGTGCGTGATTGGCTTTGCCGAAAGCGTAATCCTGTTCGACAGTTTCGACTAAGGTCCCGTTTGCTTTTTTCGGCCTGGCTACAAACACGAACGTCACACGCAATTCCGAAACACGTTTCGTTAAAGGTTGGTCAACCTGTAGTGGGGAAGGGAGGTTTGCGGTTCGGTCGATTTGTTTCACCTCCCGCAGACGCATCCGTCGTGCCGGTGGCGTGCTGCTGCGTCCTGTTTGGCGAATTTATACACTGCGCGCCGCGCCGCCGTGACCCACCGAGAACGAAGAACCGAGGAAAATATGATTTATTGTAGTCTTAATATTTACGGTTACATTTGATTTCCGAGTGGTTCGACTTCTCCGTGGCGGGGCGAGTCCTTGTGCGATTAATTTACCTCCGTCGGTGGGTTAGTGGAGTGCGCTGCGTTGCGTTGCGTGCACGGTTCAATTTGGGACCCCCGAAAGCGGGCGGTTTATGAACCGTTAATTTAGGGCTCAAGGTGTTTAATAATTTTGCGCCGAGGCGACGTTCCGGTACCCCCTTTTCGGGTCCGGGTTTCGGCCCGGGGTTTATGTAATCGTTTGGGGATTTATTTCGCACGTATGAGTACCGTTAGTGAAATTGCGTGGCCTCGAGTGCGTTCTACGTTGCGCGTGGTGGTGGTGAAATTTTTTACCAATAAATGTTCAATTTAACCTACTTTTGGCAACTGGTTTCTGTTTGGCGCTGGTGATCAGATCGGATCGGAAAGGATAAAGCTAAATGCAAAGCTAAATCGTGGCCGTCAAAAGCCAAAGCATCGAGTGTTTAACGGAAGTACGGCACTGTTTGTGCCCATCTATTGCACTCCATCCGTCGCAGTAAACTAACCTCTCCAAAACGGTTCATTTGTGAGAAAAACTCCCATTACCAGGAAGCCATTGATTAGTCAAGGGCATTGTGCAATTTTCCGGCCCTTTTCCCTTCGACAGCGAACCGGAGTAACCTCTTATGCTTCATTTTGGGTGCACACGAAGCTTATCATGTGTTGCAGTCTGTTCGTCCGCATTGCGCAAAGGCGCGTTGCACTCAACTCCACGAGCAATGGCCGGGCAGAGATTGCATCAAGTGTAGCGCGCGAGCACCCTTTGCCGTTCGCAGCGGCACAAAGAGAGATTAAGCGGACCCTCGGTGCCATGATCAGCCATGAAGGAAAATCGCTCACATGCTGCGCATGGCACAAGCGGCTCGATGGTGGGGCTAGCAAAATTTACATACATCTAATGAGCAATCAATTAAAACAAGAAAGGAAAACGACAAAAAAAATCGATCCCGTTTTGGGATCCCGCTCCGAAGACGAAGACGACGACGACGACGACGGTGTCTCCGAACGGGGCAGGACATTTCGTTTTCGGTCGCCCGTATTTAACGGACCGACTTATCCGCCTCCGAAGGCGGCACTCGTCGACTCGTCGTCGGCAATCGGGTGATTGATGGGTAGCCCTGTACTGCAAGCCGTTGCATAACCGGCGCTTGATCAAGATAGCCCCGACGCAAGCGCTCGATTTGGCGCACGGAGAATGGTAAAGCGGATCTTCGCTTTTGGATTCGCCTTTCCAAACTCTGCGCCCGATGCAGAAATGTGTTCGCCATTCCTTTTAGGAGCGTAGAAACTTTGGTTTTAATTGAAACATTTCGACAACCACCGACCGAAATGAAGATCTGCATGAAATGAACGCGAGCTACAGAGATATGTTGACGTTTGACGATCGAATCGGAAGCCATCGGTTCAGACTTCAGAAATTCTAGCAAGCCTTGACTCTCTCTCGGGCGTGGAAAATTTTCTCATGGCCTACCCCACTCGACGGGTTGTCGTAAACACGGTTCTTCGTCGTTGGCTCTGCCATAACCTCAATCATCATTAATAATGACATCAGCCACAATTTATGCAAATAAAAATTAACCCAACAATGGCCAACGGCAACAACATACATTCTTGTTAGGAATTTACATACTACAAGCAACGATTTTTTGCTGAGGTAAGAGCGCCATAAAAGTGCACGTGAAGAACGTTCACGCCCTGCGATAATTTCTCTGTTCGGTGTCGTCGTCCATTATAAATGAATTTGTTCCGAAACCGGGACCGGGGGGGTCCGTTCCATCGCGGGTCACAGGTGAAAAATAAAAGAAAAACCTGCGCAACATCTTCGCCGAAATTTATCGAACGCACTTCCCCAGCAACGGGCGAGAGAGAGAGAGCGGGATAAAATTCGTCCGGCCGCTGACCGTAACGGGCCAACCCGTAATATTCCGCTGGCGAGAGGTGTAAGAATAATTTATGTCGATGGTAAATTGAACCACTGGCGCGAAGGAACGGACGCACAGGCGCGAGATAAAATGTCGGTTGCCTTCGGCCAGGCCGGGCAGGTTCGCAATTATTTGTCGAATGGTAACCCAAATTGCGAACTGAGGGGCACTGTCATGTTTTGATTGTTGCAGCCGCGCTCGAGCATAAACGGCCTGTTGTTGCTTTTGGGGAGGGCCCACCAAAAAGGTCACGCTTCGTTTTGGTCGCGCGAATCGCGGTTTCTGCGCACAAAGGTTCGGTTCGATCTGGCGATCAGCATTTCCGGTCGATCGATCCTGGCGTGAGATGGGGCGCGCGAAAAAAAAACGACCGCAGTGCTCATGCTCATGTTTGCCGAAATCAATTCGGTGTCAGTTAATCAAACTTTATTTCCAATGCCGGCCCACTTTTTTTTGCCTCCCTCGTGTGTCCTGGCGGACATTCTCAATATGAATTCCGGGGTTCGTTTTTTTCTCTCTGAGCCGCCCCAGGAAGATTTCGATGATAAATGATTCGCGGACCGCAAGGCGGCCGATTCGATTGGAAGCGATGCACGATGCGGTCAACTTTGCGCCGTTACGTTAAGAAGGATCAAGGCGCTAAAGGTGGCTGAGCGAGTCACCTTTGTGCGGGGAGAAGTCCGTGGAAGTGTCGGTAGGTGCAATTATGCAATCAGGTTATAAATGGCCGCCGAAGGATAAAATCGATTCGCGCATTGTCGTGCTCTGGTGGAGGGCATTGTTTGGGTGTTAAGGAATGGACCGTTAAGCCAATTTTGCCAAAGTGTGAGGTCAACGTACTGCGACGTACCTCACCAACAATGTGTACTAACGATAATCAACGGGACTCAGTGGCATGAATTGTGGGATCACATTTTTAATAAAATTAGGTTTGTGCATATGCCAGCCATTAGCAATCGGTAACTTTGGTTGCCACCAATACACACACACGTACACACACACATTCTTTGCATTCTTAAACCGATCAATTTATTGTAGCGCCTCGCTGAGCATTTTCTCAAGAAGAGTAGATAATTACCGGCGGTCTGATGTTCTCGAGAGCGAGAATTTCGCCCCGTCATCTCGAGCGAAGCCTTCCATTCATAAACACCGGATCGGATTCCCCGTTTTTTATATCGATTATGTTTTAATGCGTTCGAACATGTTAAGCATTAATCCGTTGGGCCCGCGGCAGACATAGTGGAGCCCTAGTTGGTGGGGAATGCCTTCCGAGTCGTGAATCGGTCGTGAGCATGTCAAGATCTTTTCTTTTGTCGGAAGCTTTGCTTTTATTTCGGGTTTTTCATTTATGCCATCATCAAACGCATTCCTTTTCGCCACAACGCGCCGACCCTTTCTGGTCCCGGCAACAACATGCTAATGGATTACGTGCGACAACTTTCTACGTGCTGCGAGAGGTGTTGATGCTCGTGATCGACTGGATCATCAGTCATCGATCGAATCGGTTGTCATAAAGGCGTTGGGCATTCGAAACGGTTTGCATTCCTCGGCGCTGTTGACAAATGTTATGAACACGATCGTCGTCGTTGCATAAAAGGCGCGCGCGAAAGTGAACGTTGGCCATGACGTAGCGAAACTGTACGAAAATTCACAAAACAGAAAAACAAAGTAGACACTTGCTGCATGGCAACGTCAGGTTTCTGACGGGCTGCGGGCTCAAATGGACCAGCAAACAATTTGCACCAATTCGAAACACTTGTCAGGCGTCGTCAGTCTATTGTTTTTTGGGGCGCTTTATTTTCACCGTTCGTATCGTGGGGCGTGGTTGGGAGGTGTCTATCACCGGTTCCCACCGGCACACGTCGGATCAGGGGGACCGATTACCTAACCGGGTGCGATGGGAATCTAACGTCTCTTCGGAGGCACGCAGCTTCCCGGCGGGCGTTACTCAAAACATTCTAATTTCTATTTTTAAACCCAATTTCAATTCTACTTTTTTAAAGCAATCACGATTGAAATGAAACGACTAACATTATACGACCCTGTTTGGAGAGAAAGCAAGCGTTACCGCGGGCGCCACTCCAAAACGGTCCCACCCCGGTACACTATCTGACCCCAACCGGGAAAAAGGCACTGGACCAACCATTCCAATGGGCAAAGTTGAGCAAGAAAGTGAGAAAAGTTCTCACAATTGTGCCACGAAGCACGATCTCGTTTTCGTCCACAAAACGGTGGCAACCAGCGTGGGGTAAGGGCTGGAGTTACGCGCGCACCGTAAAGCGTTTCTTTGGGACACGGAGGAGGTTCACGACCGCGATCACGTGTTGTGGGTGGCACCGGGCGCCGATGGAGCAATGGGCTGGCTGGCTGGCACTTGGATGCAACCCACGGCCAGAATTGGGTTACACTCCGGTAGCTGGCCGGAGGGCGCGTAATCGAGTGTTTTCGTGTGACTGAAACTCCGCTCCACTCCGCACCAACCACGCAGAGTTTCATCGGCGCAAACAAACATCGAGCCGCCGTGTGTGCCTATTTGTGGCCCGAAGGATCCGCAGGCGGGTTGTTATATCATCGCCATTTATTTGGACATAAGTGACGGATAATTGTCACCGCCGGCCCTTAGGGGGCGGCCGGTCCAGGAACCGTACGGAATCAATCGTTGTCGTCGACCGTTGGTTCTGATGGTGGTGAATCGACGGCGCATAAGCGCATAAGTTTCTGGCGAGTAGAAACAACACAACGGTAATGCACGAATCGTGTGCGCCATCGGCACACGACCCGACCGGGCGCCGTTTTTCGCCGAAATGTCAACAGCCTTGAGGCGTGCCACACAACGCTATAATAAATTTGTTAACAAATTCGACAATCGAGGGCGTGCGGAGCCGAGACGCCGTGGTGGCCCGATGGTGAAATGGCTTCGGGCGCCATAATTTGTTTTTACAGCTTAATGATGGGAAAACGGGGCACGATGGTGGATTGGTGGTACTTGTGTGGAAAATTCGCGCTCTTGCGCAAACGGCGTGCGTTTGTTGTTTCGATCGGCCGTTGGCCGTCCCGCGCGTTTGACCGACTGACATTGCCACGGGAAACCGCCGTTAATCCGAGACACTTTGCGTAGTTAGGCGCATTGTTCCTATCCCGTTTTCGGCCCCGAGTGCGGCCCACATGATCCCCCTGCTCGATTTGTTTGCTTTTGGTGCAATGAAACTGGTCCGTCCGTACGTTTTAATCACGGTCCGACGAAAGACTTCAACGCCCGAATACGGCACGAAGAGCGACGAACCCTGCCGAGGGGGGGCTTATGGCTTATTGCTGCGGAGGCGGGGACGGGGTTGTTGCTGTGTTGCAATGTGTGTAATGAACCGCTACATGTGGGTCTGTGGCCACGTTGGCCGCGGCCACCAGTTTTCGTACACTGTTAAACAAGCAACACAGCGCAGCGCAGAGAGTTCGTCGCCGTCAGTCCGTCGAAAGATAATCGACATCGACATCGGTCAAACATAATCCGCCGTCCAACTCTCTCGCTCTCTCTCTCTCTCTCGCGGCTAGTGGTTCTCCCAGGCGCTTGCATAACGAATGTTGGTACACTTGTGATTGGTTTCGAGCCCCAAAACCATTATGTTTTCATTCGACGTGGTACGACGTTTGTTTATTTACACTTTTTATGGTAAACGTACTTTTTTACGGTCCAACCATTATCCTACCACAACGGGCTAGTGCGTACCTTGCACTTGCGCCCCGCCAGCATGGTCACGACAGCATGGCCGAGAAAGCGAGATAAGGTACAGCGTACTGTATGTGGCCACATCAATTGTGATCCGTGTGACGAAGGGTTTATGCAACGCCTTGCTGCGTCCAGTCACACCGAACGGATTCTCTAACGAGCCGTCGGGGAATGATTGTGATAAAGTGATCGCAACATATCATCAACACATCAAACGGTACTGCACGTTTTTCGCCCAGGCTGGCAACGGGATCCCAAACGGAAGGGAATCCAAACAAAACACTTCCCACAGTCGATATTGGAGGCCGAAAACCCGAAAATTACCGGCGCATTACTTGCAGCAGTAAACCATAATCATCCGTAGTCCGTGGGTGAAACCCACAACTCTGGGATTCATAATAGAACGAAGAACGGACCTTTGGATCAGCTTCGCTCCATTTTTTGGGTCTGCGAAGAGACGGCGCCAGAACTGGCTGACTGAGAAGGATCCGCTACACAACTGTCTGCTAGGGAGGATCGATTAACCTAACGATAAACCACTTTACACCTAACGATCAAGTGCAGTGTGCAGTACTAAATCATAGGTCTTCGTTCTAATCGGCGGCAGATCATTCAAATGAGCTTTCCTCTGCCCAATGCGCTTTATTCGCTTGACTTTGTATGCCGCGGAGCTAAATCGAAGTAACCGTGGAGCATGACGAATATGAGCCCGCGCCCGTAAAAAGAAGTCTAAGATCACGTCTTTTAATTGGATTGAAGGCGTTTCCAAGGAAACCGAACCGACAGATACCGTTCGAGTTTTGTAAGGAGATAGAGACAGAGAGAGGACCGTTAAATATCAATAATGCGCCGATGATCGCTGCCGCGTGATGCAAAAGCCATCGTGATCCGAACCGATCCGAACTTCTACTGGACATTCCACTGCGGATGCTGCACCTTGTTTCGAGCACGCGAACATGGGACGAACTTCGCCTTCAAGGCGCGCATAAGCCACGCCACGGCTTGTCGTCGATATTTTAGAACAAGCATGTCGATGACTTGGCTGACAGCATGGATGCCAGGCACTGCAGCATAAACATTGTACGACTCCAACCTGTTCGCCAACCGTCTCGGAGCCTTGCACTACCGCGCAAAGGCGAGTGCTAATATCACTCAACAGCGCCGACATGATCCGGACACTCCTTAAAAAAATAATAAGGATAAAGTATGAATTATTATGACAACGACTATCGGTCCGTGTTCGGTCGTCCGCTCGGGAGCCGGCGCGGATTAAGAAGGAGCCCCTCCAAGGGGGCTCCAGTTGGCACTTGTAGCGCTTCCTCCGTTGTGTGATGGCAGTCATTTCGTTAATCGGCCCCCACCGGGGTTCGAGACTGAGACAACAAAAAAACGCCACCAACCTTCGCCGTTCTGGATCTGCAAACATCACTCCACGCCCTGTTTGGGGGCCGGTGAAGGCACGGCAAAGCGCATCCAACGGTCTTGGTGCGCTGTGTCTTCAATCAAGCGGATCAAGCGGGGACTACCTAAAGACGAAAGCAAGCCGCAGCCGCCTATCCTAGAGAGCGGATTGGAGTCGGCAAAAACACCGGCGGAACATGAGCACAACAACACGGAATAAAATCGAACGGGGACCGTCCCGGCCGACAGAGGGTGCGCATGTCGCGGCCGGTCCCGTAATAACATTTAATGGAGCCCATAACTCACGCATACCGAATGTGCCCGTGATACGCAGGAGGCGGCGGCAGAGTTGGCTTGGCGGAGTAGTTTCTCTTCTACGTACGCCAACCGGACATGATTCCGACATCCGGGACTTAGTTGTGATGGACAGAGTATCATAAACCCGGATCGCTCTCCATAATAAGTCCTTAATTTTGGTCCCAAAAATCGCTAGTAATCGGAGAGGACAGTAGCAGCAACGCCCCAGCTGAGAGGTGAAGTTTCGATTCCAAGGCTGCTGGAGCAGGTTCTGCGATATTCAGATCCGCCTTTCCGCGGGCACACGTACGCGCCAAGCTGACGCGTATGGTTAAGAATGATGATTGAACGCGTGGCCAAGCGTTGTCGCAGTTCATTACTCGATCCTGATCACAATCGCACAACGCACGTCCAATGAAGCTTACTTACGCCGAGGATTGCATGGAAAGGGATTTGCTGCGATTTCATTTACTATCCATCAAATTAAGCCTTATGTTATTGCCGGGGGTTTGGCGGATTGTTTTACGCCCGTAACAGCAGCCGTCAAGCCGGCCGAGGATACAAGAACGACGCGATTTTACAACATCCTGGTTCCAATAAAGTTCTGCGGGCGCAACCGAAACCGATGCCGATCTGCCATTTCTTAGAAACGGAGGCTCCGGCCTTCGCGGCACAAACGACCGTTTTGTACCGTCCGCCCTGCACCTTGTGTATGTGTATCCAGGAGGACAAAGTGCATCAAAAACCGAATCGGCCTTTTTAGCATCCACTTTTTTGTTTGTGTCGCTTCTTTTCTTTTTGCGACGCATAAAAAGGCACGCACGGCACGGCACGAAGCACTTGGGCCGTGGCCAAAGATGACAGCCAAGTGATATCCATTAAAGTACATAAAGATTGCCTGCTGCTGGTGCTGGTGCTGCCTTCGGTTTCCTCGAACGCGACTCCCGCGCCTCGGCATGTCTTCCGTAATCATAACTCATCGCGAAGATAAGGGAGCCGCACGCCGGGACGGAGCGTCTTCGTGGAACTGGCCGCGCGGTCGACATCCAGCTGACATACGTTGACAGTAACAAGGCCAAAAGGGAATCAAGAGCCACTCCGACAGAGAGAGAGAGAGAGAGAGGGAGAGAGACCGTACGAGACATTGATCATGTATTTATGATTGCCAGCGTGGCAAATTTGTGGCCATGTCCTTACGGCGCGGCGACCACTCCCGATGCGAAAGCGAACGCTGCAGACGTCGCCAGACATCGTCGTCGTCGTCGGTGACCTTGTCGCCGATTTGTCCGATTAGAGCATCGGTCAAAGGAGGGTGCACCGGAAAAAAACGCGTGTACCTTTTTGTTGGCCACACGGCGGCGCAGAGTTGAACAAAGCGGTTGGTAAGTTAGTGTTTAAGACCAAATGGTTCGGTCCCGCTTGTGAAAGTTTATGCACCAGTGTCTTGAGTGGCGATTTGTGTGCAGCAAATAATAATAAAACTTTCACCGCGCGGGCCAATTATGCTTGGCCCAGGTTTAGACCAGCGCAGCAATTCAATCCACTGCACTGCAGGGAGCTAGAGACCCGAGTCGAGCGTTTTTTGTACGATTGATTGGATTTGGGTAGCTCTCTCAGGGCTCGGGGGACGCTAGACTAAGGCCTTCCTACAATGCCCCGATGGTGGACAACAATTCCCTATTAAGTATTGCCTTCGGAGCAGGTGCAGCGCCGGTTAACGAACGGAACCGGCGACTCGATCGCTACTAAATTAGCTGGCTACCGTCGGCTGATTAGCATCTAGCAGGATGCCGCGCACACAGGACCCAGGCGCGGTTGCGCCAGAGCCCAAAAAGTGGGGATTTTCCGGGCCGGATCAGATCTTCGATCGAGGCGAGTGTGCACCGTCAGTGCAGAAGTTTCGCATACCTCTGGCAGATACGGATCGTAGCTCGTTTATTACATTCCAACCATTGTGCGGCCGCCGCGACCATTGTGTGTGCCGCCGCCGCGTTGAGTGATAGTAAATTGACGATCGGCTACGGGGCTTCGGAGATCCTATCTCGTGCGGCCCGCCGCAGGGTCGCAGGCCGCACCCGTTTTATGTGCCGATGTTGGCGACCCTGTTTTTTGCGTTTCGCGCAGCGTTGTTAATGTTGCCGGCACGAGGTTAACCCCCTAAATTTAGGGACACTCTCGCGACGTGGCGTGCCTGGTGAATATAAACTGCATTTAAGCAGATGGTAAAACAAAGGCACCGAATTAAGGCTCGTATGTGGCCGGGGCACCAGCGACCAGCAATGCGTGCAGCAATCCTTGCCGAGAGGACCCCGATGGCGCCGCCTCTCGGGGGGACGCCGTACATGACGCGCATGAGCGTGCGCAATAACGTGCGTGCGTGAACGCAAATAATCGCGCCCCGCGAACGCAATTAAAATCATAACTTGACCTGCCAGCCATCCGCTGGTCCGGTCAGGAAACCCAGCTCCAGAACGGGGCCTACACGGGGCGGGCTGTCGCCATATTGTACACGATGATGCGCGAATGCGTTTTGCGCATGCGCACACACACTGCATGAGCGGCCGGGCAGTTCCTGTGCGGACAATTAGGAACGTTTATGCCGAGATCGCACGCAACTCCGATCAGGACCCTTTGGAGTTCACCGATGGTGCGCGGGACAGAATGACACGCATCGCACATCCAGTGTCCTGTCCGCCGTCCTGGGAGGGGAAATAATTGATACAGATGAACGTTGGATAAAATCGCAGCCGATGCCTTGTGCCTAGGGACCTAGAGATACAGAAAGAAAGAAACACTTAATCACGCTTCTCGTTATGCAGCGGGCGCAACGGCCAAGCCGAGCATGATTGATTCGTAGTCAAGATACACAAACTAGTGTAATGGCCAGACTTGACCAGCGGGCGCGCGCGCGACAGAGAGAGATCCTTACGGGCCTGGCCCCGTAGCAAAACGGTCGGCCGCCAGGAGATGCACACCAAATGGAGTTCTTGTTCAAGTCAATTAATTTACCAATCAATTACGGCGTGGCGTGTCCTTGAGAGAGAGAGATAGGGCGGCCGGCGTGTAAGCCGTGTTTCCGCCCCCGGGGCCGGGGGCTGGAAGGTGTTAAAAATCGAACATCATTACAGCGGAGATTCCTTCACCTTTGAGTGGACCCGGACCCGGTTTGCCCGCAGGACCACGGCCCCCACGGGCGGAGAGGTGTCCCGGAGATTAAACCGGTGACATGACACTCCACTTTATTAAACGCTTCCTGATTGACTGCGACCGACCGACGGTCGGGCCGACGTCGAGAAGGAACGGCCAGGAACGCGAACGGGTCGCGTTCGATAATCTTGGCCGCCATCGTGCTTTTGCGATGCCGATTCCAGGGATGCATTTATGCTACCGATCAGGCTCAGGGGGTTTTGTTGGGCTTAACTTTCTGACGCCGAGTTGATCTGCTACTCGACTGGGCTTTGCGTAATCGAACTCACTCACAGAACGCAATTCCGTGCCAAAAACCGTGCCACGGATCTGTTGCTGTGTGTGTGTTGGTGAACTTTAATTATGGTTTGTAGGTCTGATGGGCTGGATCGCTGATAGCGGATCCAGAGCACTAGTGCACGCCGCCAAACCAAACAAACAACGGATCATTGTTAACCGTACGGATTGCGGCAACAACAGAAGCAGCCCGGGTTTCTGCTACTGCCCTAGTACCACTTTTTGGGGTGTCTGTATTGTTGTTTGCTTTCCACACACTGACTGTGTGCCAGATTCACAGCATCCAATCAGCATAATTGCTTATCAGCTTCATTAGCATAATTTCGGCCTCAGTGCAACCGGTTCGGGCTGATTCGGTTCGGCTGGCTGGCCCATAAGAAGCTGCATAAGAAGCTCTGTGTGTGTTGAGTTCATGTTTTGGAGTTGGATCTCATCAAGCGTTGAGCTGAAGCGATGAAAAATTGATAAATTCCCGACGAGCACAATAGTACGAAAGTACGCAGAGTTTCCAAACTCCAAAAATGGAGTTAAAGTTCTTCAAAAATGTTTCATTAAACCTTTTTCCAAATAAGCATCTACCAAGTGTCAACCGTGGCGACGTTTGACGTTTCTTTCTAACTGTCAAGAAACATCGTACATCGTTATGGAACTTCCAACGGAGGGATTAGAAAAAGGTCACAGGAGGCTAAGGCTTGCGGATTTGATGCTCATTCGAGGCTTGTAGTTGAGTTTATGGGCCATTAAAATTCCATCACGAGGAAAGCTTTCCGGGAGGGAGTTTTTTTGGATCAATTTTTCGGCACGGATAAAAACCCCAATGTACCGATTCATATAAAAATTTTATTCGTATGTTATGTTGACCGATTTCTTGCAACGAATTCCACTCAAAATGTAAGTTTAGTTTAGGAAAGCTTTCAAACCTTCCCCTTACGGAGTATTGTATTTTTTGGCAAATATAAATAGACCTTCTGAATCTGAATCCCTCTTTTAAGCATGTACATCGGTAATGCGCAATGGATTGCATATAAATCCTTAGTCCGACATAAAGACAGCTCGCGCAGTGCAGCATTCTTAGCTGGGGGCGCCATTCCGATCAATTCAATTGGCCCCGTCAACTCGGCCCAATCAGCCCAAGGACAGGCTAACCTCCCGGCGCCGAAAGAAAGAATTCCCTCACACACTTGGCACCGGGTTGTTTGGTTGAGTCACTCGGCGGGCTCGACTCGACGATTTATAGGTTCCGAGGGCCATAACGTTCGGAGTTGAAAAATATGAACTCCCAGCAGCTCGGCGGCGGCTAGGACACTCGGGCGCCAGCTACGCGTCAATCCGCTGCGCGGCTCACTTCTGGGCGGCCAGAAAACGGTCGACATTCACTGAGCACGCGCGCGCGCAGCAAAAATGGCCGCATTCCCGGGAGGCTTGAAGGACACTTTGTGTGCGGGAGAAGTCGGAGAGCTCCCCTGGGTCGGCCGGAGCAATCTAATCTGATTTATAGACCACACCGAATTGATTTGCTCGGTGCGCCGGAGCGTGCGCACACGGGCGCGGGCCATAAGAACCACGCGCGATGGCCAGATCACGGGGGGTGGGCCCGTTAGTTTCCAGCTCACTTGACAGCCGTTTTGTTGACACACGGCAGGCCTCACTCTCTCTCGCTCTCTCTCTCTCTGTAACCCAATAATTACGCATGCCAAGTTATGGTCAAAGCTCGCAGCAGTCGTCGGCGTCTCGGAAGCTCCGGAACGGCACCTCAGCGGTGAAGCCTAATAACCTAGAAAGGGGTTATTTGAGTGGACGGGGGTCCCGTTTTCGCCTGGCCCGGCGATGGTGGTCAATCCACTTATAATGGACTACCGCCACACTGCCATATGGATCATAAATCCGGTGGTCGGTTTCCATTGCCGTGCGCACGGATCAACGGGGTTGAGCAATTCGTTTCCGTTGTGCGGTCGCTGGATCGATTCGCTTCACCCGGCACGAAACAACAGCTGGCAGTCGGGCGGATCGGTGATCACCGAAAGACCTTCAAAATAGTGTCACCCACCCACTCCGGGAACCGGGCGCCGTTACACAGTGGATTGGTACAAAATGGGCGAGATTTGAGTTGCGGATCGGTTTCGATCCGATTCAAAGCGAGCCTTCAATTCGGTTCGCCGCCATCACCGAACGTTCGAACTGTCAAGGACGACCACGGCGCCGACTTTGATTCCGATTTGGATGAGGGTGTGACCAAACTGGAGCATATAGACTGGCTGGCCGCCCAAGTAGCGGTGGGAGCGATTTGCGTCGACTTTGACACAACCTTTCTTGATTTCTGACGGATGGTGGTGAACGGAAAATGAGGTTCCGCTCGAAGGTCACCGAGCGAGCCTTCTCTATCGCGCATAATCCATCGATTTGAAGTGCTCGACAGGGTGGGTCATTCCGTTCTCGAGTTGTTAAATTATGGTCACGGGGTCCGCGCGGAAGCAAAAAAAAAACACAGACACAGACCAATTGGCACTCCGAAGTATCAAAATCAGAAAGCCTCAGCAGCACAGACCCTGACATTCCAGCGTTCAATTTCACACACGCTGGGCGCTCCTTTCAAACCAAACCAACACCCAATCTCAGAAGGCCCCGCCGCGAGATTGGGGATCGGTGTGTCAGGTTATTGACATGGGCCAAGCTAACATGCGCGCGGAATAAGATGCACATCCTCCAGTCGGCCGCGACCGTGGCGATATGTAACAAATTAATTTACCTCTTCTTCACCTGGATCCTTTATCAGCTCGTTTGGTCCTTTATTATAATGATTGTCGCTTTTTTCGCCCGTGTGTCTGTGTGCCATTATGCTCGATAACACTCGTCGTAAAATGCTCTCCTTTTTCTCTGAAAAAAAAAATACACCCCGTAATGGACCCCACGGTTCCATAACAACGAGCCAAATAACGATGATGATGATGATGAAAGGGATCTTCCAATAACATGTACACAGCGTGAGGGTTAGCAGGATGTTTGACTTTCGGACACTGGTCGCTCGTATCCCCCTAGAAGCGGGTCGATCGGTTGACTTAATATAAGTCGAAACCAATGAAATGAATGACGAGTTGAAACGAATTTTGAAAAATAGTTTAAACTAAATCTCTTTTAATAAACTGTTAATAGTTTTTAAAAATATGTTAACAATCCAGTGGACGCTTCTTCTTGTCAGTTGTCATTTTCTGCCCGCAGGATAATTGATCTGTAATGATTCACCTTCACTGGCGACCGTCAGTTTGCCCGCGGGCATATGTGCACCGCGAACAGACTTCAGCCGTGTCCGGCAGAAGGTCATCCTTGCCGACGCGTACGTTGACTTCACTTCGAGTGAGAAAGGGCCCAATGATAAGAAGTAATGTTTGGTGGTGGTGGTGGCAAAAAGTACCCACCCAGCGAAGTTACCGAAACCGGCTCACTATCAGGGCGAGACCACACATACCGGGCCCCGGCCAAGAGAGCCGGAGCCGAAGCGAACCGAACCCGCTAATCACGATAATAATTTCAAAATTGAATATAATAACAAATAAAAGCGAGGGTCCCGCGGGCCATCGGTGCGCGAAGAAGCGAAGTGTTTGAAGTGAAACGGCATCACTCTCCTTTTGAAGGCCCTTTCTGCTGTCACGCGGGCAGTGCCTTTCATGTTGGGATTTTTTGGGATGAAAAAATAACGAATCTCAAGAGAGGCAACCACAAACGAATCCTCTGCATATGCTCCCCGAAGGGGCGAACAATTTGTAGCAATTGGATAATTTAAACGATGCCAATTATGGGGAGATATTTTCATTAGAAAACAGAGCCCGGAACACTAGGATGAAGATACTGGCGTTCCCGATTCAATTCGATACACACTGGCACGGGAAACGATGACCAGCGCCAGTATCCAGCCCGATTAATGGAGCCCCGTGGCAGTTTAACACCGATCCGAGCGAATCCTTTTGATCACGACCGGCTTGTCACTTCAGCGAATGGGTACATGAATTAACGACTATCAAACGACGTGTTACATCCTCGGCATCCCCAACCCCCCCGGGGTGCCGGAGTCGGGACATTGCGGCCACTCTTATTATCACCTAGAAGTGCCTCGAGCCAGGCTCTCAACTTCTTGCTTGCTCTCTACGTGCTTCTGAACTCGTTCTGAGCTCGTACTTCCTGCTCGAGACTGGCTCTCGGGGCGGCTTGGGTGTGAATCGCTTATCTTGTATCCTCCCTCAGGAGCCCACACACTCACGGTACCGATGTTTTATCGATCCGCTCGCGGCGCAAACGTTTAATGGCGTTAATGTGACCGGACCGTCGGCTCTCGGTAACCGATCCTGGACCCACTGGCATGCCAATAAATTACGACGCCCGGGCGCGCGATCCGCGATCTGTGCGGGGTCTACTAAAGGCCGTCGTGATAGTCCGTGTCTGACTGACGGATCGCACGGCAAGCGCCAATGCGCCATATTGCACACCCGCGGGTCCATTCTGTCCGTTTTTCCACTCCAGCTAGCTGTGAACTTTCGAAACAGTTCTAAGCACCAGCGAGCCAGAAGTGAACGGCAAGCGAACGGGTAGCGGGTCACCCCAGCTGATTCTGACGCACCAAACCTCGCCACCCAACATAAACGCTATGTTGCGCCAAGGGGACGCCAAAACGCAACACAGAATAGACCAACTACCAAGCCAAGCCCGCGATAGTGAAGGGAAGATAAAATTTAGATCGCCCATACCTGGCGCGGATTGGGCCACCGAGTCGCCCGCGTTTCGAAATGCTTCACTATGCTGCGCGGGCAACATAGGGTCGGTGTGCGCCAAGCGCACAATGGTGCGCAAGGCGATTAGATACACCTAATCTGCCGCTGCTGCTGCTGGCGCTGGGATAAAGTAGAACGTACCTTCGCTTCGGTCGGTGTAAATGTGCGAACGAGTTGTTGCGCTGAGCGCGAAAACCCCGGCCAACGATTGGCCATTTGAAAGGAGCTAGACAGCCAGCCAGAAATGTTCGCGTTCGCAGGCGCTACATCGATAGTGTGCTATCCGGTTTACTACCGGTGGGACCGTGCCAGCGGCGGGGTGTTAGCCAACATTAACGTGAGATCTTTTATGGGCCCACATCACCGAGGGGCCTCGCATGCATCTCGCGGGTTGTAGCCATCATTATTTTTAGTGCAATTAAATTGATGATCAAATGATCTCTCAATCGGAGGGAACCAAAAAATCGCCTTCCCGTTTTTCCTAACCAACATTTGTTCTACATTTGCTGCTTCGTTACAGGAACACATTCAAGAAGTGCTGGACAAATGGACACAGATCGACGACGAAATCTGGGCCAAAGTGATCGTCTTCGAACGGAACCGCCGGGTGGCGAAAGCGTACGCCCGCGCACCAGTCCTCACGATCAACGGGTCCGACGATGGGTTCGACGGCATGAGGTAAGGCATAGATTGCACCGGACAATACACTTCACCTAACGAACCGAAGCAGAGACGTTCACCCTTCAGCAGCATACCGCATTTTGGGGTTCACATATTCGAACCACACTGCAGCAATCGAAAGTGATAAAATAAAGGCATAAAACTTTCAATTCCATCGTCCCGCGATTGCTGGGCGGGCGGAAAATTGATTTCTTTTGTACCAGAAAAGGGCCTGAACTGCTACAGCATATCGATTCCGTTTGTGACCTAACGACCACCACCCACGATAAAAGGGTGTTCAATTATGGAATGGTGGAAATTGAAAGTTTTACGCCCGAGTACGCCACTTCGGTGGGTGCCGGCGCTGCACATTTCATCAACCAAAGTGATCTTACCTCAAGTTCGCTCGAGATTAGAAGCAAGTCACTTTCTAACGCTAGAGATCGCAGCAACCGCAGCGTTCTGTGCTTGGGACAGGCTGGGCATTTTCTGGAAGTATCGGGCAACCTAATGCCATACAAAAGTTTCGGTTTTATGCTATCGATTTGCGCAGATATGATCATCGGGTCGTATTTTTTTGAAGACAATAATGATGCTGAGCTGAGAAACAAATGCTTCTATTTTAAATGGCCTACTCTGTATTTCAGGTTTAAAGTAGGCGCAATCTAGAAGGCGATGTTCAATTACTTACTAACGCCTGCCGGCTAACGTAGCCGATCTTCGATGATCTTGAGAAGTGCTAGGCCGCAATGCTACGTAATTCATAAGGTTTCTGTCACCTTTCTGTTACCTCCTTCCTAGTAATTTGCCATTTCCGAATGGTGGCGTTCCTCGCTTGCTCGGCTGTTGAACTCTTTCGTTTGAATCGTTCCGCGCTTCGTTGAAAATTCGCTCAAATTTGAAGCCGTTGGGGGGCGAGGGGAGCGGACGGTTGTCCACAGAAAAAGTGCGCCATTACTCTTGGCGCCCACCCCGCTCTTCCGCGCCGTACCCTCTTCCGCCACAATTGAAAGAGAAAGTTACATTAGCTCTATTCGAACAGGAACACATGCACATGGAGCGGTACGGCGTGAGGCCATGCATAGGAAAGTGTGGAGCGGAAAAAAACAGGCTCGTGTACCGGGAGCTGTAACAATATCCTACGATCGAGCGGTGCGCACACACACGCACCGGTGCGCGCAGTAAATGGTTGTAAGCATTATTAAAAATAATGTACAGGACAGCCCTAATAGTTGGCACAACGGCACACTGTACTCGATCGAGCACTTTTACATAAACACGCACGGGGCGAGGATGTTTCGTGGCTCCATTGTTCAAGGTCCGATTTAAATGATCCATCGGCGGTTCGATCGAAACCACGGCGAACGACGCACACACACAAAAAACGACTTTGCCAGATTTTAATAATAAAATTTACCGTTTTTGTGCAAAATGGCATCGAGTTTTGTCTGACCTTTCCCAGCTGGCGCAGGAGATCGCACTGCGCTCGGGCGTGTGTAGCAGCAGCTGGAAAAGGAGCGCAACCGCCCCAAACAGGAGGAACGGTTCGGCTTCGGCCCGGTGCCGCCGCATAAAAATCCCATAAAACATCCAAATGTTGCCAGCTTTCGTTTTCACTTCGAACGACCGAGCAACCGGGAACCGGATGCGGTGTAAGGTTTTAATTGAAATGAAAACAAAATTGGCCCACGCTGCAATATGAGCCCGCGGAGCCCGCTCGGAGGACCGCGCACGTGCACCGTGGATCGTCACATTTGATGGGCCGTAATTAAATTTTCCTAAACTCCATTCCGCTGGCATCTTGGCGCTGGCCTCGCGTCGCGTCGCGTCGCGGTTTCGTAACCGGCATGTTTCGGCGGGCGATCTCGTAAGCGTTTTGTTCGGCTTTCGCGTTCGTTGTTGGGTACTCTCTGGTGGTGGTGCGCTCTAATGATAATTGCCCACCGGTGGTTTGGTTTGGTGTGGCTCGTCGTCCGCGCTGGTCGATAGTAGACCAAAAGCGAAACCACACATGCGTCTTGCATCACACAATGGGTGAACCATATAATGGCAGCGCTTAACCTTACGGTCGGGTTTTGTGCAAAAAAAAACGGCAAGACATCAAACAAGAACCGCACCCTGACGCCCTCGGTCGATGGCGAATCTTGTGAAGAAGGCCTAAGGACGAAAGAATGCAAATCGGAATCGCCAGCCAGGTTTGCGGTTCTTCTAACGCTCGCCAATTCTTCGGCCAAACCCAACCATCCAACCGTCATTAGTTAATTCGCTGGAAGCTAAAAAAAACCCGTAAATATTCGCGCACATAGATCCACCTTCGACCTTCTTTTGGGACGGTTTTGGGCTCGCAGTTATTACGAATGTCTCTCTCATTATGAGTGACCCCAGCGTATAGGAGGCCAGCTCGTCCCATTGTGTTTGCGTCCGCGTCTCTAATTGACAACCGTTCTGCGCGATGGTCTAATGATGTCGCGTGAAACATATCGCACGCCGGCCATCGACATTCTCGGACCCGCGCAACGGACGCGCGTAGCGTGCAGACGCCCTCACTGTGCACTGAGCCGTAAGCCCTCGGTGCTCCGCCCTGCCCTTTCGGGCCAAGAATGCTGTTGCGCGGCGCAAGAACGCAACCCCGTGCGACTGGCCGTAGCGTAGGCTTCCGAATGCAATCAATCTTTGCACCACGCTGGCAACGGGGCAGAATCTAGAGCTCAAGCTGAAGCTGAAGCCCTAACCCGCGCCGCGCACGGTGGAGGCGCATTCTTTGCCAAGGTGCGCTGCGCTACCCACGACGGTTCCAGCGGGCTGGCCAAAGAGGTCGACCTACGACAGCTGTTAATTTGCTATTGTTCTTCAATGGTCGTCGCCGTGTCGGCCAGGCCGGAAAGAAACCCGGAGGGTGAGGGCCGAAACGAAGCGACCACACGGTGCTGTACCACACGACGACGCCACGACCCGTGTTGTGTCTAGCGCGCACGCGTCACCCAAACGTCAAGATTCCTATCGTCCTCACCCCCTGGGGGGTTTGCGGGCCGCTGCCGTCGTCGTGGAGAGATTATCGGCATCGGCGCGAGTGCGGGCGCAGGCGGAGGAAGGAATTAACGACTCCTAACGAACCGACGGCCATTGTCACGAACCTGCTCCAGGATGTTCGAAAATTGTTGCCCCCTTTCTCGAAAGCACCGTTGCGGTTTCGCTCAGCCGCCCCTTTCGCAGCCCATGATTTAAAAACCGACCCCCCGAAAACCTCAATTACCCAGCGCGCGAGACCTGATCGAAGGAAATCAATTACCCATTTCGCTGCCCTGCGTGGCATCCCGGTTTCCTGGCCCCAAACGTCACATTATGCAGTGTTTTGGGAGGAGCCGCAATGGCGAAGATTTATTGCATTCCCGCGGGAGGGGGACCCAAGGCACACCACGCAGGATACGCAGCTCGATCGAAGGCCCGAGGAGCCGGAGTGAGAAGGTGATTGTTAAAATTCAATTTCAGACGACGCCCGGCGGCGAAACCGGAGTTTACAGGCGCAGCACAGTAGCATGCCTAATGCTAATGGTTTTCGACGACGCAGCAGCGGATGGGGGGAAGGGGGAGGGGAGTCGTCGGGCAAGGAATATTAACACCCGGGGGCCCCGTCAGACAGACCCGTCGATCGCTCTCGATCACTCACCGGACTATGCAAAGTGTGTGCAAGATCAAGTATTTCTTTCGGCCGCGCACCGGTTTTGCGTGTTATTATTACTGGCTGGGCCACACCTTGGCCACAGATTTATGCGCCGTCGCCAGTCAAAGTGTGGTGGCTGTGAAGCAAAAAAAAAACCCGGGCGACAGTAAAATCAAGAACCAGGAAGCCCGAGCTCCTCGAGATTGGGTCTTTTGTTGGTGGGCTTGGGTTGGTTGGTTGGAGTATTTTTACTCGCCCGGCCTTTGTTTATGGGGTTCCTCTGACTCGGGGCCGTGATCGGCCAGAGTTCCGTTAACTATCCTTTGTATCCTTGTAAGTTGTGGCTGTGTAAGACAGCATAAGGTATTAAGTGAGACGGTCTATTATAAGCTACATGTAGCCGATTAAATATGCCGGAGCTGGGAAAGGCCAAGCGTAACATAAATTGTGAAAATAATCGCTCCTGTTCCTGAGTAATTAATTTGCTTGGTCACACCCTTGACTAAGGCTTAGAGCAGTACTATTTGCGTGTCAACAAACCTGGACCAGAAGACCAGAGTTCATTTTCGTTCTCAAATTAATAAAACGAATTGTAACCAGAAAGGTAGCACCACCGACAGCAAGCATAATCAATTATGCTATGATCGCATGATCGCATCAAACTGGCGATCAAATGTCTTCCAAATTTCCGCGATTCCCACGCCGACAACAACACGCTGCGTCCCGGAACTGGCGACGAGCGATGCGCACAAATGTCACCCTTTCCCCCTGGGGCCGACGGGATGGGATGATGTCACACACATTTGCATGCGACGGCGACGACGAAGATCCGTCCATCAAAACAGTGTTGCCGCCGGGGGCGCCACCCTACTCAGATCCGCCAGAATCAACCCTCCCGGTAGCTGCTGAAGGTCGCCGCGGGTAGATTGACAGTTTTTTGTTGGTCGTGTTCGTAGTCTGCGTCAGCGCCCATGTAAAAAGGAGCCCCACCGAACGTGAGCAGATGCTAATGCTTGAGACGATTCGCGCCATTGCCGGAAATGTGCCAGTGCCTAAGGCGGACCATTTTGGGACCTAATTGCAATTGTATCGACCCGCTGTGTGTTGTTAATGCGAAAATAAAATTCACGTTTAACAATGACGATGGTGGTGACGATGGGCCTGTTGTGGGAAACAAAACGGTAACCGGGCGCCAAAGGGTGACAAAGAATCTAACACACGCCCCAGCGATGGCGATGATGAAGGACGGGTGCGTGGCCGGAAGTTCTGTCCCTACGCCTTCCTCGTTGCATCTGCTCTATGCTGACGCAAACGGTGGACCGCAGAGCCGAGTGGCCAACTATTGGCTTTCATCAACAGAAACGCCGGCCGTGCGTGAGTTTAGTGTCTGCGCACGAACTGCCGCCACGTTGTTTTCGCCACCGCACCGCAAGGTCGTCCAGTTTTTATGGGACTTTAATTTTCTTGAGTACGGCCAACCATCATTACGGGTCTCTCTCCTTCTCGGTCGCTCCCTGGAGGCACCCGGGGGGCCTAGGTAAAACGCCCTCCGGCGCGTTGTGCCGCGTTTTAATTGACGCTTTACTGTTGCGAACTCCACGGGTGAGAGTGCGAAAGAGATCGATCATGAATCGCGGTGGTCTCGGTGTCGGTCACTACGACGACGATCAGCCTCGGAGACAACGCCCAGAATGGACGCGCACCTCGGTCGGCTCGGTCTGCTCTTAAAAGCTGCCGTTTCCTGCTGTGATCTGGTGCGATGTGATCACGGTTTATGGCTCGCCTTCAGAACGATCACTCTTCGCGCCAGGCGATCAATTTCAAGCATTGGGGATCATCATAAACCACCTAAAAGGCTACAAAAATATGTATGCTCTTTAATTGGCCGTTCTGACCGTTTTTGGGCGATCGCTTCCAATCAAATGTCGCGTTTGCGGGTCGCGGAAATGACCTAAGCACACGGATCGTAAGGCGAAGATCGTTAAACGTTATGCTAATTTGTCATCCGTTCGGATTATCGATCATCAAGAGATCACCTAATAAGCCGTTCGATGGGCATGTGAACATGTGACAACTCTAGGATTGGCTTAATTATTACCGAAGGACACAGAAATTGGTGATCCTTAATTTAAATATTCGATTACTCGACGCCACTTATGAAACATGTTAATATTCGAGGTCCGCCAAAGGTTAATTCAGGCTCGGGTCGGGCCGATCGAAAGCCACAGGCGTCCGCAAACTCCGCAAGATCGTCGGCCGGAACCCAAAAGGGCGACCCCATCCCGATAAGGCATGTTCGCTCTGTCCGCTCGCGTTCGATAATTATTCCTCTAGCGTTTCGTACGGCCCAACCCAAAACCCAACATCGACCGAGGTCGGCCAATCAAAAGATCCGCATTCATTAATTCGCAGGGCAGCAATCGCAACGCCGGGACCTCCGCCGGGTGGAAATTAGAAATGTAAATATTCGCGCCCGATGGGAAAGCGCAACCCCCACGGGCGGTGAGCTCACTGTGTGTTCCTGTGTTCCGTTGCAACGGTTCCGTGTGTGTGTGTTTCTGTTCTAGGATTGGGTTCTAGGATTCTGCATAATTCTGATACACCAATGAACCGAACGGTACCGTGCTCACCCGGGTGTCCATTTCGCGCAGTTGTTGACTGGCCACTGCCGGATTCCGATCCGATTTCCGATCTGTGTGCGCGTGCACACGGGTGACAAAGTGCAGGGACCTTTTCCGCCTCGTTAGGCCGAGCGGCGGGCGCTAACTGCCAACAACAAGGATGAAAACCTCAAATAATCATTTGCCGTCCGAGTTTGCCGTTAGATTGGCCCGGCTTGTTAACATTCTGCGCCGCCGTCTCCCGCTTTCGCTGGTCACTCGAGAGAGAGATCGAGAATTTGTGTGAGGTTACGGGACGGGATGGCCTTCTGACTCATTAGCACACTTGTTACCGATGATAAGCGAGTCAGAGTCTCCCGCACGAACGATGGCAAAAAGAATGGCATTGCATAAATTAGACGTATGCGACCGGGACGGACTCGATGTGACCCTTCAAACGCGCCTTTTGGGCTTGCGAATGAACATTCTAGAGCACTGCAATTGGCTGCTGGCTGGTTGGCCACACGCGCTCAAATACATAGCCATCGAAAGGCTACTAAACGCTCAAGCCTCAAGCTAGCAAACAAGCGATCGAGCCTTTCGAAAAGCGTTTCGTTGCGCCTTTTTGGCAAGTAGCCCGGGGGAACAATATCCGCCTGGGCCCGGGCCCGGTAAAAGGCCTTCTAAAGCGAACCCTCTCTGTCATCGAGTTCAACAGGCCAGCACAGGGCTCAGCAGCAGCAGCAGCAACGCTTGTCCCGATTCTGTCGAAATGTCGACTATAAAAGCGACCAATGGCCTCCCTTATTGGGACCTCCCTCCCCTCCCCTACCATTTTGGCATGCCATAACGCCGTCGAGTACATGTCGGCCGGCCCAACCCAACGCTGAACCGTTTCTGCGGCACCAAACGACTCGAAAGACTTGGGCGGCAGCGAAACGACGAACCCGCCGCTGCGAAAGTGCCACACTCGAGAAGAGCTCCAACCCGGCCCGCCGGACCGTCCGGTCCGGTGGTCCGCTCGCTGCTGCTTTGTCCACTCGTAATGATTCATGCTGGGGCGCATACGGCATTCTAGGGTCCCAATTCCACGAGCCGACCGCGTTCAAACAAAAGTGAAACCGTGAAACGATTTCGCAATCCGCGATCCCGTTTTGTCGGGATCCAAACCGGGTTGATATCTCTCTCCGGCCGTGACGCAAGACGTGCACGGCACGTGTTGCCAAATGGACCACCACTCCGAGGGGTTCCAGGGGTTTGCATGTTAATAACTGCCGATCGGTTGCAGGCAAACAATTCGCGGTCGACGGTCGATTGACATTAGCGACCGCGCAGCGATTGCAGCCGATGCTTTGCCGATTCGTGCGAAATCAATTGGCACCACGTCATGTACAACATGGCCCACCCCGCATCCTCCGATCGTGAGTGAGGCACGGCAAATAAATCACTTTTACTTTTACGCCAATCGGAACGCCACGCCGAAGGACACACGAAATCGGAACAGCACGGAAAAGGTTAGGCCGCCGCGCGGGACCATGTTCTTTGCTCATCCGCTTCATCCGCTACGGATTGGTAATAACCATTTGTCAGGCTTGCCCGAATTCCTTCCGAACTGATCCATCGTTGCGCGCGATATCGATCAACGACACGCGCAACACCGAAGCCGCTCCCATCTTCGAACGCTAATCTAATGTCTCGTCTGCATCTCGTCTCTCTCTCTTTCCACAGAATTGGCCTTTGCGGGTTCGACAATCCGATGCGCGATCACAAAACGGATGAGGTTAAGCGACACGTTGGACAGGTAAGTCGGCTCGGGTCCTGGGGATGACATTTGCCTCTAGGGCTACAGGAAATTCTGGGGGGACCGTATTTTGGGGCCGCTTAATTAGTAGCGGCCCAAGCGAGACCCACTTCCGAGTGGTCACAACACGCAACACGAGCAGCTCGATCACGAGAACGGTCACGATCGGCGGCGGCGGCACTAAATCAACACGCCCCGGGCTGAAAGTGAAAAGATCATTCGATGATCTTTCAACGAAATATCAAGGCTACCGTCCATCCGCGTGCGATCCGCGTGCGAGAAGATCCGTCCGCGAGGTGCACCACCCATCATCCGGCTGGCTAGCTGTCCGGCCCAAGTTGGCTTTCTTTCCCGGTCATCCCGGCCCGCGCGCCCCACCGGAGAGAAGGTCAGTTCCGGATGCCTCCGGGGGCCGTTTTCAGTTTCCACCTCGCGAATTTGATTCGCGCGCATGATTCGGAAAGATAAATTTCAATTAAAGAAACTCCCAACCCAACCCGGTAGCCAGGCCAGACCTCGAAAGGGCATCGCCCTCCCTCCCGGTCCCGGTCGGACGCAGTTTATGACCGATCACTTTCCACGGCGAGGTCGGCAGGAGTGAACCGCACTAAATCACGTAGCGTTCTCAGCGCCAGCGCGATGCTGCTTTCTTCCTGGTGCGTGATATTTGTTCGTTTTATTTACTGACGAACCGTGATTCGCCGGAGCAAAGGGCACCAATTTGCCCTCGGTTCGGTAATAGTGGCATTGCATAATCATGCTCCCGAATCATCATGATGCAGCGATCACCTAGTGGCCCAGCTTCCCGCAATCCCGCCGCTTCCCGAGTAGCCTAATTTTGCGGTGCGAAATGCATGTTTCCACTGTTTTATGGTCAAACAAACAAGCGCGCCCAGCTTCACGCTGTGGGGGTTTTATGATCTGTAGCTGCCACGCGGCTTATGATAAACATGCTTGTTCACGCTTGTTAAAGATGACACGCAACAAACCCGTCAAAGGTCGCGCGCCGGAGATGGTCCCTCCTCGCGGGGGGGAGGGTCGACATACTCATCGCGGGGATGATCATAAAAATAACGTCCACGAGTGGTCACAATTTATCGCGCTTCTCACCGGAATCATCATCGATCGATCATTCGCCGGAAGCCCGTCCCGATTCGTTGACACGCTTTGGGGACAAGACAAGAGTTTCTTAACTGCCGCTCCAGCAAAGAACAGCAACGAACCCCACGGAGAGACGCCGAACCCCAAACGGAACCGCGATCGTTAAAACACAAACCGAAGCGGATGATGAACTTGTTCTGGAGCTCCCCTCTCCCCACCGCGAGAAGGCTCACGGAACGGATCGCGCGTATGTGGCGAGCGAGCGGTCGCGAAGGAAGCTCAAGGTCGTCAATTGGTATTCAGCTACAGACGACCACAAGATCGTTAAATTCGACTCCACGCATGGCGTGGCGTGGCGACGAGGACAAGAAGGAGCGTCCACACTCACACACACACTTCGCTTCTTCGCTGGCTTTTGTGGTGGTCTCCGGTGTATAATTTTAGTACCTTCCGATGGGTCGCCCGAGGTGCAATAAATATGACGCTGACTTATGAGCGCGCTGCGGTCCCCTCTCCACTCAGAGTGAGTGGTTTTAAATAATGGCCACACGGCCACAATGATTCCCGTGCGCCAAGGGATGAAGTTGCAACAAGTTGTCCACGCGGTGATCCATGCATCGTCGCATCACCGGGGCATCGATTATCAGCCCTTGGTTTGCATAAAAACCCACAATCGGGTGCGCTATTAATTTAATTTTATTGCAACCCAGGACCGGGGGTCCCAGAACCCGGGAGGTGGCCACATCCCTGCCCGTATTAGCATCATCGTCCATCGCCATCGCCCGGAAATGCAGAAAAATGATTGCCCAGTTCCGGGTTTTAGGGTAATTTGACGCCGCCGCCGCCAGTGTGGTGACCCTATAAGGGCCCTAATTGGAGTAATGTGCATTCTTGTGCCCTGAGGCGGGGGGCTGAGTGACGCGCATGGCGTAGGGTGACATACGGCACCTCTCCGGTTGGCCGGTGCGCTAATTAGTCGCCCGTCCGCTCGAGAGTGGTGTGACTGTGCGACTTTTTTTTTGCTGGGGACTCCATTCCACAAGTCCGGGTTCTGATCGTGTTCCTTCTCTCGCTCTCTCTTTCGCACGCAGGGCGTTAAGATCAAGATGGACGACGCTGGCAACATTCTCATCAGACGCTACTCGAAGAGCAACGTGTACGTCAAAAGCACCGCCAGCCAGCCGAACGAGGAGACGGCGATCGGTGCGGACATCCTGAAGCTGCCCTCGCAGGCGATAGAGAGTGAAAAGATTGTCAAGGTGAGTGCCGCTGACCGTTTCCGATCGACGTGGTGCTTACCCTTACTTCTCCCCGAAACAGCTGTTCGACATGAAGAAGTTCCAGTCGAACGTGAACCGCGAGCTGCGCCGTGCCTACCCGGACCGCCGGCGCCTCGAGACCCAGTGTCTGTCAGCGATCGCGTTCGTCAAGTCGGAGAACGACATCCTGGACTGCCCGATGTGGGTGCTGATCATCAACGTGGTTGCGATGGACATGCTGAAGAGTAAACTACCTCCCGGTAAGACGTCAGTTGTGTCAAACACCTTTTGAAGTGGTACCGTAGTAACATAGATGGCGCTGGCTCGCTAGCTGTCAAGTTTCCCTAATTTCGATCAAGTACTCTCAGAAGACAAGAGCAAAGAATCAGTCCAAGGGAACGGGCAGCGCGCCCCGTCTTGTTAGGACACTAACACAGTGGAGCGAAAGGTTCTTGCTAAAACGGCACGCGGTGCATCGTCTCGTTTGCCTCGTCGCTGTTCGTTGCTAAACACTTTCGATCGCTGATAAGCGTGCGCGGCCGGGGTTGCCACAATAACCTGACAAATGTCAGGTCCAATTGCGTAAAGTCGCGAATTCCGTCGAATTCCGTGCCCGCCGAGGGATTGTCTCGGCGCGGAGCTCAAGGCTACAAGGTCCGTCCCTTCTCGCGGGTGCTATCCCTAAATGTTACAGACATTTGAAAGGCTCGCCTCGAGTGGGGTTTCGTAGTGGTGTGCTTACCCACGGGGTTCAACCATTTTGCATACAATCGGCGGTGACTCCACTAGCAAAAGGGGTTTGCAATTGAATGCTCGATAAAGGCGGGGGGCTGGTGGCCGCCTAATTTTTATGGAAATTAGCCGGTACGCAGCGTGTGTCCTCGGACTTGCGGACGACCGCGGGGGGGCGCAATATTCGGCGCAGTCAAAGGGCACCCGCGATGGCCGTGTTTTTGCTATAAATAATATTTGTAAATAAAAAGGCGCCTCCTTCGATTGGTGTGCAGCTCCTGCGCAGTGCGGCGGGAGCGACTCTTGCTCTCTGTACTCGACGCATTTGGTGCTAAAATCAGTTGCCGCAATTTGACAGACACCACAAGCACCGGGCGCGGTTCGGCTGCGTTAGGTTTATGAGCATGCTGGCCTGGCGACCTTGCAGCAGAATCGTTTATGCGTTTCACTGCGGTTGTTAATCTTTCAATCGATTTCATCACCATTAAATGCTTACAAACACCCCGTAAATGTCTTGTTTCGAGGGCGATCCCCATAGTCCCGCAAGATTTCCTCCGTGTAGCATCTTCCCAATTGAGGTTCCACTGTCACGAGCACCGATGTTTCCTCAAACAAACCCCATTCTTAGGTCCTAGTTTTCCGCAGTACCAGCCTTAAGCTCAGCTAACTGTAAATGTAGAACACTTTGTGTGGGCCCCACAGCTAACGAACACGTTGTCGATAGTTGCGGTTGCGGAACTCGCTGTGTTTTGTGTTATCGCACACCGCCTGTTGATCGCGAACGAACGGAAACAACAGCAACACCGGCCGACAACAATCGGCCGACCACCGGTACCGGGACGGGGACAATTAATTTTCGGAAAATGTTATATCGATCGATCGGACCCATCGCCTGCCGATTGTGAGGCGAAGCAGTAGGTCATGTGAGCGCCCAGAAGATCGGCCGATCTTCTGCCGGCCATTAAGGGCCCGGTCGAGCCGATTTCCAGAATGGACGAGAAGATAATGGACTTGGGCTGGCGAGATTGCCTTGCTTCCAGTTAGAAACTGGGGTCTGGGCCCTGTTGTCGTTAGAACCGGGCCCTTTGGGGTCCCCCGGGTAATGGGGACACCAGTTCTGTCGCACTAGAACAATAGACACGCTGTCGGGATCGGCGGGCTGGAAATTGGGAACCGAACTCACGACGTAAACGGTAGGTTCCCGATCCAGACCCCGCGTGGAACCCGCGGATCGAGCACACCACTTCCTGGGCACCAGACACCATTCTGCATTATGAATTATTGTCACGTTTGTCGCCGCCAACCGCTGCGCGGGGACCACAGGGAATAGAACGGTCGAAGAAGTTGGCCAAACGGTAAAAAGAAAAGCCCCGACCCCTCTGGCCAGGGCTCTCGGCTCGGCGTCCCTCGAAAGAAAATAAACCTCGCCCCATTCCGCCTCGGTGATGGCAAATCAATGTTTTCACAAATGGAATGTCAATTGGTGAAGAATTCGGTAGATGACGTTTGGCCCCCCGGGAAGTGTCGATCTCCCGATGACGGGGTACGGGGGGAGTAGGGTAAATAAAGCACGATCCGTCTGGACGTCCGCACCGGCGTGGTTCGTTTTAATGGTCCACCTTCAGGGATTGTGTTGATGTTTGTTCTCTTCCCGACCCGCCGTTTGGTGGTGGCATTTTTGTCGGAGCATCGGCCGTAACTGCCACTTTTGACACTCGGCGAGACGAGCGCCACTCGGCGGCAGCATCCGTGCACGGATCGGATTCCGAGGAGTTTCAGGCAAGCAAAGAAGTTATTTTAAGTTGAGGTCACCTTTTTTGGTGGGGCGCGAGTCTTTGAGCATTTAACACACCCATCACGTGCCCGGCCGGCCAGGGATGCATTCGGAAGTTCCGAATTCTACCACGCCCAGTATGTGTACGGAATGAAGATGGGTAGTTGATGGACATCGGTTGATGAACTGTCGTCCACGTCGTCCATTAAATGACATTGGTTTGCGTTCTTGAGACCGAAACTCACCGTGACCGAAATGCCGTATGGCGTTGGAATTCACCTTCCAATTTTCGGGATCTATAGCGATCTAATGTCCACATGCAGAAAGGAACCGGTACTGCCTACTTCAACAACCGCGTGGAGCAGCGATCCCACCCAAAACCGTCCGATCTTTAGGTCCGAAACATGAACGGGTCAACCGAAAGCTTACGTTTTTAAGGTGGATGTAAGTGTAAAGCCAATAATTAAAACCTGCCAGCCTTCTTCCTTCCCCCGGCCCGACTGCCCGTTTCGCCGACCTACCTTCCAGTGCAACGCCCGGTGGACATCAAGAACCGCCCGCGGATCCCGATCCCGGACGAGGACCCGTACAGTGTGGCCGGCAACGGCGGTGGCAGCTCCGGCAGCTCCGGGTTCGGGGCCAGCGGATCCGGCATGGTGGCGGCCAGCCGCGAACACCTGATGCAGCAGCAGCAACCGATGGTCGTCGGGAACGGCGGTGTCGTCGGCGGTGGCCAGCGGCGCAGCGAGAAACCGCCCAAACTACCTCCACGGGACAATCTGTACGCCACGCACGAGATCGGCAAGGTAAGGCTCTTGGCCGCACAGCTAACGATTCCGCTGCGAGTCCCAGAATTTAACCGTCCACCCAATTGGTTTTTCGCAGCCGGATTACGACGATATCGAGGACGAGAACCGTGTCAAGCTACAGCGTGGCAAATCGGACAAGGGTAAAGATAACAAGAAATACGGTGAGTCCCCGGCAATCGCCCACCCGACAGGCCTTCGGAAACTAAGCTCGTCGTCGTGCGTTTTGCAGATGATCCGTACTACTGTGGACTGCGAGCCCGTGTGCCAAACTTCGGCAAGGCGTCCAAGTCGTCGAAGGAGAACAACAACAACGGGCCGGGCGCGACGGCCAACGGTGGCGTCGTCGTCGGTGGCAGCAAGGAAACGGTGGCCGCGAAGCGCCTCTCGATCGCTCACCTGCAGCACCCGGCCTCGCTGCAGTCACTGCACCAGCTGCACCAGATGCACCCGCATCACAACCTGATGGCCGCCCACCAGCACCACCAGCAGCTGATGTGGCACGCCCGCAGCTACGAGAGTGGTATAGGTAAGCCCTCCCCCGGTGTTGGTTAGTGTTCAGTTCGTTTCTATTCTATTCTATTGCTTATTCAACTACTTGAATAGTACTACTTCATTCTGCTTAATTTTCACGTTCATCACAACCGTTCATCACGCATCTTAGTTTGATGGTAAAATGCACAATTATTGTCCCCACACGGCACGTTCGAATCAGCAAATGTTTGTTAATGCTAATCACTCACTCATCCACTTAATCCTAATCGCCCGGACCCCGCATCGGACCCCCAAACTGACCGCGATGAATCCGACTTGCTCCCTTCCAGATACGGACGTGGTCGAGTCACCCTATAGTCACATGTACGGCCGCGTCCCACTCCCGACCCGGGGCTACATACCCGCTCCGAGGGCCATGTACATCGGCGAATGGGACTAGAGACGGGGCAAAGGAGGTCGAATGGCGCCTCCCGCTCCCGGGCACCCCGAGAACGGCAGAGCAGAGAAAAGAAAACATATTAAACTCTACGCACTTTATAACATTAGGCACCTCGCCGGCCGCAGCATCGGCGGCAGCATCGGCCGCAGCAGCGGCACTAGTGGCGGCAGCAAAGTCAATGAAGAGAAAATCGAAAAGATGAAGCACAGGCGCCCCCCTCGGAGGAGGCCACCGAGAACGGCGGACCACAACGCACCACCCTGCCACCACCATCACAGTGCGCCCGGTTCCAATTCGCGCTTCATTCGCGCGCCCCATTTTATGATTATGATCCCGCGAACGAAGCAGACCGCCACCGCTCGTGGATCGTCGGTACCGCCGTGTGCTGGGCTGCTGTTGGTTTTACTTCTTTTAACTAATATTATTATTAATATTATTAATATTAGGGCGAACGACCGTAGCGCGGGCTCCACGTGGTTGGCCCACGCCAAGTCTCGAACCCGGATAGGATTAGGAAATTTGTAAATATAATCGCAATATCGCTCCGTCACACCGGACTGCCCGATTCGGTGCGGAAATTATTGAAATACTGTACCACGCACACACACACACGTATCGCGAAAGAGACAAGAATTCACCTGTTTTTTGCTGACTGCAATCTGTGAACGCAGCTAATCTATCTTCGACTGAACCCCTGCCAGAGCGCATAGAGAACCTGTGCTTCCTGTGCTACTCCGAAATACTGCCATCGAAGACTTACCGATCGCCCCCACTGCCTACAGCAACTCCACTTCGCATTACAGCTAGGAGTTGCGGAGTCGGCTCGAGTTCTCGTTGTAAATAGTTCTCACACTTTGAGGCCACCCACAAATCGCGTGTGTGGCCTTTTTATTTGGGTTTCCTGTGCTTTTCTGTTTTTGCTAGAAGTTGGTAGACTCGCCGGGTTTTTGCCGTTGCCCTTCCGTAACTCGTAGTCGGTACTCCATTCGGTATGATTAAGTTTTAAAGCTCACGCAACTCCGCTGCTCCTCTCTCTCGGGAGATCCTTTGTCTTTGGCGACGGTTTGCGATCTTCAACCTTACTAACGTGTGGCAGGTAACCAGGACTAGGGGGCCCAGGGCCCAGGAGTGCAGGAGACTAACCATCAACGCACGCCAATCAATGATGATATAATACTCAATCGGAATACGCGCCCCGCCAGGAAGGGCCCCTCCCCATTTTTCCGGTCCGTTCGGCTCCGGGAACCTGGGCTGCGGGCTCGCTGGGTGCTGTTCAGTTCTTTGTCTTTTTTTGTTGTACTGGTATAAGCTACTATTCGGCCACAGGATTCGGATCCCGTAAGATCCCTTCACCAACGACAACCACTTTCGTTCCAGGACACATTAATTCCGACGTAGTGTACCTTTTACCTAGTGAGAGAACCCATTGCACACGAGTGCGCGCGCGAGTAGCTTAGGTTAAGGGCCTTGAAACGACAAATTTACTCCTTCCCTGGGCACACCTGTGTCGTAGAGTAGTTAAGGGCTATCGTATCGAGCTGCAATTTTCATCACCACCGAACCGGCGGAACATAAAAATCGACTGTCTTCTCTGTTCGTTCTAATAGTAGTAAATAAAGTATCGAGTACCGCGACGTTCGGTTCACCGATGGTATTGTAATCGGTTACTAATCTAGTGATAAGCTATAAACATTCCCACAGTTCGCAACGTTCGGACGCAAAGTGACGGTGGGCCTGAAAGGAATGGGAAGTGAAACCACACCCGAAGCGACCCGTGCTTCAGCCGTGAACCGATGAGGGACTTAGAGAAACTTTAATCTTTCCTTTGTTAAGACGATACACATATTAAGAAAATGAAATACACTGGTGAATGGGCTTGTTAAGGAAAAGGAAAAGCATCAACTTGCAAAGCGTGACAAAGTCCTCTCGGCTTGTTCGCGCCCGCGCCGTTGTGGGACAGAGACGATACGTGGGGCGACAATACGCCATTAGTGTACGAATGGCACAAACCCGAGACCTAGATGTGCAGCATAGTCATACAGAATTATTGGCAAAGCATACTGAGAGTGTCCCATTTCGAACCGGAATTCCAGCAAACGTTGTATTTAGACCGTGGAGAAGAAATAAGACTCCGCGCGAGGAGACGGTATGCAAACCCACATTATATTATTTGCGGAGCCCGCCCTAGTACGTAACGAACGAACCGATTCCGGCCCCTTACGACGCAAATCGCAACTACTACTTTCTTTCCCTCTCGACACACACTGTCTGTCAGTCAATGTTCTGAATTTTTTTGAAATAAAGTACTATTCTTATAATCCCTATGATCGTGTCTAAGTGTTTATTGTCGTTATATCGTATTAATAAGGCAGGAAATAAATGCAAAAGCGATGGTTACCGTTACTTTCGGGTAGATGAAGAAAATTTTCTGCAAGTGAGCGGGTTAGAAGAAGCGCTCGCATAGTATGGATAGCATATTGCCACCACTTCCTGTGCCTTGCAAAAGGATGTCATGAAAGAAAATCCATTGCTTAAGAATTAACAAAGTTGGCGTTGGCGGTTTGTGCTGAAAGTCGGTTCAGTTATCACGCGATTCGTACGTAATTTATTGAAATTGCCCACTGATAGAGTAGAAGATCACTTCAGCGATTGTGAAGATGATCTCACAATTGGATCTCCCGCAAATGTAAATTTGAACAACTAACATACAATTTCGATGTTTCATTAGTTTCGATATAAATCGAGTGCACCCCGATTATCAACAGAACCGGCAGCAGAGAAACAATAACAGCCGAACAAATACTGCAGTTATTGCAGGAGCAAAAGCAGCAGCAGAAGTTAGGTTTTGACGAAATAAAACGGTTGCTGCAGGAACAGAAACAGCAGCAAGTCAATCATAAATTATTGCTTGCGATGTCGCCTTATATTTTATGCATTAATCGTAGAAAAGGGGTTCCACAAAAATTCGAATAAATTCGTTCGGTCTTCTACAAGGTTTTTAACGGATAAATGAGCAAGGGTTGCTCACTGCTTCTCACTTCTCACCGCTTCCTTTTGACGTTTGCGACTCACCAAAGCCGCTTTCTTGTGTATAAACAAATCGTTGATCTGCGTAAACGCGGAAACAATGCGTTTCTTAATTGTACATTCAATTCGTTGATTAAAACACGAATAAGCACGCAAACTATGGAGTATTGCCTACTGGATCTCGGTGTGCGTCATGTGCAGATAAACGATGACGAATCTCTTCAGCAGTCGCCCACAGCATCACCGCCTCGGCCGCCGGATGCATTCCTGTACGAACGTGAATACTATGCTCCTATCGATCGGAAAGTCGACGTAAAATCGATCGTTAAATCGATCCGGCGTGTGCCGGAGTACACTCTACGCGAGCGGACAGATGCTTTCGATAGTTCAATCATCACTCTGGGCGTGTTTATGCGAATACGACAGCCGAACGAAGAAATCAACCATCGATGCAATGGTGCCCGTCAGCAGCTGTGTGCCCTTTTGTTTAGCGAAATCGAACACAGCACCCCTATCGAGCACGAGTTGGCCACCGAATCCGCACCGAGCGAGCCCAACTCGTCCATCTCGGTCACACAATTCTACCACCAGCTGCGGTTGCGCCACCAAGCGGTGGCCACTAGTGAACCGGAACCGGCGAAACCCACTCCCCACTTGCGGCCCGAACTGCGCCCCTACCAGCTGCAGGCACTCCGGTGGATGATAGGCCGCGAAACGGAAACCATCACACTGCCCGCACAGTACGTGCGCCTTCGAAGTGCCTTCATTCCGGAGGTGGATTTTTACCGCGATCTTTACAGCTACGAAGTGTTCGATGCCCAACCGCCACCGATACCCATTCCGCCCGGGGGCATACTGGCGGACGAGATGGGTCTAGGCAAGACGGTGGAGATTCTGGCGTTGCTACTGGCAAATCCCCGGAAGCGCGATGACGCCAGCGCGTTCGCTTCATCAACCGCACCGAGATTTCCGTCATTCAAAGGTAAAAAATGCGAACTGAAGTGTCTCTGTATGAACACGCGGCGCAATAACACCATTGGCTGCCGGAAGTGTGGCCGCCTACAGCATCGGTCCTGCGTGCTGCGTCATCGCAATAAGCAGGCCGACGATCGGGAATACCTATGTCCGGAGTGTTGGCGCACAGAACCGCCGGTAGAGTCCGGTGCGACGATCATCGTGTCCCCGGTATCGATCAAACACCAATGGGCTAGCGAGATTGCGAAGCATATCAACAAATCAGACTTCAGTGTGTTTCTCTACAACGGCGTCTCGGGACCGAGCGGGTGGATCAGTCCGGCCGATCTCGCCACATACGATGTGGTGCTGACGGATTACAATGTGCTGAAGCCGGAAATTTACTTCACCGAGGTTAACAAGCGGCAGTCACGGCACGAAAAACGATTCCTCAGTCCCAGTACACCGCTCACGATGGTCCGCTGGTGGCGCGTCTGTCTGGACGAAGCGCAGATGGTCGAGGAGGTGCACAACAATGCGACCAAAATGGTGAAAGCCCTGCCAGCCGTCCACCGCTGGACCGTGACGGGTACGCCGATCGAGAAGACGATCAACAATCTGTACGGCCTGGTGCACTATCTCGACTACGCACCATACAGCGATCACTCGATCTGGCGCCAGTACAGTCATCAGTTCGCGACTGGCAACCCCAGACCACTGTTGACGATGATGGCCCGTATCATGTGGCGCACCTGTAAGGCGGCGGTCCTGGAGCAACTAGGAATACCACCGCAAACGGAACGCGTGCACTACATCACCATGTCCTCGCTGCAGGCGTTCTTCTATCGCACCGAGCATACCCTCTGTGCGTGCGCCTTTCGCCAGAAGGCCCACAAGCTCGGAGCTTCCGATCAGTCGATGGCGAAGCTAAACATCCACACGCTAAACCTTCTGATGGAACCGTTGCGGAAGCTGCGCCAGGATTGTACCATCCCCTCGGTGCTGCACGTTGGCGGTGGGGCGTTGCAGGGCAAGAAACTGCTGACGCCGACGGAGCTGCACGAGCATCTGGTCACGTGCAACGTCAACGATTGCAAATCGCAGCTCCGTACGATCGTTTCCACGCTCAACGGGTTGGCAGCGTTGCACGTGCTCCAGCACGAACCGGAACAAGCGCTCCGTCTTTATCTGAGCACCCTCCGGTGGGCCGACGACTACACGGGAGCGATCAGTGTTGACTCGTTGCTGCAGATACACGCCCTCCATAATTTGATCGAGTTGACGAAGAGCAACGCGCCAACCGGGGCTCCCTCCGCTGACCAGCTCCGTGAGTATGGAGAACGCTGTGCACGACTCGAGTGGCGCTACATCGAACAGTACGCCAGCAAGATACGCACGGTGGAAACGGATCTTCGGCCGGCCGTCGAAAAAGTGGACGAAATGGAAGGACAAGACGGATCGCCACCGCCCCAGTACTGCAGCTGGTGGCTCGAACTGTTCCACTACTTCAAAGCGAATCCGCAACGGGGCATACCGGCCTTCCAGCGGATCACCGTCCAACCGGAAGCCATAAACTTGCAGCTGCGTTCGTGGCGTGGACTGGCCCTTATCCTGACGAACTGGTGGGATCGAATAATCGAACGGCGCTCTGCGCTCAAGGCAGCTTTCGCCAAGCTCGAGTTTTTCGTCGAGAACCTCAAACCGAACCATGAATTGACATCCGGCGTACGGGTCCGCATTGAGCGCCTCGTTTCGACAGCTTTCGCCTGTCACCTCGATCCCGCTCTTCAGACTGATGGCGATGAGACGGAGATGGACATGACCGACAGAGGGCCACCAGCACCACGATGCTTGCTCTGCACGGTAAAGGACACGGTGCAGGCGCTCGAGGCGGTCCTGTTCGCGAATTTGAATTTGCAGGCCGCCACCGGTGGTCTCTACCAGATGACGAAGGAGGAAACGTTGCTGAAACGTAAGTAACTACAACGCAGTGCACGGAATTGGGGCCACTCTTGGCTAACGGCTACAGTACTTTCTGTCCGCAGATTTGCAAACGCTTGTCAAACGGGAGCATGGTGAAGAATCGATCGTAGCCGCAAGTGACACAGGAATGGCGTACCTTGAGCGGATTAAAACCGAAATGAAAGAGTACTCCAGGTACTGGGTCGAGATCAACTACACGGTGGCCGCGTACGATGAGTTAAAAATGTGCAAGTCGCGCCTCCAGCTCATCAGCGATGAAGAGTACCGTGAGTTGGAACAGGCCAAAAAGAAGCCAAGTGTCATGCAGCTGTTGGCGTGCGAAATACCGGAGCAGATGCGCGATCTGCAGATCACCAAGGGCGAAGCGGAACGATCGTTCATGCGCCTCCAGGGCACCAGGAAGTATCTGGAGCATCTGAGCGCCAGGCGAGAGATTGATCCTTGCCCGATCTGCCAAACGGTTCCAGACACTCGGTACGCCGTGCTGCAGTGTGGCCACCACGTTTGCAGCGTCTGCACGGTGAAAGTGCTGGATATGGCCCGGGCTACTGGCGGTATGACATCATGCGGTATCTGTCGACATCGGCAGAGCATCAAACAGTGAGTTGTGGCCCACCTTCCAATCGTAGGTAGTGATGTCATTTGTCTTTCCCTTGTCCATTAGCATCCACTACGTGACACTGACGCCGGACACGCAGCAGTATGTGCGGGGAAACTATTCCAACAAAATACTGAAGATCATCGAAACCGTGCTCGAGCTGCGGGCCGCCGAACCGGACGTTAAGATAGTGATCTTCTCGTACTGGCAACCGATCCTGGTACACTTGGGGGGTGCGCTGAATAAAAACGAAATCACCTACCGGCAGAAGTCGACCAAGTTCTATACCATCGTCGACGAGTTCAAGGACTACACGAAGGGCGTGACGTGTCTGCTGCTGCCACTGCAGTACGGCTCGAAGGGACTCAATTTGACCGAAGCGACACACGTGTTTCTCGTCGAACCGATACTCAATCCGGGCGAGGAGCTGCAAGCGATCGGACGCGTCCATCGTATCGGTCAGACGCGGCCAACGGTCGTGCATCGGTTCATCGTGCGCGACACGATCGAGGAAACGATCCACGAAACCATCCAGGCGGATCGGACCGGCCGATGGTTGGCGAAAGATGTGACGATTCGGCAGCTCGAACAGCTGTTCTCTCTTGACGACGATCAGAACGCAATGATCGTACTGTAACGAGGAAGACATGTAAGGCCAGTCAAGAACAAGTCACGGCACTTATTCTCATTTATTTGAAGAAAATTTGAAAAAACCAAAACTATGATTACGCTTTACAAGTTTACATAAACATATCATCATAGCGCCCCGGTGGGGCCATGTGATCCGGATCGGGTCCATAGTTTCTCATCGGATTCGGTCCGAACGGATCAAAACGAGCCCCGCGTCCGCGAAACCTGTAAGTAGCACAACTATTATTGACTGTGGCACTGGTCAATAGGAACGAGAACCATCGGGTACTTTACCTATCGGCGAGAGGATTGCGTGGCGGTTCCATCAGCATGCCACTGCCTGGCACTGCCAGAGGATTGAGATCCGTTGAACCTATTTGGAGTCCCCTAGCCCTCGATGGCATGGACTCGGGATATTCATCCGTAAGAGCTCTTCCCCGAAATTTGTCGAACTCCTGTAGTCGCTTTTCCGTTAGATCCGTTTGTGTTTGGCCATCCTTTGCCACACCGGTCACCACCGGCTGAATCATGTCGTCTTTCAAGCGGACCAGCTGTTTGCCGACATTTGCAATCAACGCCGACAGTGTATCGCCACGCAATGAGAGAACCGTGCTTTCCAGTTCAAAGGCCACGACCGATACTTGTTGGTCCTTGGCCGACAGCAGATTAACTACCATCGTCTCGTCCGAGACATTGCCGAACAGAATGTACAGATTTCCTTCGAAAACATAGCGCATCGCGTATGTCTTGCGATCGCAGTTCCAGCGTTCCGGCAGAAGCTCACTTTTTTCATCACCATCATTCAACGTTTTCTGGAAGGGAACGGGAACGCTAAATGGCGGATCGACTCAAAATATTTCTAGAACCTACGTCGTCTCCTACTCCAACGCAGAGAAATCCGTGCTTCGTCAGGAACCAGTGCACAAAAACAATTAGCACTTCTGATTTCGTCTCTACCGTGCTTCCCACCAGCTTCCACAGAGTTTCGAACCCGTAAAAGTTCGATTCAGACATTTTTCGTTCTTCGATTCACTCCAGCGGGTAAAATTGGAACATGATTGCGACGCAAAATTTGCATCAATTTTATTTGGCTTGTCATTCGATGACAGTTTATGCCCCGTTGAAAAAGATGTACAAAGAAACAAACCCCGGCACTTCACCCCGTTGAAAAATATGTAAACCGTGCAAAACATTGTTAGTTTGAAATCGTCGCGTTCAAATTACTAATCCTCCCAAATTCATTTGAATGGCATTTTGCGGATTCTCAGTGTAAAGAGAATGTAGCGAAAGAAAAGAAATTGTTTTCGCGGGTTCAGCTTTTTTATGTTGTTCTCCGATTCGGAATTACTCTTCAACGCCCAACCTTTGACAGTTCACAGCTGGCTTGCGGCTTTGTGTTTACATTCGTTTTCGTTACCGATCGAAAATCTGTTGTTTGCTTGGGTTTTCTTTGCTTTCGTTCTGAAATTTAATGTTTGTCCAGCGTCGTCGTTTAGCTGGAAACTCTGCGTTCTGTTCGCTCGGTGAAAGGCCTTCTTTACGCTGCCATCAAGAATGGAGGAGGTGCCGATCGAACGGCAACGTTCGCTTCTGAGGCAAACAGTTTCACAGGATCCGCTCGCGGCCGATCTGCGCCTATCGCTGTTCGTTTCGGCAGCTCGATCCTTTCGTTACGATTCCTGCCTGCAACCGTTTCCGCCGGATTTCATCGTGAACGGCGAAAAAAACATTGATCACCTGGTAAGTTGGTGCTGAGGTGGCGGCGCCTTACACACCGATACATCGTGTAATCTTTGGCACATTCTCTTATCTTCGACCACGTCAGTACAGTGTGCTCGAGACGATTCCAGCGGTAGCGGAACTGACTGCTAGTGCTCTCGAAACGCTCGACGAAAAGGCGACGCGATTGCTCCATTGGATCCTGTGCCGTCAGCCACATCCCTTGCTGCGGATTGTACCCAAATCGCAGCACGAAGAGGTTCTTGCCAAGTGCCCTTGCCATGCCAAATACCAATCGCCCAGCCAGATATTCGAAGTAACACATCGTCCCCATCAGTCGGCGGAGCGATCGTTTCGCGAGAATGCGGTCCACTTTCGCACGCGCCACGCGTACCACGGCAGCCGGCTGTTCAACTTCCACTCCATTCTGCAGTACGGCCTTCAGCAACACCTGAACAAGGTGTCCATGTTTGGCGAGGGCATCTACTTGTCGGCCGAGTTGCATGTGAGCCAAATGTTTGCCACCAACGGATCTGGCTGGAACCGGTCTGCACTCGGGACGCACCTATCCTGTGTGGCGCTCTGCGAGTACGTGGACAATCCCAACTACGTGGTTAGCCAGGGTAAGAACACGGTCAGCAGTGGCCACGTGCAATGATTAATGTCCTCACTGCACACTTCCAGAGGAGACTTCGGCCATTGATGAGAGCGCCATACCGTTGCCGGCATCGGCCGGCGTTTCGGCTACCCTGACCGGTAACGGTAGCTTACCAGAGCGATACATCCTGATCAAAAACAATGAAATGGTTCAGGTTCGCTATCTGCTCCTGTACGGGACCAGCAAAGAAGCAAAGACTGACCCCAACGGAGGGCAACGCGCTGCAATACCCGGTCCGGTGCTTTTCCCCCTTCAACCGGCATTCTTGCAACGCCCACCGAGCCGTTTTGTGCAGTGGATCGCCGACAACAAGGGAATCGTGCTGATCGGTGGATACGTGGGTTTGCTGCTAATCGTCGGGTTCATCAACAGCCGAAACGCGCACTACGTGAAGGAGATGTTCCTGCAGAAACTCAACCACGTCTACAACGCTGTGCTGAGCTTTCGTCCCGACGGCGAGTAGGTTAGGCTTTTGTTTGGTACCATCTTTGTCTGTGTTAGAGTTTATGTTTAGACTAAGTATACGGGGGAATTGAACAATGTAATTATCATATATGCAAGGGGGCCAGTGATTAATGTTATCGGCAAGCGGGAAAGCTCATGTATCTGGAATTTTCCGCAATGAAATAAACCAATCCATAAACCATCAGGACTATCGGTTCTCTGCGTCATGTGCCGGCTAAATTCGTGACGTCACCTGGTGATGGCGTCATTGCTTGAGAAGCTTTGGTTTTCTTCGCATCCACTGGTTTACTTTTCTCACGCGAGAGAGTCATTTTTCCGAGCGGTCAAAGGGTTGACCAAAGTTTGTAGCGTCCAACTGAGTGAGAGAGCGAAAAAGCGAGAGAGAAAACGCGTTTCGATTACGGAAACTCACTCAGTTGACCAGTTCCGTTGAACGTTCGAACGTTCAGTCGTTGTTTGACAAGAAAACACAAAGCACAGAAAAATGTAAGTGCGGCAGATCTTGCGTTGTTGACTGCGGGTGTTGTTTTCGCATTTTCCAAAGTAGCTTCACAACCGAAAGACAAGTTTAGTGTGCTCAATCTAGTACCGTTACATACTTTCGAAAGCACTGACGAGAGTCATGAACGAAATATTCCAATGAAAGCACAGAGCCGAGGGCGCAAAGTGGTTCCGTGCTTATGTATACTCTGTGGCTCTTGTGCAGCACATAAGGGCAGGCTTGTGTGGTGGTGTGTGTGTGCCCTAATCGTGTGCTGAGAAGAGAGCGCAGAAACCGTAGTAAACATATCGTCCAAGCATCTGTGAAAGCGTGTTTGAGGTATCGGTCCCAAGGATGCATTTCACTCGGTGACTACGAGTCGTGTAAATTTGAGCAATATCTGACAAAATTACAGTGCACAGATTTAGATGATTAACACGGCGAACCCAAAGTACCGTTCTAAACCTGGAAGAGCATGTGTTGGTGGCAAAAACAAAAAGGAATGCCTCACGTCAAAAAATCCCTGCTGTTTTGTGCTTTGCAAAGGGGTAAAAAAGTGTGTATTGAATCTCATCATCATCATCATCAGTGTCTCTTTCTCACTCCGTTTGTCCGGGGGAACAAAACGATTGGGAGCGAGAGCAAGAGAGAAGCCAACCGAGAGCGAAGTGAGAGATCGGTAGTGAGTGGAAAGAAGATAGATTTTTTGGAGCGCCCAAAACGCACACGCAACGCATTGTGCTCGACAAACACGTGTAGTTTGGCACACAGCATAAAGCTCGCGAAGCCTCGTGTCCATTTTCCTCACGGCAGCTGCGTTTGCGTGTGTATGTGTGCTTCACTCTAGTGTGATTACTTCTTATTTCTACCCTTTCTGCACTGTGCAGCGTGTTTAGGTCAAGTGCCGCCGGCAAGTGTTGCGCATCGTGCCGCAAGTGTGTGTGTGTGTATGTGTGTGCAGAAAACGAAGGAAACAATATGCAACAGCGGTCACATTCGTCTCCTCCGTCACGGTTGAACCGCCGCTACCATATGGTAGAATCCGGTAATCACAGTCACAGCATCTCCAACCAAAGTCGACAGCGGATGACGATGGGTAGCGGCTGGTGGTTGACGGCGGTGGCTTTGAGCGGGTGCCTAGCCCTGGCCAATGGACTTCCGAGCGGTGGCACCGGTGGAGACTACCCGGTTGGACGATTCCCCTTTCTGATGCCAAAAGTGGTACCCTACAAGGTGAGCGGAACATCCACCATCTGGAAGCAATTTTGCCCATCATAGATGGCCTTGAAAAGGCACTCTCATTGTATTCCACACAATTGTGTTTCGTCACTTTGGAAACACTTGGGATTGAAATGTGCAATTATAGTTTGGACAAGTACTGGAGCCAAGACCCTTTTCGCAGCATCTTTAATGTTATTTAGTTTGGAGCAAAAGCAAATTTCGATACTAGGGCGCACTAGAGCAATCGGAATGAAGCAATGTTTCGCGGAATCGTTCAGAGCATCGTGTAGCATATGTTTGCGAGAATTTTACAATCATGTTACCATTACGATAAGGCGCCACTCGGCAACGTGGGCGCACAATGGATTCGTTGCAGTTTAATGGGAATAGTTAATTACTAGCTGATAACAGGACTTCTCTCGATGTTTCGTTGGGACTGTTGTGAAAGAAACACTAATTTTGAATACATTGTCAACTTGAAAAGTAGTCAACTACACTTCGAAAACAGTTCTCAAAAGCAAGTGGAAACATTTTTGCTTTAATGTCTTTCTCTCTCTCAAGGCACTTTTATTCCCGTCTTATCGCTTTGACTCGACTTGTCTGAGTTCAAGTGGTAGATGAAATTTCAGTATACACATTTCAAACAGTGTACAGAGCCCCCGTATCACCCCACCCGACGGTTCGTTGGTAATCACGGGTCGCGTTTACCAAATCGACAACCGGTCTTCGGGCCGGATGTAGACCGGTAACAAATCTAGAGCATTGATCGATGGGTACCCGTGTGTCCCATGTCTAACGTCACTCTCGATCAGTGTCTAGCATCTAGCCTCCCGACGAGAAGGCGGTCCACAACGGCCCGTTCTAGGTTTTCATTACCGAGAGAAGTGTTTAAATGTTTATTCAACTGTTTCGTACAGGTATCGCTCGCCCGCTGCCCGTTTTCACCTTAAACCCTGTTCAAAACGTCTCCAAAGCAGTGGTGAGATGGCTTTCACCAGCTTGGTCAATCCGGTTTTATTTGTCCGGTTGATTATCGTGTCTGTCCGCAACGGCAGCGGTGTGTGACTGCAGACGAAGACTATTACTTCCGCACCGATTGCCTCGTGAAGAAGGTCTTGAGGTGGTGCTCGGTAATGGAGCGATAGAATTAGATCACAGAGGATACGTTTCAAGACACGTAATGCTTCTTACATGGTCCAGTATGTTATGTTATTATCTTTCCAATTAGCACACCCACAGACACAAGGTACTAACTATTCGTACGACACGGCTCAAGTATGTGGTTTAAGAGAACCAAGAATAACTTATCGCACACGATTCACTCGCCGAATGATCGATGGCTGCTGTAACACTCGCCACGCGAGAAAATAGCCCTTCTTCCATTCACAAGACGTCTCCTTTCTTTTCTTCTCCAGTTTAAAACGTCATATCCATCTTATTCAATGTCAATCATGGTGCGCGGTTAATTAATAATCTAATAAACACAATTGACTCTCCGCCGACACGTTCGCCAATAAATGATGGTAATGGTTGAAAGTGTGTGATCTGCCACTTCACTTTCGGTCAATAAATTTATCATTAAGTTTATTGGCCAAAGAAGATGGTCTTTTGTCGTCATCGGCTAGAGTGGAAGAATGGAACGGTCTTGAACGGGTATGACGTGGTTCGCGAGAGTTTGGTTCCGGGTAAAAAAGTCCCGAGCCACTTAGAAACCGTCGGTGGATTGTTCTGTTTAGAACGTCGTAAGGATCGCTTTGTTCGCACCGAACGGAGGATTGGTTTTGTTTAACAAATAATTTGAACAGGTGCGTGAGACCAAAACAAGCCTTGTTTGTCCTTAAATCCAGAAAAATATTAAACTCACGTTGCACGTTGATTGTGTCTACCCCATTGTTTTTTGGGAAATTATCTCGAGAGCTGACATTTACATAAATGGGGCTGTGGGGCCGGAATTCTGCTCGAGAACAATCTAATAAGCGCCTGTACACCCTTGAATCGTGCCATTTTTACCGGAACCGAAAACCCACAGAGTACCAGGACACGTAAGGAACATCAGTACCAAAAGTAGTGGGATTATTAGCTATAAGGCCACGTCCGCCCGTGGTGCTGTTCGTAGAAGAAGCTGCGTAATAGGACACTAACAATGATTGCTCCACAAATTACTACGCCCTGCTGCGTGTTGCGGTGGATGTGTCCATATGGCAGCGGTGACCATCTACAGATTGAACTTTCCCCCCGTCTGCTCTGGCGCCCTGGAGGAAACAATGGAGGATAAAATATAAATTGATCGTACTATTTTTAGTATCCTCTCCAGTGTTCGTCTCCCGCCCCGGGGGAACCTTATCCGCAATCTGTTGGGCGGAATCAGCGGAGTACACTTTCAAATGGTTTTCTCACATTTGATGACTGGCTACGAAAATACGCCCGGTGGCTTTTGCAAATTCCCATCACAAAATCGGTCAATTCGATTGCGCTAAGTTTCCATCCTTTCCAAGGCTAACTTTGGGATTGTTCACATTTGTGAATGGAAATTCTTCGACCGCCTCGCCGCTGGCCAACTGCCAACTTCGATTGCTGTTAGAGTTCAGGTTGTAAAAAAAGCGGAAACAATACCGTTCGTTCGGTCGTCCTCGACACCAATTCGTGTTCCCACTCGGTTCATCATTGTTCCAGTTTTACGGACTGGAATGGACTGAAATTTTGGCAGGAGTCTGGTTTTTTTGTACGTCATCGTCCGAGCGTCGAGAGTATGACGTCAGAAAGGCACACAAGACACGTGTGCAGTTTCCCGCAGCAACAGTAGAGCTGCTGGTTGCTACGCTTGGTAAATGATGATGGCACGAACGCAGTAACATAAGGCGAGCGAAACGAAGAAGGCGTCGAAGCTGAAATTAGACACCATTTGGCGGAGACAACAAAGCCGTTCCACGAATCGGCAAGCAGACCGACACCCGGCGTCCCATCGAGATCATAGCAAGGGTTGTTATTAGGTTGATTCATGTTGTTGATGGCGAGTAACAATGGCGAAGGCAACGAGGCCTATCAGATGTTGACAGGGCGAAAATAAGTCAAAATTAACACAAAAGGATCAGAGCTAAGAGCTGGCCGCTCGTCCGTCGGTCCATGGGTTGCAAGACGCACCGGCATCCTTTTTGGTTGGGGAGTTATTAACTCCAGCCCAGCCGGCCATTTCGGAGAACGGGAAGGGTGAATCGCTCTCGATTTGTTGCGCAAGGACTTTTAACCTTTTCAGCAAACCGTCCGGATTTTGTTTGATGATGAAACTGTGCCTCGCATATTTGTCGGCATAACTCTCTTTCTCTCTTCGGGCACGAGCACGAGGATGGACGTAAAGGAAAGATTCGTTAGAAAATGGATGGCGAATTTTGCTTTTTTCCGTTTTCGGAACTTCTGGCACGTCTTATTTATGGAGCTGCGAATGAAACACAGCTCGTTTCCGTATTTGAAGTATGTGTGGCAACAACTGTTAGGGAGCGTGGTAATTGGGTGAATCTAGGTTGCAAGCAGCCAGCAGCAGACCCCATATGGTGAAGTATACATTAATACTGGGATGGCTATATTTGATACTGTTGCTTGCTGCTTTAGGAATGCGTTTTACTACATTGCTCTACATACTCTTTGAAATGTGCGTCTATTAACCAGTAAGTGGAAGCAGAAAACCCCCTGAAACAATAACGCTGATGGATGGATGTGAACTTGGTCGGCAGACGGTAAACTGTCACTTACAAGCCGATTTATCTCACTAACACGTCACGTACTTGCATGCGTTGAAAATGGACCCCATTTACTAGCTTGTAACGGCGCGTCCTTTCACGCGTGTGTGTGTCCCTTACGTACGGACGCACGAGTGCACAACTGGAAGACAAACAATTTTCTGGTAAAATAACGATCCACCCCAAAATAACGATGAGTGATGGGTGAGAGCAACGAAATGGTGGACTGTATCCATCATTTTTGGCGATAAGATAATACGGCTTCTGGGTTTGGATCAATTTTGGAAACTCATACGCGTCCGATACGCGTCCATCATCAGTTATCCTTGGGCCGGAACCCCACGTCATTGGTGCTCGATCGGCGGACGGCCGTATTGTTTCCATTCGCACCTCTTGCTCGTCGATTGCGATTGCCACCGACCATCACCGAGAAGAGAGCGCTTCGAAACGCCTTCCCACGCTTTGACTCTTCGGATGTTTTGACGAAAGCCCCCGTGGAAATGTGCTATGAACAGAGCTATTTTTGGCTGCTTTTGTGTAAAAGTAAAAACCTTTTCCCTCGCTCAATGAAACCCGGCCTTGCCTGGCGAAGGACCTTTTTCCCGTCTTCGTGGAGCCACTTTCTCCAAACAAAACCCCTGCATTCTGGTTTTCTTTATAAGTCGCGTTGCTCAGCAGCCCCTCAAAGGGGGGTTGCTAATTTTAGGTGCCTAGGTGCCAACTAGCAACCAGCCAACTCGTTAAATCATATTCGACCACCACCGGCTGAGGACTCGGTCCGACGGAACTCGTGCAGAAGGAAAAAATCCTCGCCGGCAATTCGGTTATTTTGATACCGACCAAGCGTGCCGGAATGCCATCAAACGCTCTGCTCCATTGCGGCGTCTCGGGACTGATTGATTCCTTCTGGAGGATGGAAGGAGGTCGTAAACCTCCTCGAAACGTGTGTCCTTGTTGCGTCGAGTGTTTGTCATGATACACCGCACGGCAGTCTGGAAGACTGCCGAGGGAACACATTTGCCACTTGTGGGGCATATTTTCTTGTTGACGATGATGGATCAGATTGCGGCTGGATTGAATATTAATATGCTTCCAAATACTCGGGAAAAAATAATAAAACAAATGACGTACTCTATGGTTCTCGAAGGATTCTCATTTTTTAGTTTGAAAACTCTGCCGGCTAAATTCATTTACAAGTTGCCAAGCTTTGCTCCGCTCCGTAACTTACGGCAGCATATTTTGTTTTATTTTCCTTTTTTTGCGGCCTCCCGCTTTACATTACGTCAATGGCTAATTAAGGAAATGAGCGCAAAACTTTACTCCAGAATTTCGTCCCGTACGTAAAAAAGGATGAACCGAGCTCGTAATGAAGGCAATGCTCCAGGAGCGGCGGATCCGGAAATCGGAAAAGAAAACCGAAAAGCAAATCGCTAATTTGATACGGAAAGGAAAAACGGCGACGGTCCCCAATAGGCAAACAAAAACTGGGAACAACGGAAGCTAACAGAAGAGCCCCTTCCGGAGCACTGAACGTGGACTCTTTCACTCGTCTATTTCCCGCCCTTAATCGGCAGTAAAGATGTTGTAATGAATATATTAATTACGAGTCGTTAACGTGGTTCCTGCTTCGTGCTTCCTGCAAATAGCTTCTCATTATCGCCATTCATTTCATTAGAGCCCTAAACCTAGGCCGACCTTCCATAAGCACCCCGTAGCTTAAGAGGTTGAATGCTTCGATCGTAAACGGGTAAACATTGGAAACTTCTTTCCAAAGGCCAGCAAAATCATAAAAAAATCCGAATTTTGTGTACTTTAATGACATCATTATGGTGGTTCGTTTGACTCGACTTCGTTCCCTTGAGTGGATCCTTTCAAATGGCAATACCCTGTATGAATTGGAAAAAAGCCCAAACACAGGTCCCATTATAAGGTGCACTGGCCGTGTCAGGTTAACGATATATGCAAACAGCTTCGCCTCTGCACACCATCACCGCCACACAGGATTAGCAAAGGAAACGGTTGATATGCAGCCATTACCGATGTAGGATACAACAGCAGATTCCCCTTTGTACTGCAAACACACAGCGGCTATCGACAAGGACTTTCTTACGGGAGCATTCTTCATTTTCTTATCCAATCGTTACTGTCGGAAGAGTGTGGGTTGTGTAAGCGATGGCACAATTTATACGACAATCCCCCCGATTACGGTTTTCAAGTACTTGAGTTGTCAATCTCAAATGGCAATCTCGTGTGTCGGCATTACGGTTTTCAATTAGAGAAGCTCCGAGTGCTAAATGTGCTAAAATGTGCTAAAAAGCTTAAATGTGAAAGCTTGTCAAGCTCTTTGAGTACGAACTGTCATTTCAGGTGCATTTTTGTAAACATTGCACACACAGATACACATACACAGGTAGCAGTTCAGCTGTGCATGCAATTTTTGCTATTACATTTCTGAAATTTTTAGATGTGTAAAAGGTTGTAACTCGAAATATTGTAAGCTGGCGGATCACCGAGATCACGACTACAAGTTTGCGCACGAAATAGCGAACGAAATGCGCGACGGCCTGTGTGGTTAGTTCCGGGTCGCACAGCGAGTTCGGCTGCTAGCTGGTCCCGTTCTCCAACGCGATGAAAGTGATCGGTGATCGGCAAGCAACGTTCGGATTCGGTGCGGCTCTGTCGCCGGCCATAATAACGAGACACTTGTTGGTTCAACGTTTACGCGTTTACAATTACGCGTTCTCGGTGTACATGATTATTTGTTCTTGTTGTACACCAATGTGTGAGCTACTGAGTTCCCTATCTATCTATCTATCTATCTATTGGTGGCGCGAACGCCCGATTCGGGCTATGGCCGCTTGTATCGAGACCCTCCAGCTGTCTCTGCCTACTGCCCTGCCTCTCCAGTCTGCTACACCGAGCAGGTCCTCGCTGGCCTTACGAACGCTGTCCTCCCATCGGGCTCTTGGCCTACCGACTGGTCTCCTGCCGTGTACCGTTCCCAATAGCGTTTTCTTTGGTATCCTTGTTTCGTTCATCCGTATAATGTGGCCCGCCCATTGCAATTTTTGTTTCTTTATCATGGTGGAGACTTCTGGGTCATCGAACACTGCATAGATTTCACTATTATGCCTGATCCTCCAGTGCTCTCCATCCTTCACTGGGCCTAGTATCCTTCTGAGGATCTTTCTCTCAAAGGCATTAATTTTGTTTTCTTGGGACTGGGTTAGGACCCTGAGTTCCCTATCCTATTTGCTGTAAAGCAGGCTCTTAGTTAGGCAGACCTACTTTGGACTAGCGACACTGGCAGTAAAGGAACTGAAAATTCATCGCAAAATATTGCGACATAAATTTGACAAATTGAAGTTTTCATCACCAAAATACAAACTATCTTTGAAAGTATCACTATCTTTGCACGGCGCAGCATAAACAATACAAAATAATTGATAAAATCAAAGACATCCTAACAGAACGGCACTTTCCGTTACGAAAAGTTGACGGAAACTCGATTGTCAAATTCGAGTCTCCGTTTGAAAACCATAATGCCGTGACAACTCGATTGATCGAGTGAACAAGTTCATCCAGCCGAAAGCTTTCCACAGAGAGCGTTCATCCAGTTTGCGTTTGAGCGTTTGAGAACTCAAACGGTGCGCTAATACCAAAGTGAACTCAGATGACCGCTTGAGTAGTCAATTAGAGAATGATAATCAGGCCTAATGTCTGGAAAGCAAAATCTCGGCCTGGGCCGCTGGCATCCTGGTACGTCGAACCACTCCAACAGCCAGTTGCCGATCCTCGCCCGTGGGCTGTGCTGACTCCTTGTTAAATATTTTCCAGCTTCACCGACGGAATGGTGCGTCATGCGCGTCGGCGTGGTGCACTGCATCCGGTGGTGGTGTAGAAGAATTTAATTTGGATTTACCCACTCTTTCTCTCTCTCTCTATCGGTCGGTTAGGAGGGAAAACTTTCAACAGGTTGCTGCTATGGCGTGGCGCTGTGGGTTTGATAAGCTCATTTGATTAAAAGCATCCTTCGCGAAATGGCTTTCCGACGTAGCACACTAAGTGAAGTAGCTGAAGAACCCAGCTTTATGACTTTTTAATCATGCCCCCTACAATGGTGAAATGGCAGGCGAAAAACTGGAAAAAGGCGATGGTCTAGATTTATGCGAGGTTTTTAATGTCACTTTAACTGGAACATAATTTAGTGATTTAGTTTTTTTTCCTTTCATCGACAAGAATGTTGACGTTCTTGACAAATTTATCAAAGTAACCCCTACCGTGGGCATTAATGTTAAAACATCAAAGTTGTCCGGTTCTCTAACACATCTTCGATTTTGTGATTTATCGACGGTTTTAGTACCCAATTTTTAACGATCCACTTTCAACCCGAACAGCCCGAACTCTACCTCTGTACACCGGTGAAGGTGGACTACACGAAAAGCTACTACATCGGTAAGTGGACGCCGACGCTTTGGCTTGAAGTCAACAAAACAATCATTGACTGTTTGCTCGATTTTTCTTTTCTCGAATCAGTGGGCTTTGAACCGAACGCGACGATGGCCACAGCTCATCATATGCTGCTCTACGGTTGCGGTGCGCCCGGTTCGGAATCCGCGGTATGGTAAGCACAGCTCACCGTCGTCATCCGGAACGCCGGCAGCCCCGGCGGGATCATTTTTTCCATTAACTTTCATTCTCGCCCCCCTCCCACAGGAACTGTGGGGAAATGTCCGGCGGCAGCGAGGACAGTGGCAGCCCGTGCGGGAGCGGAGCGCCGTCGCAGATAATCTACGCGTGGGCCCGCGATGCTCCGAAGCTCGAGCTCCCGGACGGAGTCGGATTTAAGGTCGGCAAGGACTCGCCGATCCAGTACATCGTGCTGCAGGTCCACTATGCCCACATTGACAAATTTAAAGGTAAAACGGCCCAGACATTTCCCGGGACGGCGGGACATACTTGTTTGCGTTGAGATGAGTTTGACTTTTATTGTTTTGCTTCAGTCGAAGGCGGTGGCCTTTCTGCAATGTCACTCGGTGTTTTTGTCTGTCGCTTATCCGACCCAATGGATCCAGCCTTGTGCAGGTATCCAACTAATCGAAACGAAAAGCACCGTAACATTGCCGTGGGGGGAGCGAGGATGCTTACAAGCGCAACGCAGACGCAATTTGTACCACATCCCACGACCACTGCCCCGAGATTTCCCAGGTAGTCGATGGTACGGTTGCGGGTGAATCAAAATTTTATAACCCCCCGATGCATTAGTCGACTTCTTCGCTTCCCGAACTTTTGCGGATGCTCCATCCGGATATAGCGAGGGTAGCTTTCAGCACGGCAGGAAATGTGGCTTCAAGCCCACGACCGGCTGGCAAATGAATCAGCTCTGCTGTCGCACGAAGACTTTCGGTCCCCTGTTCGGCCGGATGGAGCGGCACTGCGTGGCTGCGTGGGTTGGTAGTAATTCCGCAGACCAGTGACGTCTCGTCGTCCCACGCAGGGACTTCATATCTCCTGAATCCGTAATCTCCGGCAAAACCTGGCCGAATGTGGCGCCACGTTGGTGCCCGAAATGTGTTACAAAAATAGCGTTTAGAGAAACACGAGAAACTGCACAACGTTTCGACGTGGTCTCGGGTCACTAACAAGTCAACAACTGGTCGTCCTGCGTCACCGGTGCAGTTTCAACTGGCCAGTTGGAGGTGGTGTCGTGCAATTTCCCTCAAATTTCTGCGAGTGCTTCGGGAGGGCCATCAACTGTGGATGGTGCCAGGGAACGTTGGCGTTGTTGTTGTTGTGCAAACAGCTGCGCAGGACACGGCCGCTAGGTGGCAGCCCACGCAGGTTGCCACGCAGCGAACCAGCGCCCAGCTTCCATTAATCCATGGCCTTTGCATCGCAATGGAACCGCCCGTTTCCATTTATCGTCCCACGCCGAAGGGCACCTGTTGAAATGGCCCACAGAAAGGGAATGGGCAAATTGTTTTCGACAATCGTCGACTGTTGTTCCCTTGGAAAACGTGCTCCCTCGGTCCCAGGTCCAATTTTAAGGACGAGCACCTAGGAAAGCTCATCGACCACTTATTTCGTCGTTCCCCTTTTTTGGGACAACATTAACGTTGACTGCGGACGGACTTAATGGAAGGATGGAAATCTCATTGCTATTCACGGGTTCACCGAGTTGGTCGAAGAATTGGACAGTGAACACGTTGTTTATTTGTTTGGAATGCTACCTTTATGGTTTGTTATAAAACATCAACAAGCATCTACGGATCACATCGATTCGGCCACGTCACTGTGCGCAGCATCTTCCAGGAAACCTGTTCCGACGACAGTATGGCGTCGCAGTTTGTTAGACAGAATTGAGTTGACTTTGCCTCACCGGAGTGTTATTGGAAATTGGTTCCAACCCCAGATACACGAAAGGCAACAACTTTTGTCGTCATTATATCATTCCACGAAAGGGAGCCAGCAGGTGGCTCCGGGAACCACCTGTTGTTGGGCACAGGGTCGTGACCACGAAACTGGGCGACCACGGGGAGTTCAGTAAATGAAATAACCAACGCTTAATCCAGCACCTTGCTTCAGAAACTGAAGACAGCGCCGCGGAGCTTGACATTTTACCGTCCCCATTATGCGCCACCTTACTGGATTTTGTGGGCATCTCGGGCGCTATTTTATATCCGTCCGTTGTCAGCATACGCGCACCCCCTAGCCCACCGATATCCGGATCCTTCGTGGCGACCTTCGTTTCGGTTGGAAATGGTACTGGAAAGTAACTCGATAAATCATTCATGAACTTCGGTTTCCTGCCTTGGGTGTGGGTCCTTTGTGTCCTTGCGGTCGGGACGGATAGCGCATCCGAACAATGCTCAAAGGTTGGATGTAATTTCGTGAAGCCCAAGTTCAATACAACTGAAGCTTGGAAACTCAGTTCCGATAATTGGACAAAATTGTTGGAGTATGTATTGAAATTCGGTTCGTACTCGGATTGCAGTCCGCGGTTACCGTGAAGCGGCTTTGCAATGAGCGCTCTTTCACCCGGGGGAGAGCTTTTCAAAGCCCTATTTATGGGTCCCTTGTCCAATTAGTTCCTGCCCGATCCCGTCAGCAAACCGCAGGGCTACGCCAGGTTTAATCTGACTCGTAACATGCCGGCGGTTCCCGGGGACCTAAACTTACTACAGAGCTGCCGCGGCTACGGTTGACAAACTTAATTACGATTAATCAACTTCGCACTCGCGTGTGTGTGTCGGCACAGATGGTACCACGTCGGACGATTCGGGAATATTCATCCACTACACGACCCAGCCGCTGTCGAAACAGGCGGGAGTGCTGCTGCTCGGTACGGCCGGCTACATCCGACCGATGGCCACCGAACACATGGAAACGCTCTGCGATGTCCAGGAGGACAAGGTGATCCATCCGTTTGCCTACCGAACGCACACGCACAGCCTGGGCCGGGTCGTTTCGGGCTACCGGATCCGCAAGGACGACGCGGGCGAGGACCACTGGGCGCTGCTCGGCAAGCGCGATCCCCTGACGCCGCAGATGTTCTACCCGGTGGAGAACCACGAACCGATCCGGAAGAACGACCGTTTGGCCGCACGCTGCACCATGGAGAGCAATCGAACGCGGATCACGAAAATCGGGTAAGCACCGCGAGCCGCATGGCCGCTAGGGCTAGTCGAACTAATACCGGTCTCGATCCACGCAGTGCCACGAACGAGGACGAGATGTGCAACTTCTACCTGATGTACTTTGTGGAAAACGACGAGCCGCTGCAGATGAAATACTGCTTCAGCAATGGACCGCCAGCGTTCCACTGGAACAATCGTGAGGCACAGTTGAACCACATTCCCGATTACGACGCAAGCCACCTGTAAGAGGGTGCGCCAACACGTCCTTCAACTTGTGGGACGCTAGTGGTGAGCTGTAGAAAACTCCATACAACTGTCGGGAGACCGAGAGGTAGGATGTCGTCGTGTCCCTGCCAGCAACCTTCGAAGTACGAATTTCCATATCACAATTTTAAAAAAGAACCAGTCCGCGCATTTGAGAGCATCACCGGGTCATCCATCGCTCGGTTACAAGTACTGCTTGCTGCCTGATTTCCTCACCAAACTCGATCCACGGAACGCCATCATTGGCAACGCCACCCTTTCGGCAAAGTAATAGAGCTATCGAAAGATTTCATTCTAGTCATATACATACTGGGTCATACATTGGGGAGAAGGCGTTTCAGCGCCCCCGAACTGATTCTTTTCTCCCTTAAGTTAATATCTCAAACTGTGGATCGTAGGAAAGGCGCGGTGTGTGTGCGAACCGCGAGAACCGATGGTACAAGTATGTGGCAATGAAAAAGTTTCTTATGAACGAAAGCGAAGGATAGACGGGCGCATAGATGGTGTATTTTACGTGGCACAATAGAATATTGTTAAATTTGTTGGAGCGGCTGTTGGGAGAGTTTAAGCGGGAGAGCTGTGAGTTGGTTGTGCAGGAGCAAAGCATTTAACGTTTGATTTTCTTAAAAGGTGCATTTAATCAATCATCAGAGTGGCAGCTAAGACTATTGGACGCTATCAAACAATGTTTTCTTTCAATGGCACCATTTTTTATCCACTGAACGAATATCAACTCCTAGTGAATCGTGTATGTTTGTAGATAACGTAGTCCCGGCCGAAGCTAGAAGTGGTCCAATTTGTGTTTCTTTTTCCAACGAGGTAAAAACGCCGTGCAATATCTCCTCAACTGTGCTGTAGGGCGAGAGAAAAAAAAACATTAAACAACCAAGCAGAGAAGAATAAGCTATCATCTTTTACGGTACGCGGGTGGTAAACGCGACAAACATGAAACTTAAAGACTTTCCTAGCAGATCTGCTGATCCTAACGATCGATCGATCGATAAAGGAGCAAAGTGTGGTGGCTCGACAACAGTAAAAACTAAAGCAAGACCATTTGAAAACACACACATTCACCTATATACATACATATTTATATATACATATATAAACAAAGCAAATTATGTATAGAGCAGCGCATCGCGGTGGATGACAGTGAATTAATGGGATTAGAACATGTTAGTGAGATATGCGTATGCATACATGCACCCCACCACCCATGCACACACACACACACTCACACACGTACACACTTATATATACACACGTACAGACGGACACACAGCAAACAGAAACTCGCATATACATATTATTATATACATATATACATACGTACCGCGTGTCGGGTGTCATTTGAATTTTAAAAGAAGTGGTTCGCCTGCTGAGAGCCTCCTGGAGGTGAGAGAAAGGATCAAAGTTATGAGCAAAAGCAGATGGAAAGGATACAACCCTGCTACACTGTCACCGGCACAGAATCCGACTTAGAACTTATCAATCAAAGCAAACTGTAAATTTCATGTGTTCAAGCCCATTTCTTTCAGAATGGCGAAACGCCGTTAAAGTGTCCTCTGTTCTGTTTTCACCACGCAACGGTTGATTTCAAAATGAGTGTTCTCTTTTCTCCGCCACGTTAAATAGTAGCAAACGAGTAGCAAGATGTAAAATATAATAAGTAACACATACCCCTGGCTAAACATTCGCGAAAGGTGGCTGAGCAAAAGGTGCGTTTTATAATGTTATACGGCAAAAAACAGGCAAATTGATGCGAAAAATCTCCTTCACACACGGTGCTTCGGACACTTCTTACGCCTCCAGTGCTATCGGTAAAATACCTTCTCAACGAACGTTTTTTGGGTGATTTTCGGTTGGCCTGCGGGACAACCTTTTCGCAGTTTTTCAGTTAGTTAACATTTAATTTTAAATAGTCAGTCAACTTAAAGAGCGCACTTTTTCTAACAGCCTTCGCGCGAATGTGACCCCAGGCAGAAAAGGATTCTTACATATGTGAAGCCCCCCAACACGGTATGGCACAATAAAATCAGCAACAGACACATAGTATTCATATTCATAGAAAACCCGTTGATGCCATGGCTCGTTTCTTTCTTAAAGAACCCGGAGTTACAGGTAAAAGTCCTCCATCGTCGTTGTCGTGGTTGTCTTCATTGCTCCGTCTCAACGGTGATAAGAGATTTGAATCCCTGGCTGGTGGTAGTAGTGAGGCTCTCGTTCCACGACCACACTGCCAAGCGCGTCTCGACCTCGGTGTGATGATCTGCATCGGAATTGACACAAATAAAACCGGACACCGAAGATAGAAAGCAGCGCGCGTCACAAAGTTTTCCAGTGCCGGAAGGTAAGAGCTTCAAGTTTTGTGCCACAACGACGTCGGTAGTGTTCCGCCATTGATCCGCTAGCAAGTACGAAGAAATGGTGAAAGATCGTTGCCTCCATATTAGCACCGTCAGTGCGCAGGATATCCGGTGGCCAACGTCACTGGGAGCGCACGGTTCGGATGCGATGGTACGTAAGGGGCCTAGCCCATCGACACCCAATAGCACTTGGCTTGATTACGACTTTTCTTTTACCGATCTGTTCCGGATCCGTTGGCGGTCGGCGAGCGTAGCACACGGATCCGGACTACTCTTGTGTTTACGTGACGATCGCGACCCGCGAAGGGCACACCGGGTACGGGATGACGTTCACCCTTGGTCGCGGTACTGACATTGTGTTGCAAGCGGTTCGTTGCATGCTGAAGCGATCCATTGAGGGCCGCACAACGGCCAGCATCTACGAACGATTTGGCCACTTTTGGCGTGAGCTAACGAGCGATTCGCAGCTGCGCTGGGTAGGTGGTGTTCTGCCTCGATCTGCCTCCGTCTTTGTTGTCCACTCTCGGGTTTCTCTGTCTGTGTCTTTTTGCAGATTGGCCCAGAGAAAGGTGTGACCCACCTGGCGGTTGCTGCCATCATCAATGCCCTGTGGGATCTCTGGGGTAAGATACGCCAGGTGCCGGTATGGTTGCTGTTGGCCGAGATGGAACCGGAGGTAAGTGGTGCCACGAGAGTTTGTTATCTTTCAGGCGGAATGTGTGTGTGTTGCGGACAAATTTATGGTGGGCAAGAACCCGTGATAACACATGACAAAAGATTTGTTGTCATTTTAGTCAAACAGAAAAAACGACAAACACCGGGCGTACTTCAAATATACGATGAACCACTTTTATTTTTGGGGACATTCATAAAGGGCCGCATGGTGGCCTTACGGTTCTGCGGGTCGACTGATTCCTGTCCGCTGCACCGGAGGCACCATCTCAGTGGTTTGGTTCAAAATATGTTTTCCCTCGCCCTTTCGGACAGCGCGGTTTGTGCTCTGATCGCAGCAGGGCCTGCTGAGTTTTAGTTCGATCGCTGCTTGGTTTAGTCTCATTAGTGTTTTAAGTTGCATATTTTCAACTGTTTGCGCTCTCGTTCGTTCTACTACTACCTCGTAAAAGTTATTTTTAAAAACAACACACCTACCGAACAAACAGAAAAATGTTCACAATCATATATATCTATACCTCTTTATGTATATATATATATATGTATACATTAATCAACAAAATTTTATTAGACTCTTTCTCTCTCGCCCGCGCCCGCTCGGCGCCGTTTAAATGCAGTATGCAAACACAACCGCCGCGGCAAAGCTCTTGAGCACGCGACGCACTGTGGAGTGTTTGTGCTTACGGCAATAGCGACGGACCCGCTGTGTATTCATCGTGTGTGTGTGTGTGTATTCTACAAGTTCTACAAGTTGCTGCAATTTGTTAGAATTCTCTCTTTCTGTACAGTCTACAAAATCCAATTGACCCCCGTCTGGCGTTCTAAGTGATTGTGGTTGCCCATGGCCACACACTGCGGGGTGCTCGGCGAAGGCAATGTGAGTCGTGCGGCGGGGGGGGGCGGTCAAATGGACGGCAAAGGATGGCGCGCGCACTACGCTTAGTGTACTAACTTTCTCTTTGCGGCCACCACCTCTCTACACTACGCTCGCGCTGGTTAGTGATGATTAGTGTCGGTTCTTCAAAACAAAAAAAAACAAACTAAACCCTATAAAATGATTGTAAGCCGATTGGACGTCGAGCGCCAAGGTCCGGAACCCATTCTACTCTTCGTCGTCCTCTTCCGGTTCGTCCTCTTCGCCGTCTTCCTCTCGCCCTCTTCGACTGGCGCTCCTGCGGCCGTGAATGCCAATGCTTGGCCCATCCATGGCGTCGGCGGCTGCCACCAGTTCCTCGTCATCGTCGTCGTCGTCTTCGTCGTCATCCTCCGGCTCGGGCTCGGTATCGTAGTCCTCGTTCACCGATCGTACACCTCCCCGTCCGTTAGCGCCGCCGCCAACGCCGCCGCCACCGGCCGCCAGCTGATGGCTCATTGAGAAGTTGTTCTTGTTCGAGGGCTTTAGGCACACCGAGCCGGACAGGGAGCCGGGGAAGCGCTGTAGGTAGCGCTCGAGCCGCAGAAACTTGATCGACACGAGCCGATTGTCGAACCACCAACCATTGATCTCGTCGTGCACGATGCCGGCGTCCTTGGCCGAGGCGCACCGCACGTACACGCAGCAGCTGCTCCGATCCAGCTGGATGTCGTAGATCTTGCACCGGCCGCCCACCTTCTCCAGGATGGCGTCCTGTACGATCGTCTTCAGGTTCGGATCGTTCACCTCGTACCGGTCAAACATTTGCCGTATCTTCAGGCACGGTGTCGGCGGATCGAGGATTTTGTTGCTATTATCGAAGGCGGGACTTTGCCACTTTTTAGCACAGCTTGCCGCACCGCCCGGCCCGCCACTGATACGGGCCGTGGCAGCGGCGGTACTGCCCACGTTGACGGTGCTGGTGGCCAATGGTGCCGTGTCGATCCAGCGCATCATCTTGAAATCTTCTCCGCCGACCGAGCCGACCTCGAAGGCGATCCGGCTTTCGTTCTGCTCCAGAAACTGTATCGCTTCGTTCCACGCCCAGCCGAGCTTGCGTCGGTTGACCGGTGCCAGGAGTCGGTCGCGCAGATGCATGACGACGACACGCGCATCGGGCACAGTCGTACCGGGTGCGGCCGCACCATTGGCCACCATTGCCGCCTCCGAAGCCGTTGCGGCCGCCTGACTGACGGCGTGCAGAATTTCGCTGATCAGCCCACTGACCTGCTCGCGCCGTTTCTGCTTCACGTACACGACAAACTTGTACAGGTAGTTGGCCACGAAGGCGAGCAACGCGGTCAGCGCTAGACCACCGACGATGACGAAAAACTTTTGAAACTTGTTGTACAGCATGCACCCGAACGGGAGCTTCGGTTTGAGGATGGTGTAGTGGTTCGCTTTGACCGGGCGCCGTTCGACCACCTCCGCGAACGTGATCGGCTGCCCATCGGCATCGCAGTGATCGATGCGCCACTGTGGGTTCCGATCGATCAAGTACTCCATCGCGTGCAAGTGGCGCGTCAGCTGGGGGATCAGCACGGACGGTGAGTGTTCCTTGGCCTTCTTCAGTACCTCGCCGGGTGACATAATACTCGAGGCGACGCTCGAGGACGTTTCAATGCCCCCGGCAGATGCCGCCGCCGGATCCCTTCGACAATGGTACGCCTCGACCCGCTGCTTCAGTTCGCTGCCCACCAATTTCAGTAGCTCCAGGGCCGGTTCCACGTCCGCCGTCAGGACACAGTCGGTTCCACTTAGCACTGCTGCGTTACGCCCGTCATCACACAGGTCGTACCGGGTGTCGATCGAGCTGAGGGTGCTCGCCAGATCCGTACTGATCGTCATGTACATGAGGGCCACCGACACGAGGAATGCGACCAGCAAGCAGAGCAGGGCGCATGGCACGAACGTTTGCTTAAAACCGTAGTGCTCGTCCAGCTTCGTGATCAGATTGCCGATCGCCACGCGGAACGGTATGGCCGGTGGTTCCGGCGAGGGTTGAGCGTGCGTTACGATATCGTTTTCGTCGAGCTCGTGCTGCTGACCTCCGAGGACGCGACTGTACCTCTGGCGAATGTGATTACCGGCCACGAGCGGAGACGGTGGGCTGGGTGCGGCAGGACCTCCCGTCAATCCCAACTTGAAGTGACCGGCGATGCTTCGGTAATGCAGCGGATGGATGGGCACGCGCGTGTTGTGCGCCATCGGATTCGTTGCCGGCGATGGAACGGCGGTGCTGTACCGTGACGGTGGAATGATGCCACCGCCCGGGCTGCTACGACGACCAATAATTCCACCGATGGCACTGTTGTAGTTCTCCTGCGACACGGTTTCTCCCCGGAGTTGCATCAAGCGCCTCGTGTACTCGCTAACGTACGGAGGAGAATCTCCACCGGCACTACCGGCACCGGAAGACCCGTTCGAGGCATTCGAATCATTCAGCAGCGCACTGTTGTTGTTGCTACTGCTGGCACTGTTGTTGTTGTTGTTGCTGTACATGCTGCTGCTGGCCGTCGGTGGTGTAATGTTGTGTGCGGCCAGGGCCGTTTTCCGAAACAGAGAACTGTGGTACGGTGATGGGTTGCATCCTGCGACGGGGCGAGAAGAAAATGAAACACAGTGACAATGGGATGTAAGTGGGTTGCTTTTAACTCCACCGTAACTAACCATAGGGTCGCGGAGAGCCCCACGGAGCGGTCGGTGAATGGTCTTCCTCGTCGTGGTCGTGCCTGAGGACCGGCGATACGTAGATCTGTGACGGGGAATGGGAAGACTTTTTGCCGCCGCCGCCGCCGCCACCACTAGCACCGTTCGCGCCGAGGAACGGAGAGTTGCCATGGTTACTAAAACTATGCTGAGATGATGATCCTGGTGATGATATGCTGCTATTGAGAAGCGTTCGCTTTATAGGTCCAACTGACGGCGGCGGCATTGATGACACCGCAGGAGGCGGGACCGCCGGGCCACCACCGGCCACCGTAGCACGCTGACTCCTTCCCAGGCGTTTCGCCGCTCCCGGTGTACTGCTGTTGGGTGCGGCATACGACTTCCGTTGTGCCGCCGTTACCTTGCGGCCCTCGCCACTGTCCGACTCTTCGCTGGAACTGTAACGCAGCACGGCGGACGACTCGCGGCGCAGTTTCTGCTTCTGCTCGTCCAGATGGCGGCGAAGTTTTTTGATCAAAATTTTGCGCGTCGTGAACGTGACGGGCATGTTCGGGAAGCCATACTTCACGAGCTCCAACCTCAGCTCCTCATCGGACAGGCTGTTTAGGTTATCCATGCCGCTGCCTCCGCCGGACCGGTGTCTGCTTTTTGCGATCGGCTGGCCGCCAAAAATCGTTCCGATAGTACGGGTTCTTTTGAGTGCAGCTCTCCCTTGGCCAAGGCCCAAGGAGACGCGCGCGGCACAGTTCTGACTCCTGTTGCACACACTTTTCGCTCTTAGCGTAGCCCTCTCTCTCTCCCTCTCGCTCTTTCGACGGCCAGAATGTTCACTGGGTTTGTTGTGTCTCTCTCGTTTTCGCACACCCAACACTCGTGAAATGGCAACGGAGGTGGTGGTCAGGTGGCGTCTCTTCCTTTTGCCGTGGTACACACACACACACACAGCACAGGAACGATGCACACGATTCGCCTCTCTCGAGAGGCGTACCGGAAACTGGCGGCTCTTTAACGAGCCGTGAGGTGATCAAGTTGTCGTGCAAAAAAACGTTAAGCACTTTTTCTGGTCGTTTCGAAGTAGCCGTTGAAAGAAGGCTCAGTGCTTCGAGCGTCACTTCGCGCGTTTCGGTTTATTTTCTCGACAGAAACTGACCGACGGCCAAAGCAAACATACACACATTCACTCCGCCGTCAAGAATGTTTGCCGCTCAACGCACGAGACGGTGGCGCCCAGCTCTTGTGTGTGGAGCAATGCAAGCAGGCAACGAAACGCAACGAAAACACACTTCGGCTCCCCGGAGGAGCTATGCGGCGCGGTCACTGGTGTGCGTGTAGGGTTTCCGTGCACGGCGATGACGGCTTCGGTTTTATTTCGTCTTCGTCCGGTTGCTTCTTGTTCTCTAATCTTCGCCCGCTCTCTCTCTTTCACTCTTTCGCGGGTCTCGTATGCCTCGAGTATGGTACGAGACTCGAGAATATTTTTCTACTCCAGAAAATACACAAATTTCTTCTCGCTCTCACACGTATGGCTGCATCGGGAAACATTCCAAGCTCGTTGCCGCCATGGACAACGGAGCAGAGGCCTCGGCCCGCGGTTATCGAGTATTCGTATTTACGCACAAAAACCCGTGAGCACCTTCGCACAACCTCTATCCTTAATCTTATTCGATGTTACACCAGAAAAGAAATGGCCTTCTGCGTCGTTGATGAAATTCTCGTCGGCCGACCAAACCAACATGCCTACTTTCACATCTTTTGCACCCAGAATCATTTGAGTTGTGGTATAAAATAGGTTAGTGGGTTTTGTGTGGTATTGGTGTGGTGTGTTGTGATGGTGTGTGTGTCTAACCAATTTTGCTGTCAACATTCTCGCGCGGATGCCCGATGAAAAACCTAACGCCCTAAGCGAATAGAGCGTGAAATATTTCATGCAACATTCGCTCTGCCTTTCGTTCGTGTTTTTTCTCTGAAGGAGCTGGTTTCTACGATTGATTTCCGTTACATCGAGGACGTTATTACACCGGAAGAAGCAATTGGCATCCTGCGTGAAAGCAAATCCACGCGGAACGAGCGCATAGAGCACGTTCGCAAAATCGGCTATAAGGCCTACACGACGCAGATAGGTAATTGGTTTAGGTTCTTATTCGAAACGCCCGCTCACGACGCCCATTCACGACGATTCGTTTCTTGCAGGATGGCTCGGTTACGATGATGATACTATTCGGGGGTTGTGCAAAAAATATCTGGCAGCCGGTTTTACGGCGTTCAAAATAAAGGTCGGCCAACAGTTGGAGGATGACATAAAACGTTGCCGGTTGGTACGGGAGGAAATTGGTTGGGAAAATCTGCTGGTGAGACACACATTTTTCTTCCGGTGGGTTGAAGCTCATAATTGCCATCGTTCGATTCCAGATGGTGGACGCAAACCAAACATGGAACGTTTCGACGGCCATTGAGTGGATGAAACAGTTGAAGCAATTCAAACCACTGTGGATTGAGGAGCCCACATCGCCGGACGATATTCTTGGTCACGCTAAAATTGCCGAAGCATTAAGGTATGTACTAGTGGGGAGAGCGCTTGGCATTGTCTAACACTCACTTTGAACGCCACAGGGAACATGCGATCGGTGTGGCCACGGGAGAAATGTGCTGTAATCGTGTCATGTTCAAGCAGTTCATGCAGGCCAACGCACTCGAGTTTTGTCAAGTTGATTCGGCCCGTATTGGAGGTGTGAATGAGCTACTATCCGTTTACTTGATGGCGAAGAAACTGAACGTGAAAGTATGTCCCCATGCTGGCGGCGTAGGCCTTTGCGAGATGGTTCAGCACTTGCAAATGTGGGACTTTTGTTCCGTCTCCTGCACGATGGAGGGTCGCCTGATTGAGTTTGTCGATCAACAGCACGACCAGTTCGTGTATCCGGCGGTGATCGACAAGAAAGCGTGCTACGTGGCTCCGAAGGCACCTGGCTACTCTACCGAGCTGAAGGAAGAAGCTATCGCACAGTTCGCCTACCCGGATGGCACCGAATGGCAACGAATGTTTGGCGAAGGACTTTTTAAAGTTGAAAATTATTAATTTAAACTCTGCGCGCAACGGTCGGTTTAAAAACGATCGAAATATTTCAATTAAACGTAACTTTTAGGCTGCGTGTTGACGATGGCCCGTTTGCACTTATGCAGCCATCGAGAAATAAAATGTCAATTGCATTTTTTGGCGCGCTATTAAATGGTCAACGTTGTTGTTTTTGCCCGTAGTTCGTTGAAAAACTTTGTGAACGTTTACGTGTTTTAAGCCTTCAATAAGTTACTAAAATGCCGTTGAAACAGTCGCCGATGCGCTTTGCCCATATAATGGGCTACACCACCATTGTCTATGAGAAAGATGGAGCGTAAGTCGCAAATAAGGGCCGAAATTTGGTTCGCACGAGACAAGAAGTACTCATTTTATTGTTGTATTTTACATTTGGCAGCGCCGTCATAAGCATTGGTTATGATGGAGATCTTCGAGTGTGGCCCGGATTTGGCGATATAGATCCACCGACAATGTGTCTTGGCGAGCACTTATGGGCGGTGTTACAGCACGATGATCGATTGCTCCTTGCCGGCCATCTCAACACCGTTCAGGCTTACAAGTATCCCTCAATGGAAAAGGATGGAATCGTGTTTCGCTTCACTGCCTACGTTACGAGTATAGTAAAAAACGAAGACGTAAGATGCATGCTGCGGAAAGTGCAGGAAGGTTACGCGTACATAACACCTATTGTTGTTGTTGCCCACAGTATCTGGTAGCCGGGTCGGAAGATGCAACCATTAAAATATTAACCCTCAAGAGCGGCAAACAGCATGTGCTGGACAACTTGGGAGGACCCGTGATCAGTATGGACGTTAGCCGGAAGAACATGCTTGCGGCCAGCATGGGCAACGGAGAGCTGTGCGTTTGGAACATGGATACGAAAGAGCTGTTACAAACCTTTGAGGATCTTCCAAAGGTGAAGAGTTTTGAGGTTGTTCTGTATTTCGGTACGTGCTTAAACTGATTTACAAGCGTCGCGAATTCTTCATTCCTAACATTTTCTCGTACCGTAGTATCGCCCACTTTTGAACCGAAAAACGGCGCATACCTGGCGTACCCCGAAGGGAATGAAGTTATCATCGTGAGCACCAAAACCTGGAAGGTGGTGCGAACGCTTTCCAACAGCCAAGCTCGGTCGGACCTAACGGTTTGCTGTTACTCACCCAACGGCGCACTGCTTGCCGCTGGTAATGAATCGGGGGAAATCATGGTATGGAAAACCAAAAGCGGAAAACTGATCGAAGGGCTGAAATCGTTCGACGACAATCCAATCACGAAGATCGCGTGGAATCCGCAGAACCAAGAGGAGCTTGCAATTTCGGACGGAAACGGGCAGATAGGCACGGTGACCGGAATAGTTGTCGAGGACGATGAGGACGACATGGACGAAATGGACGACGCGGAATGCGATATTGTCGCGATGGCGGAGAAGGAAGAGGAACAAGAGAAAGAGCAGCAGCAGAGCAAGAAGCAAGACGGAGTAAACGCCACCAATGAAGGTAAGTGTGGTAACGGGTGTCTGACCCGCGATTTGCACTTAACCGCCGCACATTTGTGTCGTAGATAAAAGGGATGGAAAAGTTGGGGCTGCGGCTACACCGGCGATCGCGAATCCTTGCGACGATCCCGACGATGATACGAACGAAAATTGCATCCAGCTGGAAAAGTTGAAATCGCAAGTCATGGGCGGAACACAAAGGGAAGCTCTGGCGTTTGCCGACTTTGGCGATGATGACGACGATAGAGCCACGGTACGAAGTGAACGCCAGGCAAAATCATTTCCTCAGCAAGCTTCCTTCCAACCCGGGGCCACCTCGCTGTGGCTCGAACACTGCTATCTGGCGTACAACCATGTCGGAATCGTGCGACGCCACGAGACCGATCAGGAAAGCTCCATCGACGTAGAGTATCACAGTACGGAGCACGGTTCCGGTTTCAATTTACTCGGCTCTAGTCACACGATGGCCAGTCTGAGCGAAACCGTACTGGCCATTGCATCGCCGAGCGAAGATGGGAAGCCCAGCAAAGTGGTTTGTATCAATCACTTTGCTTTCGGGACACGCGAGTGGAGCTTCACGATGCCAAATTGCGAGGATATCATCGCTGTGGCCGCTTCTGAAAAGAGCGTCATCGTGGCAACCGATAGCCGGTTGTTGCGTATTTACACTGCCTATGGAACGCAGCGGGAAATATTTAGCGTACCGGGTCCGATCGTTGCCCTGGGAGCGTACGGAGATCACTTTCTCGTTACGTATCACAGCGGGCCAGCCAGTGAGGATCAACACATCACGATGATGATGGTAACGTGCGTGGGCTCCAAGCTTCGCTGCCGCGAAGTGCGTGTCCCATTGTCGGCCCGTTCTGAGCTACGCTGGATCGGTTATACGGACCGTGGATCACCGGTGGTGTACGATAGCGCCGGTGTGCTCAATCTTTACCATGCTCCGTCCAACTTTTGGATGCCGATCTTTAATGCAGAAAACATGGTAACACCGAAACGCGTTGACTCGACGATACGACGATGAAATACTCAATCGATTTGCTTTTTTCTTGTGTGCATTTCATGTAGAACGGTAAAAATGCATCGGACACTCTGTTTATTATCAAGGTATCCGAGTCGACGCAGCAAGTGCAATTTTTGCAATGCCGAGGCGCCAAGTATCCGCTGACGTACCCCAAACCCATTCCGATGGAACAAACGCTTGCGCTGCCGGTTTGCGATAGCATTGCCGCCAAAGATCAGCTCGAGGACGAGCTTGTCCGATTGCTGTACCTCAAGGTGGACGATCCAGACGCAGATTTCAAGGAAAAGTCTATCAAATTGTTTGTGGTAAGTGCCCGTATGCACCATGTGTCTCAAAAGATGTTTCTAATGCGATGCGATCTGGTTTCAGATGGCGTGCCACAATGAATGTGAACTACGGGCAAAGGAGCTGGCGGAGCGGCTTGGTTCTACCGAGTTAGTTCCACTGTTGATTAAATATGCATCCAAAGTACGCCGTTTTCGTCTGGCGGAAGCGATGGCCACGATGCTACCCGTGCTTCAAAAACAGGTAAAGTTGAGTGATAAATGATTAAAACTCCGTTTGAGCGCACCCTGGGTGGGAAGCGGCCGAGTGTGTGCGTGAAAGTACCTCCGTGGAGAGTGTGTGTGCGTTAGTTGCCTTCGCTGTGCGTCAAGTAGGCCGTTAGTGTACGGTGTGTACAAGCCTTCGATAGCTCAGTTGGTAGAGCGGTGGACTGTAGAAGCAAGCTTGTTGTGTCGAGCAAAATAGTAATCCATAGGTCACTGGTTCAAATCCGGTTCGAAGGAACGCAGAAAAACTTTTTTCCAGTATGGGAGAACCTTTTGCTTGTGTAGCATTTTTTATAGTAAAAAGAGAAATAATTTTTTTATTACTTTTAGTGAAAAAGAAGCAACAATAGAAGAAAGAGTTCTTAGTGATGAACGTGGTTGTGAAAGACGATGTGTACCATGTACGTTTTTTTTCTATTATTCTGTCCCCTATAGGAAGAGCAAGAAGAAAAGGTGGAGCAGGAAAGGGAACAAGAGAATGTGGCCTTTGCGAGCGAACTGCAGCACATCAATCTTCAGGCGATTACGAAGAAGGACACGACACCGAAAATAGTAAGTGGCACCGATTGCCAGCTGTTATTTCCGATCCTGCCTGGCTGTGTCGGCATAGATTCTTCCCGGTGGCCCAGTTTTTTTTCTCTCCTTTTGCTAACCATCCAATATCATCCGTTTTCTTTCATTTGCCGATAGAAACCGCTTCCAGTTGGCACCAAGCGGGCCAACAATCCATTCCGCAAGGCGACGCCCGCTGGCGGCGATGCTACATTATCGTCGTCGTCGCCCGCATCGTCGCCGGGCGGTTCCAACCCGTTGGAACACTTGACCGGCAAAGCGATCGGGTTTGCAGCCAGTCCCGGAAGCTCAAGGACGGCATCTTCCGAGGGGACCCCCGGGACCGGGCAGGACGAAAATCGTCCGCAAAATGGTGCCGGCAAACGGCAGGACTCGGCCTCGGGAGGCAATAAGTTTCTGCCCTGGTTCGAGGAAAATCGAACCGAGCTGCAGGGGCGCCATCCGGAGGCTGGCGAGTCCGAGTTGATCAAAATCGGAATGCGAGAGTTTCGCACCCAGCAACAGCAGCAGAAATCAACTGCCGGAGCGGATGGTGGTGTCGAATGCGGCACCACCACCACCCCGAAGGCGGCCGAAAAGCGCAAGCTTGACGAAACGGATCAACCCGAAAGCGGTGTCTCCAAGTTGGCCAAGTTTGGGTTCGTGAAGAATGCTTAGATGTTAAGGTCAGTGTGTTAACTTTATTCATTAAACTGTGCTCTATTCGGGAGGGAAATTAAACTGCTCGTCTAAGGTGCATTTCATACCGAAACCGTGTAGATATCACGCCCGCCGGAAGCGACAATCCGTCACCAATCACAGTGCCCGTGCTCCCCAGGGAGATTCGAGCACTAACTGGCGATCGGCAGCGCGCGAAACAGGGATCCACGAAGCATTAGGAGGCGCATTGTTGTTCGACCTCTCGTGTCACTCAATCATCGGTCGTTACCACGGAGAGTGTGCCGAAAGTGCCAACCATAAGGTCGCACGGGCGCACCCGAGAAGAAGCGGTTAAAATAGAACTCTCTTTCTCACGTGCGCATGGATCCTTATTGATTGCGATACAGACGAAGCACGTCCCGGATCCCAAACCACCAAATCGATCAAATCAATTACAAACCGTCGACTCATCGCCGTCCATCCTCGATGATGATGGGTGACCCTTCAACAGATTCGATTGGCGGTTCGATTGGAGGTAGTAATCCGCTTGAAGAGTTGTCAATCGTCAACTCGTTCATCATCCATCAACCAGGATGCCGCGCTGACTTCCGGGATTCGGAGGCCCAATTTGGTTTTTCTCTTTTCGGCTTCGGCACACGCCGCACCGTCTGCCCCCGGGTCAGGTGAAGCCGGTCACAAAGCGGACCCTCTCATAGGGGGAAGCGGATACACCGATGCGGTTAATTATAGGATTGGGATCGGGTTGGGTTGACTTTTCCATTTGCGTTTGTCACCCATTCGCTTACGCCCGGCGTGCGGTCCATTGCGGGATGGAAATCGAGAAGAGGTTACAAATGTTCCGTGCGCCGTGTGTCGGGGAATTATCGTCCGACGGGCACGAAATGCGGCATGTTCCGGTTGACACTTGAGACATGAGGCGCCAGGGGGCACTTCAATTAATCGACCGGCGCTCGAAATGTGACAATAGTTGTGACATTTTTTCAGTTTTCCATTCAAAATTGTGACGCACTTTTAATGGTGCATTGCAGATGCGAGTGTTCTCAACGTGCCTCGAACACGCTGCGTTAAGATTCAGAAATTAATGATTAGCTTAATGGGCGCTGGCCAAACGTTAATCGTGGCACTTGATTAATTATCCGTGGGTTCAAGCCTCGCGCGTTTTCAAAATGTATCTAAGATAGTAAATCCCGCCACGATCGTGTTCCGAGGCATCGGCGTTCGATCCGTTCGCTCCCACAAAGCACCCGGGACGCGTGTGTGAGACCGCACCGTGTGCCATATTCCCGTGCGACTCGCCAGAAGTGGATCAATCGCTGCGGAAAATTCTCCCTTGCGGGAAAAAGTAGGGAGACAAACGCGTGCGCCCGGCGCCCGAGTGTGCGTGACCTGACGGCTACTGGCCACCGTTTTTTTTTCTTCTGTTGTTGCTCTGTGTCTTCTTCTTGGCTTTAGCGGCGTCGTTGGTCGCGGTGCAATTTTTCCCACCCAAAAGCTGGGAACCGAAGAACATTCCGATGGGAACCGGACCGGAGTGAGTGTGGTTCTCGTGCGAACTTTCCATTTCATCGCTTCGTCCGGTGAGAACCGATGTTGTCGCGTGTGTCGGGTGGGAATGGCCCAGAACTCGTGTGGCACCCCACTCGACGGAAGTGACAGAGCGCCCCCCACGAAAGGGTGAGAAGAGAGTGTATCGCTGCAGTCAGTGAGATATGCGCGATCGCAGATGGAGAGGGGGAAAGAGAGAAGGCACGATCAGAATGCGTATTGATCGCGTACGCTGAAGATAAGATCTTCTCGACGTGTGATGAAGTGAGAACAGCAGCTCTCAGTTGACACTTGTTCGGCCAGAAAGTGGTGACCGCACCACACACAATCTGTTTCCAATCTGTGCCGCGTGGACAAATAGAAGTGTAAATAGTTACACTTTGGACAGTTGCTCCAATTATGATTGTGAATCAGCCGAAAGGGTAAGTGGCTCTTCAATCGACATTGGTCGCCACCGTCGAATGTTAATATCAATTCCGATCGTGCTAACAACAACAACGACGACGACGACGGCGAGAAGATTTGTTTACTCGAATTCGCTCTTCAATCCGGAGCGCAGTGTCATTTATCGCGCCACTTGCGATAGTGGAGTGTAGCGCACTCAACCAGGGCAACTCATCGAAAAAAAGATATCTACCGAAAAAGGAATGATGTACCGGAACAAGTGTCCGTCGCGCCGGTGCGGAATGCGCCGGGAAGGGGTTGCAGTGAAGTGGAGAACAGCAAAAATGGAACCGCGGCGGCGTGGTGGCAAACGCAGCACCGCGAAGTTCACGTGGGATTCATCGGGACCCAAGTGGCGCGGGGGGGTTATAGCGTTACCGTGGGACCGTTCGGATCGATGGGAAAGTTCCTCCGAAGGCGCCGCCGCCGCCGCCGTTCCTCGTGGCCGCCGTTCTTTCCGTTTTCTGTTTCTATATCACTCTCTCGTTCGTTTGTGTGTTTTCAGTTCGGTTCGGTTTTCACTGTGGGAAATATTGGCCACTGTGGGAACCACAAACAGCGCGAGGTACGGAAAGAGAAGGGGTGCGCCTCCGCCGCATCGTTATCAGCAGCTATCGGATCCCGCGAAAGGGAGAACCATTGGAAGAACTCGCTGGTTTAGAACTCGGTGGGGAATGTTTATGAGAAATTCTCGTTCTGAAGAAAAAAAAGTTCTTCCCAAGACGGATCCCGGAAAGGGGGCTCGGGTCGCGGACCAATACCGGTGCGCGTAATTGAACCTAATTTTGGCTATCATGTTTCCTTTCCCATGTGCACCGTGTGCACCCCAGAGCGCGGCCACAAATGATGCGTTTTTATTGTTGGCCCCGGGAACAGGTTGTTTTCCCTCGGTGGGTATTAAGCAACCCGGCCCGGAATGTTGTGACCGGGAGCGATTGCTCGCTCTCACGCGGGGTTCGTTGCACCCCTTGAAGCCGTTTAATCGTTTGCAAATCGTCCAAATGGCCTGGCGACATTTAAATATTGCACACACACACACAGGCGGCCCCCGGTGCAATAAAACGCAACGGAAAGCCGAACAAAAAAAAAACGATTCCAGACAGGGGATGACGATGCATTTGCATCAGATGCGCGCGCGCCCGCTGGTGCAGAAAGGTCCACCAGGACACCTTCACGAGGGGAAGCGAATCCTTGGGAAAACAAGCTCTCCTGCCGGGGAACCCCTTGCGCGTCCTGTGTCGGTGATGAAAATCTCGCCCTTTTCACGGGCGAATCCCACGACGCCGGAGATCGCACTCGACCGGATCTCGACGACCCAAGCTGGCCAATCGGTAAACAATTTTCTCATCGGAAAAAAAAAGTTTATTACTCCGAGCGCGGCCTATGGGAAAAGTTTCCGATCAAGGGTGTAGGATGTGTGGCCTCGGCCCTCTCGGGAGAGATAATTATGTTCCCTGTGTACCGCTGTGTGTGTGTGTCTGTTATTGCGATTTCGACTCATGTGACTTTTCTGGTCAATTATAGAAAGTGTGCCTGGGTGTGTGCGTGCGCCGAGCGAAGGAACGCTAGAACGAGTCATGCATGGCCGACTCCCGACGACCACCAGACGAATGTGCCGAGGGGGGGAGCGGAAAAGTGCTGTTTGAATGCGCGTCTGGACGCCGCCTGGGCCTACGACTGCTGCTGCTGACTGACACATTTCGCTGCTTTTCTGGCCGCCGAGACGGCCGTCGTTGTCACAACACCGCTCTACGCTTCCTTCCTGCTTCGGCGAAGCGACCGCGGACTATCTTCCCGCGAGACCGAGGAGCTTTCGTGTTTCCCATGCGCTCGATAAGCGTGTGACTGGGAAAAACCGGCGGCCGGTTCGGTTCGCCGTCAGAGCCCTTGTGCCCGCCAGAGTTCTATTCTCTGGTCCGGTGGGATCCGCACTGTGTGACGGACTGGTGCAACGATGACGAGATGTTCTCGGGATGCGCCCGCCTATAACTTTTGCCCATCGGTGTGTGACCATGAAATAGGTGGGCGCCGCGTCAATCGCCAATTACGGTTTGATTTATGGCCACCACACCACAGCGTAATGTCCACCGAAAGGTCCTGCGTCATGCGGAAATCATTAGGATTGTCGGTTGTGAGCGAGATTGTGGGCTTTAAAGCCCGCAAGGACGCCTTTAAAATCACACCATGTCAGCAACAAGAGGTTGCTCTGTCACAATAGAAAGGAATCGCGCAAGGACACACGGCACCAATTAACCGACGGGCCGGATGCTGCCGTAGTAGGCATTGGCGACGATCGATCCATCTCGGGTGTCGTCTTTTGTTGTTTGAGCTTCATTTTCGATTCGATTGTCTTCTTTGCCGACGCCGACGTGTTGACCATCTGCTGACCGTGTTGTACGGATGGTGGGCGGACAACCTACCACGGAATGGCGCAACGGTTGATGGCACCCACGGCAGTGGTCACTCGATTACAAACGCCTCCGTGTGGCTTCTGTGTCGACAGCTGGTTTAAAGTGGGATGATGCGCCTACTAGACTGTGCACATCCTGCGAGACTTGACATTAAGTGGATTACTGTGTTGTTGATTGTGGCGAACCATGCTTCAGGGGCCAGGTTTTAAAGTGCTGGATGACCACCTGACCACAGTTGACCACAGCTGACCGTAAAGTCAATTGTTTTTCTGCGCGATCCGTGGGATGGTGTTTTTGCACGCGGCAGTCATTGCGAAAATGGGCGCGTCATTTATTCACGGTCGCCGGCCCTGGGTCGGGTGAAGTGTTTTTAGAGAATTATAGCGGAATTAGTTCCGCTCTGTAAAATTTTCAAATGTTTTCACTTGCAATCAACGTGTTCGATGTCTTTCTTTTATTGCGCCACGTTCAGCCGTGAGAGAGGATACACTTTGTAAGGGGCAGCAACTTCATGTTCCGATTATTCATGCACCGTTTTTTACGTTCTGCCACTTAAAGGGACATTTTGGAAGTGGTGATCCCTCCCGTGCACGTACCACGTCGACAACCGATTCGTTGCGGTGTATAAAATTAGTACTGAAATTGGCGTAAAATATCAGAAACTTGTGCGATAAACTTTAAATCCGATGATAATGTGCCGAGGGTGGTCGATTGCGATGTCTGTAAATTTTATTGATATGTTGGCGACTGACCATAAACTGTCCAGCGACACTGAACGTGGACGTGGAACGAATTGCATGGCACACGAAAGGGACTGTTAATTTGACCCTCATAAACGAAAAAAATCGAATTTTATAATTTCACCCACGGTTGGCAACACTTATAACGCCCTCGGTGCGTGCGGTCTCTCGAGCACGATGTCGTCCGATTGAATTTATTTCATTTCGATTCCGGACGACACTATAATCTGCAAACTGCTTCACTCAGCACGACGTTGGTTGGACAAATAAATTACCTCAGAGCCGATACGTTGGTCAATCCGTAAGGGCAGAGGTCCATCTTTTGCATGCGATTGCCCTACCTTCATTACCACGCGCATACGCGACCCCACGCAAACGGACTTCCTGGCGGGGAGCGTAATGGTGCAAATAATCAACATCCCATTGAAGTGAGTTACGAGCGAAAATATTTTGGATCGTAAATAATTTAAAGCTTTGTGCGCGCGGCACCGTATTGGAATCGAATTTGCATCGGCCAACAATTATTGACCATCGCGGTTCGGGGGCCGCAATCGTAAAATCAGCCACATAAGCGGAGCCATTCATTAAGAGTATTCCCTTCCCTTCGCACCGCAATGCTGAACGTTCGACGTTTGAAATTGAAATTTGATTATTACAAACTATCCAATCCCAGCGAGACGTGGCGAGGTCCTTCGGCACGCTGACAACCGATTAAAGGGGCCAGCGGTCGATCATCATCGGTGCGATTTTGTCTCGAAACGGGGCCACTCAACGGGGACAGTCTGTAACGAGTTTTAGCAACACGTGGCCGATTTTTTTTTGTATATTATTTTAAGCTTTTATTGGTGCAACTATCACTTTTGAAACATTTTTGGCGACCATGTTTTATGTATCTTGAGACATAGTACTTCGAAAATTAATATGAATGCTTTCGATTTATTTCCTACGGCCGAAAAGTGAAGCAGAACGCCACTGTTCGAACGGAGACTTCAAACAAATTAAACCTCCGATAGGCGATGCGGCACGCGGCGACGGCGGACAGGCGAGCGGCGCGCGTGTTAAAGTGGATGTTCGTCCCATCCCTCGTCCGCGAAAAGCGGGCCGACCCGTGGAAGGGTCGTTCGGGATGGAAAAGGAAGTTGTAAGTTTAATTAACATCCGCCGGCCCATGTTGGGTTTTTGTAACAATATGTAGAATTGGGTTTCCCATTGGCGAGGTCGTCGAGGAGATTTTAAATGAGCTCTCGCCGAGAAAGGACACGAGTGTGAGGGCCGGGTGATTTCCGTGAATTGGAAACATTCTACAATCGCATTCTTTTCGCATCCTTCCCTCGATCCGCCTGCCGCGCATCAACGGTCTCATTTGGCGCACACGTGACCGAGCGCGTGTTGGTCGTTTTTGGGTGATTTTCGATGTTGCCTGCCTGCCGCACTTATTTCATGGCCGTCCCGGGATCGAAATTATGATTCTAATTTTTATTGCGATTGTTTTATGCATCCGTCCCGGCGGGTGTGTGTGGGTGCATGAGGGTGCGCGGCAGTGAGTAGGTGCCTTTCGCGTGGGTTTTGGGAAAACACTGTACACTGTATTGGTTTGTTTGCAATTGCGAAGCAAAAAAAGCTTAACCTGCTCTCTCTCCTTCGAACCGGATTTGAACCAGTGACCTATGGATTTCTATTGTTTTGTGGTGGATCAAGGCGTTGTAACGGCGGTGGTGCTGCATGAACCCCACCGCACAACAACGATCTTCAACACCACAAGCGAGCTACAGTCCACCGCTCTACCAACTGAGCTATCGAAGGCTTGTGAGTGAAGCTCAGCATTTTGCCTACAAAGCCCACAGTTTTTCGCTTCTCAAAGCAGTTCACTCCATAAGCGATCGCGAAGCAATGGCCCCAGCGCAACCAATAGAGAGAGAGTTGCCCGGTGGTAGTGGAAGTCCCTTCATTGGCGCTATAAATAACAAAGAGAAAGTAACTTCACCACACCCAGTTAGGGGAGTAGGGCAGTTTATTGGACTAGGTTCGATGTAAATTGGAGAAACTTCAACAAGATCCCAATACCCTTTTATGCAATCCTACGATCAACTTTCGTAAAGCTCCATCAAAACAAAGGTCCCACGTAAAAGGGATTGTCCATAAAAGAGAAATTTCCTTCGAACCGGATTTGAACCAGTGACCTATGGATTACTATTGTTTCTAGGAGCTGATCGTGCGTTGTTTCACTGTTGGAGTACCACACAACACGATCCTCCCAACAAGCTACAGTCCACCGCTCTACCAACTGAGCTATCGAAGGCTTCGAAAGAGGTTCGTCACTTTAGCCACCAGCTTCGACGTCAAAACGAACGATCGCAAAACAATAGCCCCACCCATGGCATATGACACGAGGCAAATTATCTCCATTGAGTTAGCACCAAGAAAGTAAACCTCAACGAACCTCACAAGATTGCAAACAAATGTGTCAAAAATTCACGTACAAAAAAAGGATTGCATTGATGCGATCTCCTTCGAACCGGATTTGAACCAGTGACCTATGGATTTCTATTGTTTCTGGGCTGGTCATCTCTCTCGCTGTGGCTGGTGTGCATTTGTGGCGCACGCAACACAACAGCTGAAGCATGATGATCACCCCAACCGAACTCTACAGTCCACCGCTCTACCAACTGAGCTATCGAAGGCTGGTGACTTGAGCTCAGCGTTTCGGTTTCAAAAAGTCGCCCCACGAAGCCCACAAACACTAGCGGAACAATGGTGCATACCGAAAGAAACCTGAACCGAACGTCGGCCCTGCCAGTTAGTGCCACGGGGCGAAAGTAAATCAGTGCTACGTGTGGGCAGCAGCTTCGTCTGTCCCGGTCTGTCCAGCGCGTCGTATCAGTTACCACCCTGGTGGAGGTGCGATAATGCCAATGTTGCATCATAATTATGTTGGTCGACGGTGGAGCCTCTGCTTGCAGTGATTGCAAATTACGACGCGACCCGACCCAACTGTTGCCAGCCCGCGGGGCCAACCGTACTTCAAAGCGAATGGAGATTGTAGTTGTCGTGGCCACGGCTGGTTTATATTTTGCTTGGTTTGCTGGGCTGGTTTTGGAGGCGCTATAAATAGACCAGCCACCCGCAGGATGGGGATTTTGGGCACCGGCTGGTGCATTGCATAGTTAACGATTTACTTGTTATGATAATCCATTATTTCGAATGATGTTCCGAACCTAAAACAAAAAATCACAGCAATCCTTCGAACCGGATTTGAACCAGTGACCTATGGATTTCTATCATTTGTGTTCCAATGACCCAAAGTGCATTTCATTGCGCATTTGTGAAGCTTTTACTTTATATAAACTATGCAGCACACGATCATAGTAACCATGGCTTGACCCAGTCGTACTACACTACAGTCCACCGCTCTACCAACTGAGCTATCGAAGGCTTGTTGGGTGTTGGTCCACAGTGCACTTGGATCAAAATGGCTGTAACTTTCTGTAACTGTAACTGTCTAACTGTAAATGGCTGTAACTTTCTGTGAGAAAGTTGTCAAACTCTCCGCCGTGTTTATTATTCAGCGAAAATTTCCAAACAAATGTCACCTTCATGGATGACACTCACCCTACAGTTTTCTTTTAATTTGTAAATTATGTTTATGCCTTTTCATGGGGTCGCTTGCGCCAACGGTTCCGGCCTCTCCCTGCTCCTTACGAGCATTCTTCCGCTAACGAACATAATCGCAGAGCGACGAACACACGGTAAAAAAAGGTCAGGAACCAAAATAGTAAAGAAGAAACGGAGAAAAGGCTTTCAACGGCGATCGCGTGCCGGTCACGTGCGAGAGTTAACTCGTTAGGTGAACGCGGCCCGTCGTTTCGCGGCATCATCGCGGTGGGGGTCTAGAGCGCACTTTAAGCCGGTGGCATGGAAAAAAGTGTCAACGGAAGCGGAATAGGAACCCCAAAGAAGCAATAGTTTAATCGTAATTTCAACCGGAAGAGGGCGATACAAATCAGCCGCGTTCACTTTCGGTATTAATATTTTCTTGCACCATTGTTCAATCCCGAATCTCTGCCTGGTGGCCTGGTTCCTCCGATTGCAACCCCAAACGAAGTGCTGCTACCGGTTGCAGAATCTGCAACGTCATCAGAACGATTAATGTGGAGGGTGCTTCTTTGTGACACGCACGTCGGGACGCCAAATTGGAATGTGTAACGTTTTATGGGCCTTTACGATGGATTGCGCTTAAATGTTATTCCCGTCAGCGTCTCTTTATATTGCGTCCCTTTCTAAGGCCATTAGGAAAATATACAAACCAGGCGCATAAGATAGCTTACTACAGATTTTGTAGAACGAAAGGCTTTGTATGAAGCATAGTTTTGTTCCGTTCCATATGCCAACAGCAACAGCCGTAAAATCAGGCGAAATATGCCGAGCCTTTTGAATTATGTGTACGCCCCGCTGATGAGGCTCTCGTTCCCTTCGTTACACAGTGTGCCAGAGGATATATTTAACTTTGAAACCCTTCACTTTTGTCAGCCCATTTTTCATGCGCCACTTCTTGAGAGCCCGTCCACTCAGAAGAGGAGCCCCAGCACTTGTTCTGGGCCCTGAATAATACAGCGGCGTAAGAAGAATCGGTGTATCCATTCGCATTCTGCGCTCGGCAATCAACAAGTGCCACTCGAGCGAAGGTTCCAGTGTGAAACCATTGTTTCACATCCGTCATGAGTGCAGTGCGGCCCCCCGAATGCTGTTGCCGTAGGCCCACCGGGCACTACATTAAAGGGATCTACTGCACCCCATCAACACTTATGACTGGTAGGACGAAAGCTGAAGCTTATTTTGTCGCCAGTGACCTCATTACGGGCCGAGGCCGGACCGAAAGGGAGCTCCTGTTTCTGTTGTCACCGCTGACGAAAGTCATCACGATGTCCAAACCCCTGCAGCACAGGTTTTTGCAATTAGAACACTGAATGTGCTTTCATTCCGAAAGCCCTAAATAAGTGAACCCTGTTAAGGTCAGAGGGTAAAAATAATGCCGCTCTTAGGAAGGATTTTGTGCATGACACCATGGCTGTTGCTGGCTGAGCAAAAAACAAGCGAGCGCAAAGATTTCTTTTCCATCCGGTCGGATGGTCGCTGCGCTGTGCTATCATCATTAAACCCACGTTCTTGTCGGCCGTCGACCGGCGTCGGGAAGAGTAAATAATAACATCTTAAGACGTGCACGCGGTATCACAGGAAATGGGGATTTTTTTTTGCTGTCTCCCTGTTGCGTAGTGCCTAAAAATGGCGTAATGGCGTTAAGTGCCGAGTGCAGTGCGGAGGGCCTAATGAACGGCTGCTACGGTGGGGTTTTTGTTTTTATCGTATCGTCAACAGCGACAGGAAGAGTGTCCTGTGGGGATTTTGTCCTCCTCAGAACAGGTTTTGCGCGTTTGTGAATGAACCCGGTCGCCGGTCGGGGGGCCTTACAACCGAACAGGAAGTGCGATGCTTTCATTCATTAATTTATCTGGCCCACCCTCCTTGGGGGCTGTGGGCGATGGACGGTAGGAAATTGATGGCCCTCACGGAGCCTTACACACAGGTGTCGTCGTCGTAATCGAGAGAACGTCGTCGTCTTCGGGCGTGCGTGAGAAAACGCCGATACGCCGTACAAAAAGGGCCTGTTCATCGAATTACCTTCCCAGTGCTCGCTGCCGGTCGTAAGGGCGAAGACCCTTAATTTGGTTTCGTTTGGGGCGACGAGGGGGTGCTCTTGGTGCGCCCCGTGACCTTGATAAAATTCGGCAACCGGTACTTAAGCATAATCACGCACAGCTCCCCCTGGCACCGGTTCTCACAGGAGCCCTGGTGCGGCGCTCGGAAGACCGGTAGCTACGGTGGATGGACTTTTATTGCACGGATGTGTGTCTCCTTTTGGGCTGGAGCTCCGTGTTCTTTACGATCCACCGTCCGTACGTGTGGGTCGCCGGTGCGAAATTATGATGGCCCAGCTTCGTTGGCAAAAACCAAACGAAATGAGTGCAAACGGAAACAAATGGCAAACCGGGAGCAACCCGATAGAGTGTTTTTGTCCTCTGCAATTGAAGCCCCCGTATGTTGTGGGGCTCTTTAAATGCAAAGAAACAGGAGAAACCCCTCCGGAGATAAAGAATAACCAGTTTTGGGCACCGAAGCACCACCAGGGACCGGTTACGGTACTACGCATCCGGAATGCTCAATCACCAGCAGGACCGTCGATGGCGGATCGATCGGATGTGCTTCATTGCGCCACTCCGATCCGCATCCCGTCCCGTTGGGCGCCGATGACAATCCGTGAAATCAAAACTTACGCACCGCTGTTTTCTCCTGGGAACAGAAGGAAGAGACACATAACGAAGCCGAAGAACTCCTGTACAAGATTTAATTACCATTCTGCGAGGACCTTCATTTTCTCGATGCGAATAATTTTAACATTCATTTGGCGGCGCCCCAAGCTGGCGCGTTCGCGTTGCCAAATCCGTGTGGCGCCACGTCCGTGTCGAATATGGATTTTTTCCGGTTTTGTTTCTGTAGAAATCTTGTAATATTTCTTATATTTTATTTTTGTGATCGGGAAGACTAGTATTATGCTTCTGAATGCGTTGAGAGTTAAAGATGAACTAACTGGAGTAATCTCCAATTGTGCGGAGAAAACCTTTTTTCAATGAAAACTTGATGATATTTTTAAAACACTACTCGACTGCTCAAATTCGTATTATGACGAGGTCGCTACATTACCCCCCTTCTAGCCGAATCGCCAGGCTAGAGGAATCGTCGAGGGGAATCGCGCGTGACGGACAGCTGGCGATTCAGGCGATATCCGTTGTAGGCTAGTAGGCGCTAAGGAAATAGTACGCGTCGACCGGATCTTGTAGATTTCAGTGGAACGTCTGATAATGCCGAGTCCGGTGACGGTGCTGATGCTTGTTTTGTATCTGGATGTGAATAGTGAATGCCGGGCCAAACAAATCTCGAAATCATTGCTTTGGCGGTGGCTTGTGTTGTTGGCTCTGCTAGGCGGCTGCTCGTTGCGCCGATATCTGCGTCTCGTGCAAAGCTGTGATTGTTGGCGGTGGGTCCGGAAGCGTCGTTGATGATGTCGTGCTGACGGCGTCGCTGTTGGCATCGTAGCTGGCCGCGGTGAGTGGTTGTTGCTGTTATTGTTGTTGCTGTTGTTGCTGTTGCTGCTGATGCTGGTGCTGCTCGTGCAAATGATGTTGCTGCTGTTATTGTTGACGGAAGATGAACCTGGGTCGGCGTTGTTCCCAGGGTAGTTGTGAGATGATCCTGACTTTACGGTGCGGGTGTCGACCAGGGACCGTCTGAGATTTCAGCGCCCTGTAATCGCCGTACTTCGTACTGTCAGGTGGTGTGTTGGTTTGCTTTGCTCCCGCGTTGGAAGAATGTGGCGCTTTGTGGTGCGCGTCGCTGCTTGGTGCAGGATTGCTCTCGATTTGAGAGTGTGTGTGGGTTTGCGTTGCTCCCGCGTTGGGAGAATGTGGCGCTTTGTGGTGCGCATCGCTGCTTGGTGCAGGATTGCTCTCGATTTGAGAGTGTGTGGCGCTCTCGTCGGCGCATTTACTGCTCGTTGCAGTGTGTTGTTCCGTTGTTCGATGTTCGTATGCTCGTGTTGGCGTGTTTTCGTTCCCTCGTCGGGAGTATGTGTGTAGGTAGCTGTTCGCTGCTTAGCACTGCGCAGCTGTTTCGTTCGGAACCCTTGTTGAGTTTGTGTGGAGCACTCTCATCACAGCGTGTTTGCTTCTTCGTTGGAAGACTATGTACGTGTAGCCACAAAATGGCGCTCGTGCGGCGTAGGCTTTTTGACGTACCCAATTTTTTTGGCATGGTTTTTTGTTTTTTGACGACACGCTGGTTCACAGTATTTTTTTTACACTTTTTCACCCTCCCGATCACGTCGGGGTCACCAATGTAGAAATCTTGTAATATTTCTTATATTTTATTTTTGTGATCGGGAAGACTAGTATTATGCTTCTGAATGCGTTGAGAGTTAAAGATGAACTAACTGGAGTAATCTCCAATTGTGCGGAGAAAACCTTTTTTCAATGAAAACTTGATGATATTTTTAAAACACTACTCGACTGCTCAAATTCGTATTATGACGAGGTCGCTACATTTCACTTGCGGATGGGATGATTAAAATTGATTTTACACGGTCCCGAATTGGGAGGCATGTGCCCGAAAGCGAGAGCCTGGGACACATTCAAAAGTTATGCGTCGATTTTATGACGGGCGACCAGTTGAAGTGGTGGTTCCCATGGTGGCGTGCACTTCTCGGAACACATGTGAGGGGGGCACTGGGGATCACTTCCTTTTTCGCAAAAATGTTGCTGGCAGCAGCATAATGCGACGTGTCGCGGGGCGTGGTATTTAATACAAGAAAAAATTATAAATGTGTTCCTTACAAATATGGCTGACGCGTCCCACTGACATTTCGAATGTTTACTGCCGTTGGCTACTGCGATTGCTCCCTTTTTGCTTCTCGACGAAACCATCTTGACAAGAGAGAGAAAGGGACGATAATTGGGGAATCAGCGTTCGATTCAATGAGGTACGATTTTAATTTCAAATGGTGGGCCCAATGAAAAGCAGAGCGCCTCCATATTGGTGTGCGCTTTTGGGTGTTTTAATCATGCTGATTACTTTGTTTGATGTTTGTTTGATCAGGACCCATCATGGACATGGACCACAGTTACACAGTGCCTTTGATAGCTCAGTTGGTAGAGCGGTGGACTGTAGCTTGATGAGCGAGTTGTGGTGTGGTCAATTGTGTGGTGAAAATGCACCCCCAAAACACTGTGATCATCTCACTTTGATCGCCTCTCTCTCTATACAATAGAAATCCATAGGTCACTGGTTCAAATCCGGTTCGAAGGAAGTCGGTAATTTTTTGTTTGTTTCTTCAAAAAATGCTTCTTACGTTTTGAGTTTCTCGTTTTATTTTAATATTTATTAGAAAATCTGTCGGTAAATCTCAATTCAATCTCAATCTCTCAGAAGTTCAATTACTTCTGGATTGCTGCTATCATTAAGCTGCATGGAAGGTACTATTTGCAGGATGCCCGGACGATGATCGTTTACTGTAAGGTTTAAAACACAGCCTGTCTTGCATTGATAAGCCGTGGCTCTTCGAAGCCTTCGATAGCTCAGTTGGTAGAGCGGTGGACTGTAGCGTAGTAGAAATCGTAGTAGCAATGGATCCTTTAATCGGTCTCTCTGCACTACGAGAAACAATAGAAATCCATAGGTCACTGGTTCAAATCCGGTTCGAAGGAGTGAAATGGGAATTGATGAATACGCGCGCAATTACTATTCTTTTTCCTGTTTGCTCCTGCGATTCACCCCCAACTGCTGTTTCATTCGTGAATCTCCAACCTACGATCTTTATTTTAGTACAAATTAAATTCATTTGTTAAGGTGGGATTGCTTCGCCTGTAGACAGAGTGCAGTTTGATTGGAATCCAACCGATAGATAGCGTCCAGACATCCTGTCCTCGGGCAACAATGGTCAACCGAACGAGCACCGTACTCGACAGAACGCCGTGTCCTTAGTCTCCTCCTACTTTTCCTGCTGGATTCGCCCAGTTCGAAGACCCTTTCGCCGTCGGAAAAAAGCCTATCCTATCCTAATCCTTGGCAGCTCCTTGAAGGCGACCCTTATAACCGTCGCCGCGGACCGGCTCGCCCGAAGTCCCTCCCTGGTGAGATAATTGGAAATTTCAATCCGCAAGCACACACACGGGGACTGTGTTAAGTGCGTGTGTGCTCTGCGGGAACAATAAGAGTTGCGCAAGTGAAGTGAAGGACACGGTGCAAAATGGCTCCGACAACACCCCGCGAGCGAGAGCGAAGGGGTGTTGAAACGAACGGCCGGCGGGGGCCCCCGAACGCATGCCGACGTCACTCATCAGTCATCTTTGGTGCCAGAAATGGGAGTCTCGTTTCGGGGGCGCAGCGGACAGGACACGGTGCAGACGAAAGGCTCTTCTTGCCTGCCTGTGCCAATCCATCGCAATTAGAGCCGCCGTTTCGTGTGTGCCGCTTCGAAATGGGCTTTGGTCACGTGGCGCTACGCTCCTCCCGGGGCCATTCACTTCCCGGGACCACGGATGTCGCGTGCGGTTCTGTTTGCTTTCGCCATTCGAGTCAGCGGATTATGCACTTTGTTGCTCGGCCTCGATGGATGTTCGGAATGGTTGAAATCTTCGCCCTAGGTTCGTTTCCCCTGGTATTGTTGCTTTTTTTTCGGTCTCCCATCTTGGCCATCCACGGGTGCCTTCAAAGCAGCCGGAAGAGATCTATCGGAACATGATGTCGGTGGAGGCGGTCGGCGGTTTGGTCGTCCATTTTATTTCTGTCCCTGTTCTGTTCTGTGCCCGGTACTGGTTATGAGCGAGCAAATTCGGAGAAAATTCGTTCGGCGAGTTTTCCGTAATGCAATTAAGCTTTGTTTATATTGATTGTGTTTCACAGAGTGCGCCCCTTTTAGGGGGCCCCTGGTGCTCGTTATCTTGCTTTAAAGCTTTTTGCTGAAGCCGCCGTCCGCGCGAGTATATCGATTTCGGGATGTACGTTGCGGTGCTTCTTCGACCATTTGGTATTACGTTTTCTTAGCGCCCTCGTGTGACAAACTGCGTCCTTTTGGGCCGCGTGGTTGACGCGTGGAATCCGCGTAAAAATTGATCTTATTTCGCTTACCGTGGGAAATCGCGAATGAAATCGCCACGGCCGCTTGATGATTCGTTGGTAATTTTAAGCTGGGTTTTTGTTTTCTGCGTTTCCTGCAATCCAGTAGTGTGAGTTGGAGATTTTTTTGGCCATCGTTAATCTTTACACAATTGAGTAGACCGAAACGGACGGAGAAGAGAAAGCTACTCATTTCACGGCGGCGCGCGGGACGGCGACAGTAGCGGAGGCACGCGGGGCCACCGTCTTGGCTCCGTTTTGGCGTGAAATTTTGAAAGAGAGAAGTAAGACAATTAGAGCGTCCGAGCGTAAAATTATCCGTCGCGACAGGCGCGACTCCCAGGATCCGTTTCCTGTCCCCAAAGTGTGCGTGCGTCCTCTGCACCCGACAGCGTTCCCGCGACCGCTTCTTCGAGTTAATTGTAACGAGGGATGGTTTTTTGTGGCCTCCCCATATGCGCCACAGGGCGTCGTAGGTCGTCGCAAAAAGGTGGCATCGCGAAGTGTTTATTGCTATTATTGTTGTCCGGTATCAGATTGGACCTCCGGCAGCACCTTCGATAGCTCCGTTAGCAGAGCGCGATGGACTGGTGGCTGGTGGGGCGGTGTGCTGGGAATCAGAACATGGACCCCGTGTGTGTGTGTGTAATGATCGTGAGAAAAATAAGTTGCACATAGGCGATCGCTCGATCGCTGCTGCTGTGCGACCTACTGTGTGTGTGGTACGATCATTAATTTCCCTGGAATAGCCTATCAGGAGCGTGTATCAGTTATCCATATGTCACTGAATGAAATCCGGTTCGAAGAAAAGATCGGTTTTGTTCAACACCCTACATCAGTGTTACATTTTTCCTTTTGGGTTTGGGGATTTTAACAGCTATTTTAACCTACTTTACTGATGTTGAACTCAAGATACGCTGGGCGTGTTTTACTTCTTCGATATGAACTGTCTAGACCACCTGGACAGTTTGCTTTCACTTCGTTACTTATATCGTAGCTTCAAGAGAAGGGAGTTCAACTATTGCCACCACTCCAAGCAAGCTCTCAAGCTTGCTGTTTCTCCCTCTTTCTATTGGCTCGGTGCTATTGCTTCGTGGCCGTTTGTTGCTTTGTGGAGCGAAAGTTTATTGTTAACGGCACGAACCTTTCTTGAAGCCTTCGATAGCTCAGTTGGTAGAGCGGTGGACTGTAGCTTTACGTAGTCGTGATCGTGTGCAGTGTACGATCACCACTAGAAACAATAGTAATCCATAGGTCACTGGTTCAAATCCGGTTCGAAGGAAGTCTTCGTAATTTTTTTGTTTATTTGTTCAAAACATGCTTCTTAGGATTTTCATACTTCAAATTATATTTATATTTTCTTGAACGCTAATCAGCTAATCGGAATGAGCTCCTATATCTCCTAGCTGTATGACGGGGAACTAGCTCCAGGAATTTGGGATCGGGATCGTTGAGTGTAAAGTTTAAAACACTGATAAGCCGTGGCTCTTCCGAGCCTTCGATAGCTCAGTTGGTAGAGCGGTGGACTGTAGCTTGCAGGAGATCGTCGTGATGTGATCGGTACTCCAACAGTACATAGAAAGCAACACGATCAGCTCTAGAAACAATAGAAATCCATAGGTCACTGGTTCAAATCCGGTTCGAAGGAGAAAAATAATCATTTTTTTTACAAAGTACCTCACACAAACTTAGTTTGATCGTCATAGTTTTGTGTAGTCTTTAGCAAACTAATCCTCCAAAGCCCCCGTTAAAGGACAGCAACGTGTGCAGAAATCAAATGGCTTGTTTCCCCGTAAACGATCCCTCCCGGCCTCAGCCTTTGAATGGCCCATGCACCGTGATTTGATGATGATTTCCGTAGGCTCTTCAACTTCCTGCTCCCGAAAAATCACTCGACGGACCACTCGCCCGAAAGCTTGACCAAAGAGTGTAAATCTCAGAGGAAAAGAGCAAAAGTGAAGCATCTTATGGGGGGGCGCTTGCGGATTCACTGAAGAACGGCCTGTGCGTGCGTGGATCGGGGGCAATAAAATGGGGAAACCGAAACACACAAGATGCAACAACAACAACAACACCACCACCCTCCTCCTCGCCGCGAGTCCGATAAGCATCGTGGGAAAGCGAAACAGAGCGGCCATCTTTGGCCACCAACCCCACCGTGTAATGATAATAATAAAACCAGGTAAGCGTGTGTGTGTGCTTCGTTGGGGCGGAAACGCGCCCAAAAAGGAAGTCGAAAGAAAAGTTCTTGTGCCACTTGCGCCGAGCTCCCTTTCGCGCGCGTGGAGGGGTCTCTCCGAGTCGGAAGTAGGGTGCGCGCGTATGGTTCGAAGTTCGGGAAAGAAAAATAAAACCACACGCCGGCCGCCACTACGGCGATCTCTTCGGCGTGATAAGAAAAGGTAAGTTCGCCCCGTTGCACAACGACGTGCCGTGCATACAGGCAGGTCAGGCGAGAGAGTTCATCAAACCAGCCCGAGAGTGCGGGGACCCCAGCAAGCTGATAACCCCACCGCAACCATCGACAACAACAACCTCACAGCCGGAGGATAAGTAAAAGCATCGTGTCATGTGCGTGTATGTGTGTGCGGTTGTCGAGAGTTTTGTTGTGGTTCGGTCGTTCTCCGGCCCGCTCTCTTACGTCACCGCTTGTAGCGTGGGAACCGAAACGGTAACCGACGAACGAAACAGAGTGACAGAAGAACCGCGGTTCATCCGTAGTGAGGGGAAACGTTGATTGTTGGTGTTCACGCGAAGGAGAAGTCGCGCTGCCGGCCGGTGTTCATCCAGCTTCGGCTTCACTTTGGTTGGTTTCGTTTTCGGTTTGGTTTGGTTGCTGGTTGGTTTCGACGAATTCCACCATTCATTCGATTCGTGGCCGTCACTTCGAAGAGGAAACGTTTTCTGCGGTACGCGCGTCGAGATTGCCATGATTTTCGAACCGGCAAACATCAGAGTGCAGCAGCAGTGCAGTTTATTAGCGCGGAGTGCAGTGGTGCATGGTTGGAGGCTGTGAACGAAGTGATCTCATGTCAAACGGAAAATTGGCCGGCAGCTTGTTGTGTGGTCACATCGGGGCTGCTCGTTGAAGCAGAAAGCTTGTGTACCAAAATCACACCAGAAGGCAGTGCTACTAGAAACGCATTAGGCGCCCCCAATTGGAGTGTGCGAAGTAATTGCGAGTCCCGTGAGTCGAAGCGTCGAAATGGAAGTGGAATTGAATTTGCCTCATTAGGTTGATTGGATTTGGTGACACGCAACAAGAAAGCGAGCGAGCGAAACCAGTGAACCGTGTGCTTTTAATGCCCCCTTGCAACGCGATTGCACATCACCTGGGCCATCATCTTAGCAGTCTCTGGCGGTGTCCTAGCGTGCTGAGAGTGTCTGTGAGCTGCTGGCGGCGGCGTATGGTAACTAGGATCGATCGGAAGAAAAGAGCAATTGTGGAGCAGTAGTGCACAGCGACCGACCCTGCCGGCAACGGCCGATAATCGAATCAGTGATCAATCAATCCACCCGGAAGTTCCTGGGCCCTCTGTCTGTGGGTGTGTGTCCGGAAGTTCACCAAGGCCGCAGTGGCGCAGTAACCCGAAACCGACCATTAAATAATGACCATGTCGCATCTACTGAAGCAAACCAAGAAGTGTTGCGTTAAGGTGAGTACAAACCGTTGTGTGCTGAGAGTGTAGAGATGTGTTCCACATTATGTTCCTTATTTTTGTAGAAAGCCAACAGATAATGAAGCAAAGCGCAAGGACATGGGTTATGATTGTGATTGAAAACCGCGTTGTGCCGTTTATTATCGAGGGCGACCGAATTGGAGTGATGTTTTGTTGAATTATGAAAGTGCAATACAACAACCACTACCGGCGAAGCCGTGGCCAACTTGTTGATCTCGCGAGCGAGCGGCATCAGAAGGAATGCGAAGCACCCCGCCAAAAGACGAACAATTTAATCCGGGCGCGATAGGGATTCAGAAATGGTCCGAAGCTCGGTTTGAGGACGCGACTATACACAGCTGTTTCGCTGTGCACGAAGCGAAGCGAAGGAGCGACGACTAGAAGTCCGTAAAAATCCCACCGATTCCTCTCGATGCTCGATGCCGATGCTTCTCGGATTCGAAAAACAGCTGCTCTGAGGCGCGCTGGTGGTGGTAGAGAGACCTTCCATCGATGGCTTCTCGCGGGGACGGCGACATGCGATGCGATTTGTGTTTGGTTTCCTTCTGTTTTCGGGGTTTCTTTCGCCACTTGGGCTCGCATCTCGCTTTCCGCATCCTCTCTCTGTATATCCTCCGGCGGGGTTCCGGGGACGAAGTGGGCCCGGATTTTTTTCCAACTTTCCCACGCCAACAACTATGACGACGGCGGGCGAACCATGGCGACGGGCGAAGCCCAGCAAACGCCGCACACCTGCTCCTCGGGTGCGGGGTCTCGGTACGGGTTCCCCTGTCGTCGTCGTCGTCGTCCGTCGTGCGCCGTGATGATGGTCGGGCCGGGCCGGTTTTAGGCGAGCTTATTATTTAGGAAACCCTCCGCCCGTGTTCCGCGTGCCCACCCGAGGGGAACTAGTTTTTTTTTGTTTGGGATGAGGCAAGCGAGGACATCCGTCCATCCGCGTCCGTACGGAGCGGGTGATGGTGCTGTGTGTGTCGGGCGTAGGGCGAGCCTCGTGGGAGAGTTCTGGTCCTCGAGGCTCCGAGGATGCGAGGACTTTCACACACTTTTGGTCCGTGCGCCCCTCTTGTCCTCGAACGCTTATGATGTTTGGCTTCTCTCCGAAGATCTCACGCTGCGAAAGGTCTCGTCTGTTATTTTTTGTTTCTTAAACATCTTGGTTGTCATCATCGGAACCCCGGTCTACCGCCGGAACGTGTCTGTGTCTCCACCGTTCTCGATCAGCGATGTGTGATTGAATTAGAGTTTCGTTGGGATGTTTGATTTTATTCTTTACGCGTTTTGGGTCCACTTTCGAGTTCCACCGGGTGTTGCCACGGGTGCTTGGGTTTGGGATTTCGTTACGGTGGCGACGGGTCACGCTTGAGCTTACGGGTCGCGTGTCGAGCTTATCTGCTGGTGTATCCTTTTTTTTCTTGTACGATGGCCCCCGGCTCCGGCTCCAGCTCCGGCTCCAGCTCCGGCTGCGGGTTGCCCGTCCGGAAGTGTGGCCAAAGTGCTTCAATCAGCAAAATTGCGCCACCGCCGTCCCCCTGAGAATCGTATCATTTTCGAGAAGCCAAACCCATCTTCTCGACTCGGAATTGCTTCTCGTCCGGAAGTGTGCAACTTTATTACATTATACCCGGACCCGACCCGACCGGGTGTGCGTGTGTGTCCGGCTTTCCCAAAAGCTCTCCGGAGGGGACACAGAACTTTGGCCCCGGAAAAAGGGGCACGCGCGCGCACGCCAGTAAGAATATGGCGCCCCGGAGCGTCACTGGGTGAGTGGCAAGCGGCGGGCAAATTCATTTGCAACCGGAAGTGTGGTCCTGTGGCCGTGGGCAAACTTTGTCGTGCCATCAAATATTTAATGCACGACGGCAGGGGAAGACTGTGTCCTCCGCCCGGCCAAGCGAACCTCTCAAGAGTCCTTGACCTTTTTTCTGTTTACAATTGTGACGGGGGTCATCGGTGGTCCCGTTGAGGTCCCCCGGTGGATTCAGCCAGCCGGTGGATTCAGTTGTCGCGTTGTACACACACACACTCGGATCGATCCGGAACATAAAATTGCGCTTGACGATTCAATCGATGCGTATCGGTGGCCACCGGAAATGGAGCCGGCCGTCGGGGAAATGTGTAATTCCGTTTTTTGAAGACGGTTGACGGTGGTTCGACCGGGACCCGGTGCCGCCGGTGGATTTGGAACCGGATTTGACAGTCCTTCGGTTTTTTGATGCGCCCCGCCTAAGACACGTTTCGGGGAAGGCAGATTATCCGGCGGCGGCTGCGGCGTCGTTATTGTTCTGCGGCAAATAAAATCCACTGCGGAACCCGGTTAAGCCCCGGTACTTTTAGGAGTCTGTTCCGAAATCTCCCGCAAATGTTGGGCGAAGCATTCACCGGAACGGCAGGCAGGCGATACATGTGTGTTTCCGATTTTACTCACGTAAGTACCGCCGTCCGTTTATCGTTTGTCTGGCCTCCAGGAGAGGCCGGCTCGCAAGGCTTTTCGATGGCTGGAAAACAGACGTCTCTAAATGAGTCATGTCTTTCCAGCAACGGAAGCCCATTAACCGGAATTCGCGCGCCCCGTGCTATGGTGAGTCATCTCTCCAGGACTCGGGGGAACGATGATGACGATGATGATTATCCTTCTTTTACGGTTAGCGAGCGCGCGGCGGGGCTTACGGAACGTCTTTTGATGGGTTGGATAAAAGAAAAATATTATCTTTCCCACGCCCCTGAGTTGTGCAGTGCGTGGCCTAACTCTTCACCGTCCGTCCGTCCGTCCGTCTCGGGGCCCGTCAGGCTGCACAGACAGGGCATCTCGTGGAGTTGATTGGAGCTTAAGCCCTTTGCGCGCGCGGGGCTGTTATTTATTATGTTTGTGGTTCTCGCGACCCGACCGCCGCGTCCCGACCAGCAGACCGGTGCGCTATATTGAAATTATGGAAATAGCCACTCCGGAGATAATGATCCTTCAGTGGTGGTGAGGGCGAACCGGACTCGGAACAGACTTTTCAAAAGAGCTTTTCTCTGTCTGTTTCCATTCGTGGGACCACCCCGGCACCGGCCCCAAGGATCGCGCCCGACCGACAGCTGACTGTTTTAGACTGTTTGGTTGCTGACACGCAGCTGAGCCCACGTCATAAGTGCACCATCATCGCCGTTCGCTGGTCGCGGCACCTTCGCGAAAGACACTCACCTCAGCTTCATCGGCGCACACGGTGGTGCATTAGTGCACAGTGCCCTCGAACGGACACCAACACACTCCGGTTCCCATCGGGCCGAAACCGGATTTTTGCCGTTTCGCTGCGCTGAGATTTCTTCGCCATCGGGTTTTCGCTGCTTCCTCCGTTAATGGACTGGCACCGGTCTTCCGATGGTTATCTGGGCCCTTACGACCGAGCCGAGTTCTCGGGCTCCAACACACTCACACACATCGTCGTGGAATGTCTTGTCGTGTTTTGTTCGTGTTTCTGACACCCGCTGCACCAAACGGCCAAACGGCAAATGGCCATCGTGTGCGCTGATCGGAGATCAAAATTGTGCCACACCGTCCAGAGTCGTCCGTGTCCGACGGAAGGACTCATCGCAACAACAGCCAAAGGTAGTAAAAACTTTCGTTTATTACTCGTCCGTCCGGCTCGCGCCCGTTCGTGGTAGTCTCTCGAGTGGGAAAGGACTTTTATTGCACACGCCCCACGCGGAAGGGTGTGATAAAAGCGAAAAGTGGTATACTTTCGATAACACTTTGGCTGGTGAGATGCTCCAAAACTTCTCTCTCAAACACCCATTTCCAGTGGGGAGCTCGTTTGTAATACCCACAATTAGCTCGTTATTAACTAATTGGAAGCATCGCAACGCGGACAAGGCCGGAACCTGCCACTGTTCCGCTGGGTCTCCTGGTCCTTCAATGCTAATGCGAAGCGACGAAAGCATCGGAAAACTGTGCGGGGGAAAAAAACCGAAAACAGAACCTTTTTAAACATTAGTCCCCCCAACTTTTGGGTCCTCATTGAGAGGACCGTCCCAACGTTTTCCTTCTGTCCTGTTTGTTCCTGTCTCAAACTGAGGGACTTCCCAAACGCGAATGCGTTTTTGTGTGTGTGTGTTCACATCGTATCTTATTTCCACTCCACGCCGCGCAATGTCGCACATCATAAATGTGCAACAAAGTCCAACGACGATGATCGCCTCAAAGAGAGCGAGGGAAAGCAAGAAGGAGTCGAAAAATTCTGGTTCCCAGGTTCCGGGCCCCGGGGAGATCAGAACGGAAGGAACGGGCCGACGTAATTTTATGGACGCATTTTATCGACCCAAGTGCTGTGGAACCGGTTCTCCGCACTGAGCACTGAGATTGTTGCTCGACCAAGTGAAAATAAATGGACTTTCACGATCGCACGATCCTTCAGAAGAGTCTGGAAATGCATCGTGACAGCTGCCGTTGGTGGTGGGCGCAGCACCCTTCCGGCGGGGAAGGTTATTTTCGGCGAGCGACCTCTGCGATCGTGTGAAACTCGATTTTTAATCATTTCTTCTCTATCTTTTTCCGTTCGTTTCGCAGATTATTCGCAAACTGTCGCTCAACTCGAGCACGACCGGTGGCGGTGGCGCAACCTCCGGCGGCGGCGACGATGATCAGTCACCGACGGCAGGCGGAGTGGGCCTCAACAATCGCATCACGGCCAAGTACGTTCTGCACAAGAACTGCACGCCGACACGCTGCAAAATACAGCCGGGTTGCCTGGAAGGAGGTACCAACACCACCACCAATTCGAGCTTCGATGAGCTGCGCCACTCGACGTTCGGTTGGTCGGCCAGTTCCGGACTGGAGCACCATCACCATCATCACCCGCCGCACGATGGTGGAGGCTTTCATCCGCTCGCGGAAGAGCAATCGATCGCCGGTGAGTCGCTGAGCTTCCGGCGGTCCTACTCGGGGTCGGACGACAACATTCCCGAAACGCAAAACAACTACAGTGCGGCCCGGAACGCGAAGAACTTGCCGAAGAAGCGCACTAATATCACCAGCAACAAGAACGTGAATCTGCGCAAATGTTTCCGGCTGCGCTCGAAAACGTTCGACACAACGCCGTCGGTCGGAACGGCCGGTCCCCCGGTGGTGGCGGCTGCAGCAGGAGTCACGCAGGAAGTCACTGCACCGGTGCAGCCCAGTGCGGCGGTTCCAGCGGCGGACGTGGAGTTGCCGGACTCGCAGACACTGGCCAACAACAACAGCAGCAGCCGGTTGATTGGGGCGCGGCTCGATAAGATCAGCAAAAGTTTGATGCGCGGCGTCGACGTCGGTGGTGGCCCGGAGGAGCAGCACCATCACCATCACGGCGGAGGCTTGGCAAAAATATCGAAACCCCTGTTTCTGACCTCCAAGAAGCACCGGCGAAGTAACTACAACCACATCGACGCGGCGGACGATGACGATGACGAGAACGAGTGCGAGGAGGTGGTCACGGTGGAAGAACTCGGTGGCGAGGTGACAACGGAGGGCGGTGATGGACGGTGGCGAAGGTCATACCACCAGGCGCAGGCACAGGAGGCAATAACCCTCACGAGTAGTGCCCTCATGTTCTCGGCGGGTGATCGACAGCCGCAGCCGCAATTCCGGCCACAGCAGGAACAGGAAACGACCCTCACGACACCGGCGGTGGCCAACCAGTACCACCACCACCAGAACGGCGGCCCGTCGGTACTGGAGCGCCTAACGGTGGCAGAAACGGCCGCCGCGATCCTGTTCGAGAAGGTCAAGTACGATCGCACCAAGCGCTACCTGATCGATCAGCTGACCGAGGCGGAATCCACGTCCCTGTCCGGTGGTCCCGGTTCGCCGGCCTCGCTGGCCTTCCAGGGCCTCTCGTCGTCCTGCTCGTCCTCCCCGTTCCACCTGGCGGTGGCGGCAGCGGCGGCGAAAAGTGAGGACTTTGTCGACCCGTGGCGGAACTACAACATCCGGGGCGGTACGAGCTGGGACAAGGTCTCCAAAAGCCCCTGGGATTCGAGCGCTTCGGTGAAGGCTAGTCCGGTGGCTCACTCGACACCACCAGCACCGCCAGCATCGCAACAGCCGGTATCGGCGCACCCGGTCCAGAGCTCCTACACTCCGATCCGATCGCACTGGAACCCGTTCGAGTATTCTCCGGCCCACTTGGCCCGGCTGGCGACCACCGGCAGTAGCCAGCAGCAGCAGCACCTACCGCCGTCAGCCGGTGTGGTGGTGGAACCAAAGCATCCGCAGTACCGACCGGCGTTCCAGGTGCAAACGGACGTCTGGGAGAACCTGAACAACAAGCACTACGAGATCGACACGGACGTGGTGTGGCGTTCGACGCGCTGCTCGTCGCGCCGCACCAGCGCCAGCACCGTCGAGACGTGGATCGATGACGAAACGTTCGACAATTCGTTCAACGAGGAACTCGAGCGCCGCTGCGCCACCCTCCAGATATGCGAGTAAGGATCGTCGGTTCCGCGAAGCAATCGCCGTCAATTCCGTCCCAGTCAGTGCTGCAGAGGGGGGTTCCCCGATCGTGCTTGCTCCTTCTCTTCCGCCGGCGAGCGGAGGCAGGAAGTGAGCGGGCACGGAACGAACCCCTCCTCAGGGTGGCAACATATCTCATTCGTATTAGTTCGGGGCCATATGCTTTGGTTGTTTATGTTTTTGGTTTAAGACTTATTAGCCAGGAGGAGAGAAGCCTTGTGATACTTTATACTTAGACTGCGCTTTAATTACCGGCCGATTATTATGATTAGTGTACTATTATTAGTTTTCGTTGCCACTTTTAGCCGCTTAAGTTTAGTTTGACTTTCTTTATTTCGTTTTTAAGACACAGAAAGAGAGACGGCTCGTTGGCCCAAGAACCAGGCCGGGCAAAGAGTGGGTGAAAAAAGGCTTTAATTAGATTTCATTTTGTTCTCGGGAAGGTCCGGAAGAAGACGGACGGACGGGCGGACAAACAAACAAACAGGACCCAATACAGAAGCTTCTAGAGAAGCGCACCACAAACACACTTAATTAGACGGCGAGGCGGCCGGGGTGCTATCAGTCCGGTCCGGGGGATAGCACGCGGGACGAACGGATTGAGTGAACCAACGTGAGAACTCGGTTAGCTAGCAGCGAGCTGTCCTATTCGGGACGAGAAAGGATAATTACGTTAGTGCCCCCGGAACCCCCGGTAGAGTAGAGAGAGAGAGAGGGGCAGCAAAACAGAAAACGGAATATACACCAGAAGTACAAACGTCCAAAAAAGGCATTAAAAGCCACGATCGATCGATTGGGGCAATCAGAGGGCCAGAGGGACGGGTTCCCGCATGGGCACCGGCACAGACACCGACGACGAAAGGTAGATAATGGTGGGCACCGCACTAATGACGATGATCTCGATCTCTCGTACGATTAACCGGGATGGGCCTGCCGCTCCTGCTGCTGCAGTCCAGCCTGGCAGACCGGGAGATGATTGGATGATTGCACCTCTGCTCCTGCTGCTGCTGCACGTCAGCAGGAGTGAAAGGGTTGCTGTGGGCGCGCGCATCCCTCCCGCCGGAAAGGTGTGGCCCAGAAGCAAAGAAGAAGACGAACGAAAGTAATTACTGATCGTGATCGAGACGAACGGGCAGAAAAATCTCAGCTTTCCGTGCTGGGGAGACCCGTGGGAACCGACTCCTCTCCGGCGGGAGTCGGCCGTGTGTAGGTGCATCGCATATCTATAAAAGAAACAACATAATCTTTCGATAAATATTTAACTACAGCAGCAACAGCAGCTTGCAGGCACGCATCAGTGAAAAGATCAATCATTTGCGTAGTGTTAAAAAAGGAAAAGGAAAAGGAACACTACAAAGGATAGCGCGCGCAATACACAAGACGACGGGTGCTTCGAGCTTTATTGCAGAGGTCGATTCTCGCTTCGCGAAGGATATTCGAGGGTCGTTTTTCGATTGTGATCGTGTGAAGGGTGTGTGGTGAGTGCAGCGAAACACACGCTCTAGCAACATAGCGCACATAGGACGCTGCTAATTATAACATTTTCACATTGTATAAAGAAGTCGTAAGAAGCTTAATAAGAGCATTAAAAGCAACATACAGATCGAAATGCAGAATTCCTCTCTATTTACTCACTTCTCCTCCCTTTGGATCGTCTCACATTCTCAGTTTGATGTCGATTTTTTACAGCCAAACGTTCTCTATCTGGACACACCGCGACTGGACTTCGCGGACCGTGGACATCGAGGGGGTTCATTTTGGTTCGAAATTCCTGCTCCATGATTCACCAAGGCTTGTTCTTGTTTGCCCCATGGCCTTCTGCGAAGTTTGCTTTTCTCTCTTTCGGCGAGCGCGTGAGTAGAAGACGGGTTGCTTTGATTGAAAGAAATGGTTGAAAAGAATTTCGGTCGCAGAATCGCAGGGATTATGGTCCGCCTTTCGACGTGCTCCTCGGGTGCACGTAATTCACAAAGTGCAAACACACCACCACACACACAGCAGCTCCTCGACTCCTCGGTTCGGCCAAACTGGTAATTGGAATGTGCGGAAGCCGCGCCGCCGTGTGTCCGGGGTGAAAGAATGCGCGATCCGTCTCGAACACGCTGGGAACGGCCGAACGGAACGTTTCTCACCCGGTTGTAGGCAGGAGCGGGTTATGCGATTCTAAGCTCTTGTTCCGCGCCCCATTTTGGCTGAGCATTTTGTGAATTTCGCTTAAGAGCTTTGTTTATACGCGAATAAAATTATTTTGAATAATGAAACACAAACCGTTTGCCGTTTGGCGTTTACGATACCACGAAAGAAATGTACTAAATTACTAAGGTAAGTGTGTGACTCGTGTTTATTGTCGCCGGTTCGATCCTTAGTGTTCAACGCGCCCGAGTAGACGCACAGAGTGGGTTATCGTTCGGCGAGTAAAGATTACTCGAGCGCAGGCTAATCAGATCTTAGTACCGGCCCAGAGCTGCTCGGTCCGACCGGTGACGTACTGATTTTAGGTCCGTTGTCAGCCGGTAGGCTACCTACTGCCCTGGTATGATCCCCTGGTAGAAAAAACGAAATTTTAGTCGAGCCAAACGAGGCAACCGCTCGGAGCAAACCGGGAAAAACGAGTTGCGCACCGGCCGAAAAAATACTAGGCGAGCATGCCAAGCAGCAGGAGGCTCTGCGCTACCGCTCGAAGAGTGCGTGAACAATATGCGGCTTATTCGCTCGCCGAAAAGTTCTTTCAGAAGTTCACCCTGAACCGGTTACTTGTGGAGAAGGCCAGAAAATAATAATAATATTGGTTTTTGTTTCAAAGGTTTTATTCAAACATATTTCTTGTAAAATAAAACGTGCAATTGCACATTGGTTGATTTATTTTCTTCTAACACACTGATAATGTGACTGATTTGTTCTGCGTCTGCTAAACACTGATTTGTTCTGCGTCTGCTCACAAACCTGTATCAAAGAAGAAGGAAACAATGAGGATCAATCAAACAGAAAGCCGTCTCAGAATAAAAATAGCAGCAAAATATTTTGAAAGATGGTTCATTTTTATTTGGCACCCCCTTTAAAAAGCGATAAGAAGCGATCAGCAACAGCACTCGCAAAAACCTCGCTCATCCTTTCTCCTTGCCCGCTGGCTCGCTGTGGCCCGCTCTGAAAACAAAACCCGACCCAAAACCAAAACTGGCACAACGAAAGGTTAATCCATAAACGGCACAAACAAACCAAGGGGATCAAAACGGACACCCGACCGAACTAACCAGACAGGACAACCACAGACAGCCCTCCGGCAGGCAGCACCCGCACCCTAACCTTCGTGGGGGTCGGCTTGGACGTGATTGAGGTCCCAGTAGTGCTCACCGAAGCCTCCCTTCTTGTCGGCCCACTTTACCTGGCAGATCGAAAGAATACAAGCAAATTAGTGACCACCGTCTCCAGTCCGGCGGTTGGTTGTTAGTGGCCGAAATGGAGTAGGAATTACTTTTTTCTGAAACACCCCCGCACCGTGTGAGCCCCGCTCGAGCTGTTCCACGTAGTGCTGATCGTTGCCGCGTCTGGCGCCGGCAGCGTAAGACCCATCACCGAACAAGTCAAGGAATCTACGATAAGATAGGCGAAAAGAGCAACGTTAGACGGCGCGATCTAAAGCAATGAATTGTTGGAGCGGAGCTTGGGTTAGGTTAAGTCGGTCGGAGTAAGTAGAGAGTCTCGGCAAAGGCAACCGTAAGCGAACCGGTGAGCAAGCTTAGAGAACGGTAAGACGTTTACTTTTCCTTGGTGCCTGTGCTGCTGGTGGTCCTGCCGTTCGTAGCGCTCCTCCCAGCCATCGTTCGACTCGAACAGGTGACCAAACTCTAGCTCCAGCGGTGACTTTTGCAACAGGAACGTATCCCTTTTCGGGGAGCGTGATGGAACGACAACCGTATCAATCTTATCACTTCAAACACTCGCGTTTGTAAGGTACTTACTGGAAGTATTTACTATCGCCAGGCGCATCGGAGCGATCGTTTGGACGTGCGATCGGTGGCTGTGTATCGGATCGTCCGTACGCGAAGACCTGAGGATCCGACTCCTCGTACCGCCGTGGAGCATCGTCCTTCGGCGGGACCATCCGTGAGTGCCGTTTCGGTCCGGGGCCCCGCTTGATTCGATTTTCCTCGTCAACATCGAACAGCTCCACGTCGTCCTTGACATAGCGCGGCAAACTCACAAACTTGCAATCAACGTAAACAACAGCTGACACCAAACTACGTTTACAAATAATAACAAATGATGTTTTCCTTCTCTTTCTATTGCCATTTTTGTCATAATCTGATCCGCTCTCGAAATGCTGTCCAAAAATTTGGACAGCGAAAAAAGTTGCCCGTACGGGGGAACGGAAAAGTGGGAAAGTCTTGGCAGACGTGTGAAAATCCTGGGAACGCGGTGTAACGCGGTGTACTTTCTGGAACCTGAACATATCTTGGCGCCGGTGGGAAAGTCTTGGCACGCGTGTAAAAATCCTGAGAGCGCGGTGTACTTTCTGGAGTTCACAACATTTTCTCTCCGGTGAATTTTAAGAAACAATAGGAAAATAAGTGACATTCGCTTGGTTTTCCTATTTGGAATAGGAATATCAGCGTACTTGGTTGCGGCAGCAATCGCGACTTCTTTTTCGGACCTTGCGGATCTTCCAGTAATTGTAGTCGTGTCCGTTTGCCCGTCCACCACGCGCATCCGTGCCCGCTGGTCTCTCGGCCGTTTGGTCCGGATCTTCCTTCGCGGTTCCTCCATGAAGCGCCCCGTATCGACGTGGCCGCGTACTGGCCGTTGCAGTAGAGCATTAAATTTATCGCTTTGCCCCCCTCACCGACCCGCGGGCGGCGGCGGTCGGGTGGTTTGGTGCAAGGCCAATTTTGTCTCTCTCTCTCTCTCCAGTGCAGTTGTGGGGTTCCGTTGCGCCAACCAACGTTGCGACAAAACATTAGTGGCTGACTAAAAATAATTTACCGAGACACAACAGCACGGTCAGGGACACGGACACACACACGGTTGTCGAACGACCAATTTTTAACCCCAGCCGACCCCAAGCCCGGGGGTCAATGGTGTGAATTCCGTAACAACCGTGAGCATATGGGGTGCACGGAAGACCCTCTTTTGGATCCAAACGACCCAAATCGCTTTGCTGGGTGGCGCCGGCAAGTGGGGCGCAACAAAGACCCTATCAACGTTTCCGTGGTGTAGCGGTTATCACATCCGCCTAACACGCGGAAGGCCGCCGGTTCGATCCCGGGCGGAAACAGAACTACATCACCACCGTCATGGTGGAGTAGTATCGTTTTTTGGCTACCTATTACCGGCGTTTTTCTAATTCGATTTGAAGATACCTTTCCTGTGGCACCACCGGAAGCGTAACCCTTTTCGGCTTCCCGTGTTTGGAGAAATTTCCGGATAGACGCCCAACGCCCAAGGTAACCCGTTAGAATGTTCTATTCATTCCGATTCCGTTCAGTGTAATTATAGGCCCTGCCGGAAAGGAGCAACACTTCACCGAGTGACCTAAAAAAAAGGGATAACCCACTGCATCGCCGATCCATCTTAAGCGGATGCGGGGCTTCAGGAATTTCATCGCAAGACGACAGTTTCCGTGACAGTTTCCGTCCACACAAAACAAACTTCTGGAACAGGAAACGGGGACAGCAAAAGGAGCGTAACAACTGTGCACGACAACAACGCAGTAAGGCTCTGGCTCTGCTGCGTCCCTCGGGGACACGTCGGTGGCCGTGTCCCACGTTGCGTTTTCCCCCCGCCTCATTGCGTCATGCAAATTCTTCGCTTTGTTCCCAACACTCTGCCCACTTCCGTCCTTTCTTCACACACGGATCGCACCGCGTCCCGCGTGAAACGGAAAACCGTGAGAAATCGTGCGCGCTGACGATGATTGCTCGTTTCGTGGTGGCGCACTCTTTTTTTTCCTTTCGACCCGACCCCCAGGGGGCGGCCTCCAAGAAAGCGAGCCTGCCAACCGAGCGAGCCGGTTGTAAAAAGTTCAAGAAACTAAACCAGCGGGAAAAATCCGTATCACAGCTGCCGAGCGGAGGAGTCCAATACTCGTCGGAGTGGTATTGGTTGGTTGGTGCAGTTTGGAAATTTATTACATTTTCGTCGCACGCCAAAAGTTATGCAGAAACATTTTCAAAGTAAGTAGGAGAGTAAGGCATCAAAATGAAAATGTCGAAGAGCAATTAAAGTTTCGCAATAAGCGCTCCATTAGGAGGGCAACTTTGTAAGGATCATAGCAACCTTTGCCGTGTCGCCGAACCGAACATCGCCAATCAGCGTCATATTTTTTAATTTGACACAGTTCCCACACACAATCTGTCTAAACGCAAACTTCACGCAACGAACAACGGAAAGGCCATGTAGATTTTTCTGCGCTGTCTGTGGGGGTTTTCGCTGTCGCAGAAAAGCTGTCTGTGGTTCTTCGTGAAGACCATTTACGCTACCAGTTAATGTACATTTCTGCTAACGGCCCTTTCCTAACCTCGATTTGTTTGCCAGGCAATTAAAGAAGGCTTTGAGAAGGAGCGTCGAACATTCGTCACTCGCAAGCAAGTCACTCGATAAAGTTGGGTAATTAAATTCACAGACAGTTTTGGGGGGTCCTGACACACAAAGTCCTACGTCCACGTTTAATCGGGCGCAATGTGAGTGAACGCAGACGCCAGCATATTTATAGATTTCGAAGAAAGTGGTTCCGTCGGTGGCTTAAGCGCGCCCCATCGATGGTGCAAAAGGCGCACAGGACGTGCACGGCAATAATTGTTTGTCGCAGTGCGAGCGCTTCGATTAGTAAACCCGTCAACGTTTCATGCAAATGAGCACATAAGAAGGATGCCCTCCGCGGTGAGGTGAACCTAACCTAAAGGGACCGCATATTGCTTAGGTGCGAAAACGCCACAACGCCGTGCGCAACCCCCTTTGAAGCTACGGGCCAGTGGTAACGTTACATTTATATCCTCCCTCGGTTGATGACCGAAGGGAAGGCAACGAAGAAAAAAATATTAAAAATGTAAAACACAACCCATCACAACCCGGTGGAACAATGTTGAAGCGGAAAGCTTCTGAAATTAAAATTCTTTGCAATGTATTACAAAGAAAAAAATCAATAGAACCAACATGCCTACGGTATTATATCCTGCCATAGTTTCACCTACCATCCTCTGTGGCCGACGTGCGGTACCCTCCTCAATCTAGCTAGCCTCCTGTGTGCTGTGCTGCGTGTTCGAAGCGAGGTCACACAATACTTTTTAGCAGTCCAACAACAGTAGGCACGACGTCATTGCCTCCGTCACGAGCCAAATGTGCGGCCGGCACGCAAGCGAGTGATTAAAATTTGCATAAGGACCCCAAACACCCCTTCCCGGGGCGGGGCGGTGGGTTTGGGCGCCAGTCAGCCTTAGCGCCAGCGTCTATGATGACCTTCGGCTGGGGCCCGTCACAGGAAGGATCCCATAGATCACGCTACAAAGGAACGGATCAAAATGGCAATAAATGCTCTGGCAGCTAGACAGAGAGCGAGCGAGAGAGAAAGAGAGACAGAGAATGGTTAAAAAGTCAAATTCATAAAGCAGCTGGACTCCAACTGGAGTTCCACCAACCCATCGCGCCCACAATAGCGATCCTTTTAGGAATAGCCCTCGCACCGGAGTGTCCTGAAATCCGATACATGGCAGAAGTGCATGAATATGCATGCAAAAGAAGCATTAAATGGTGGCCACCACACAATGCACACAAGGCTGCCGAAGAAGTTCCTTCCACAGGTCCCGGGTTGGCCGGGTTCCCGGTTTAGTCCGCACTTAGGCGAAGCGTACGATTTCTACGATTAAAACACGTCCCACCGTCGTCGTCGTCGTCCCGGTGGAGGCACACCATTTTCCACGGCCGGTCCACGGTCCTGAACGCCGGTCGGTCGGTCGGTACCTTAAGTTCAGAGTTCGCGTGTCGGACGGCAAATTACATTCCAGCCCGTCTCTACATCCTTACGTACGTACGCGACGCCGCTCACACTACTCCTTCTCGCTCCCGAGGGTGTCCTTGGCGGCCAAAGATTACCAATCAAGAAAGTAATCGGTCTTGGCGCGTTGGCAGTGCTCGTGCACTAGAACACGGATTGGAATCGCTTCGTTTCGTTACGTCTCCTTTTCCGTTGAAAATCCGGTTTATGTCTTTGCTTCTAACGAATGGCTGGCTGGCTGGCTTGCGAACTGACCTCGGCCACACGCGCAGAGGATTTGTGTTGTGTGCTAGAAAAGAAAGAGCGGCGCTTCCTCATTAAAATCCTAACGCGTCGCTCGCCATCACCCTTTCAGCACACTGCGGCTTTTGCGGGTTGCTGGTCCATCGCTATCGCTAACGCCGTAGCACGGAGCGGATCTAAAAATTATGTAAATCCTCCTCGGACCGCTCGGACACTCCGGAGGAGGGATTAACGTAGAGAGCGTTTTTCTCGTATGCACCAATTAGCACAGCACGCCAACGGTGGACACCCTCCGTTTTGTAATCGAAGGATGACCGATGGTCATCGAACGGTTTTAGAGGATCGATCGGGCCCGCTAAACCCTTCTCGGCGTCACACCGCACCTAATTGGTGCGCGGTGGTCAGCCGCCGCCACGGTGTTACACGCACACGTGCATTAGTGCCGGTTTGCTGGTCACATCCCCCCCGGGAACCGGATCGGCCCCGCAATGACCCGAAAGTGGAAATGGCCTCCGTGTGTGTCGATCCAATTTGTTGTTTCTTTGTCCTTATGGTGCTCCGTTCTTTCCGGTTCCGGAGAGTGTCCCACACAGCGCAGTGGTCACAACGGCCGGGGGTCAGAAGAAAATATGCTAATGCAGGTCGGCGACATACTGTCCTCGTTTTCCTGCGTTCTGGTGCGAAAGGTTTCAGCGTCCGAGGTTCCGTTCCGTGCTACTTGTATCCGGCGACATCGTAGGATACGGTCCGCAAAGCACTACCGAGCCTCTGGCGCAGTGGATGAACTTCAAATCAAAAAGCGCCGTGGGTTCCCGGTCCCCACGAGGGATATCGTTTTCTTCGTGGAAAGTAATGCTGTACGGCACCGGTCCTTTAGAAAAGAAAGAGAAAATTGTCTGTGTACTGTTTCGGGCTCTGGTTTGTTGCTCCCACGCTGTCCTTGCTGTGTTCTGCCTGTTAAGATTTTTCGCATCGATTCGAGTGGAAAATTGTTTGATCCTTTGCTCTTTCGGTTCATAAAAAATTAAATGAAAGCAACAGTAACAACTTTGGCGAGGCGGACAAAGCAAGAAAGCAACAAACGGTGTTTCTTCCTTTCCACAAGAAGTTAATTTAGCAAACGGACGATTCGGTTATTAATATTGTACATAATAAAGTAAAATAGGAATTGATGATAAACCTGAGAACCTTCCCTTTGGTAGGAAACTTACGAGAGAAGCCCAAAGAAAATATTAATTCGGAACAATTTGTAACGGGGAGTACAAATATTCTCATGGTTCTTATCGTCATTTTGAGCCATTCTTTACCTTATTGAGCTATAAGGAACTGTCAAAATTATTTCCCAAGAAGTCCAAAGTCTTCAGTTAAATCTCGAAGTCGAACGATTCCATTGGGCAACGACGAGTTTCGGGCCTTAAAATTTAATAAGACGATGGTACTCTGTTGGCTGCTCCATCGGTGATTGCGATGTTTTAATTGTACTGTTGCTATAGTGATGACGAATGTTCCTTAGTGACGCAGCGGAACTTTAGTCTTTTGGTCGCGATGCTTTACTAGCTGGGAGCTAGCTTTTGAAATGTTAATAATTTCGTGTGCCCAAGAAACATGCTAATACGCGACACCCCGCGACAGCTTGCGGGAGGCTTGCAAACGTAAATTCAATTAGACGACACATACGGCCAAAAACAGCACGCACTCTTGGTGCTGTTTGAAGTGGTAGTTGATAAATATTTAAAGACAGCAGCAGCCAGCGCGTGATGACTTCGCACGACGCGACCTTCCAATCCGTGCACGGGCCGTGAATGTGGCATTTTTGTGTTTTGGTCCACACGTCCAAAAAACACACGAAAAGCTATAATATCTCGTCGCGCTTCCTTCAGGGTTGATCCGTACCGGGCGCCTAATTTTAACATCAGGGCACATCCTGGTCATGCAACACACCCGCAGGCGCACTTTCGGAGACACTTTTGGCCTGCCGGCTGCCTACTTTCCGAGAAGCAAAACACACCACCGTATCCTCTCGGTTACGGCCAGAACGTGCAAGTAATAATATCGGGCGTAACACGCAACAGCAGTGCGCAGAAAGTCGATAATAGGGCACAACTGTCCCCGGGACTGATGTGGTACCACACAACAAAAAAAAGGAAGAAGTCAAACGTTGTGCCACCACTGCCTAGAGCCGGCCGGAACAGTGATAAAAGGTAATGTGCGCGCACAGGAAGACGACACACGGCGCCGGTATCGGCGATTCCCGGGATCCCGGGATCCCGGGGCCGTCGGCCAAGTCCTGAGCGTCTTTTCGGGGAATTCCTGTGAAATCCGCAGTGAACCGCCCGGCACCGGCGAAAGTTCTTTTTGATCCACACCAATTGCTAGCTTCTTCGGCGAAATTTTGATTGCCCAGGTAAGGAAGCACGCAATGCTAAGGTTGTCATGTCACGATGAGAGGGGGCCGTTACCCGTCGCGACGGGCCGTCTATATAATCCGCTTCCTTCGTCGGCAGGACATGACATGGTAGCCTGCAAAAAAAAAAAGGAACAGAGAGACAGATGAGCAACACGAAACACGGCAGGAAGTTTGTTTGCTTCAGCTCGAACCGCAATCTAGCGATCGGAGTTTGAGGACTTTTTGCCTTCAAGATGGAGCACCGGGCCAATAAGGATGACGCGACGTGGGCTTCTACGTACTCACCTATTTTTGACCACGCGCGTTATCATTTCCACACCGCTTAACGCCATCGATTCCCGTCGCATCTGAGGGACGATTAATAACGCATTAGGGCGGTCTCATAATGCGACAGTCACTTCTTGGCGTCAACACCTTTGCTCCGGCGTCGGGAGTACATCGGTGTCGATCATCGTTCCGAAAAAACATTCAAAGGATATTTTTAAAAAGGCCAACCCCCAACCTAGGAACTACATTCCCAGGGGTCACACGACACGCGGCACCTTGGCCAACATTAAACCGTTTCCCCGTTTGTACGGGTGTGTCGCACGAAACGAAATGGGCACAGGGCCTCAACAATCGGCGGCTACACACAAAAAAAAAACGCTCCCCGTGGCTGAATGTGGAATCGATTTCTGTGTTGCCCACGTCAACCAAGGACCACAAGGAGTCACACGCCTCCCGGTTCGGGGTGTGTTCCTTTTCGCTTCCTCGATCGATCACAGGACACACAAAGTTAGCCTGTCAACGTTCACAAAGTTTCACGTTCAAAGATGGCTCAACAAATCTGTTTCCAAAGTAATCGTTTTGTCCGTATTTGTTTGGAGTGCTGTTTGTAATGTTGAGCCCGCAATAGTGGCCACTTATCGAGTAACGCCCTTTTTTCCGGCGACCGCTACCTGACCAATTCCCAGCAACGTTCCATCATCGGCCATCAGGTTAATTATTCATCATCCGAACGAATCCGGTCGTCCTGGGCGCCGATGATGACTTTGTGGCGTCCCTTCGTCGCCCGAAAGACAGGCTCCCGTTTGGTCGATAGTATAGTAACCCAAGCCGCTCGTTGTTGTTCGCGCCAGTGGCGTGTTTTGAGACCATTTCGGGCACCCAAACCCCACTGCTCCACACCGGTGGGGTGGTAATCGGTTTCGGCGAAGGAAGCAGTGTTACAACAACCTCTCGTAACAAAAGCCGCGGTCACCGATTCGCCAACAACCAACCTACAGAGTCCGCAGACGGGGTAATTTGTCGCAAAACCTATTAGCGCTGTGGTCGCGCGTCACAAAAACCGCCGGCCAATCGCCGGTTCGGAGTTCCTGTACAAAAAGGGGCCTCCGAAAGAGTTTGGCTTGCGGTGGCGTTAAACTAGAAACCGCGGTCGGGCCTTTTTTTCCTTGTGCCCGTCGCGCTTAAAGCGTATTGAATCGAAAACAAACACCAGTAATATCCTGCGTGCCTCGAGCATCGATTACCTGCCATCCCTGCGAACCGGAACTCTCGGGGCGGGAAACTACCAACACACAGCTGCCAGCCAAAAGGGCCCGCCAATCGATCGATGGACCAACAAACAAAGCCGGGGCATCAAAAACGCAATAAAACCGGCAACAATCCCCTCGCCGAGCGCAGAAATGTTGTGAGTCCGAAAAGTAATGCCGAAAACTGACAGTTTTCCCTCAAAACACTCCGATTTAACGATCGCCGTCGTCGGCTTTTGAGAGCATAATTTATGTAAATGCATCACCGACCTCCGGGGTTCCCGGTTTTGCGTGCCGCGTACGAGGTGCCATCTGTGCAGTTCCTGATTTTGTGGGTTTCCTTTTAATCTAAAAAAAAAAGAAACAGAAAACTAGGACAGTAAAATAATGTTTTGGTGCGCTTAATAGAGATGACAAACGCCAAACCCATTTGGCAACCGTCTTCCCTCGGGCCAATAAAAGTTCGATCTCGGAACCGGGTGAGTTATTGTCGGTCACAAATATTGGCAATCTACTTGGGAACCGGAGGGAGAGCAAGATCCAGCTGGATGCGAACAAGCGCGAAGTTAATTGATTTCAATTTCCACAGTTTGCAGTAGCCCCTCCAACGCACAGCAAACAGCGGACGGGAGTGTACCAACTCGGAACAGTGTCCGTGCCGACGCCAACGTGCGATCCTTTGCGTGACCCAACCGGCCGGCGCAGGGTTTCGGTGATAAGTTGACTTCTTGCCGTGACGTTTCCTGGGATAGGAGCCAAATGGACACCACGACGACGGCGACAGCGAACCGGTTCCTTCGGTTGCGGAATGAAAATTCTTTAAATTCTTTCTTCAGCCATTGGCATTGGCAGGCCAATGTGTCCGTTTTCTGTTTACTCAACGCTAAACCTAACGGCGGCACTGAGCCATCGGTTTGCCTTTTGGCTACGTTTTGGGTTTTGTTTTGAATTTAACGGCCACACCAGAAGCAGAGGCATTTATTCAAGCACACACAAACACATGCCACTGTGTCTCAATTCCAAGCGCCGCAATATCGATTGGCCGGCCGGCTCCATGCTGTCCGAAAGGGCGAGCCACTGGTTGGCATTATGGTTTAAATTATTGGAAAAAACGGCACGGGAAGAAATAGTTCTACCCTGCCCTGTGTGCAATTGTGTGATAGTATAACAGATAAGAAACGGCAGGGTAAATAATGGAGAAATCACTTTACTGCTCGCCCGAATGGCCGCTGGGCAGCTGAAGTACGAAGTCCTTGCCGATGGAGACATATTGAGAAGCAATTGTTGACTTTAAGCCTTTGTTAGTCAAGTGGTACACCAGCCCGGTGTTGACTGTCTGCTTCGGAAAATGTCCTGATCGATTACAAATCGAACCGCCTGGCCTTCGTTACCGGCCGGCGACCGGAACCTAGCAGCTTTAAGCCGCTGGAGAACACTTACCGGAGCATTGCTTCGATCACTCTTTCCGTTCCGAGCAAAACCCGATAAATCAACCCTTTTTTGGGTGGTGAATATAAATAAGAATAGTTTTACATTCTATAGCACGTCGTGAGCAGAAGAGGCACTTCAGTTTCTCACACATCCGAAATCCAATTAAAATTCAAATAAATCCATTTGTTCGTTCTTTCAACTGAAACAGCCAACAAACATCGCGATGTTCACTAAAGCTACGATTACGGGCCGTTACTTACAAAAACAGCCTTAAACGCTTCGCTGTCACCAACCTTCGATAGCTCAGTTGGTAGAGCGGTGGACTGTAGAGGCATGCCAAGCAATAGTAATCCATAGGTCACTGGTTCAAATCCGGTTCGAAGGAGAAGATAAAATAACTTTTTTCCGCGATGTGATTTGATTCTTTTTCGGTGACCGTTTTGCACATTGTTGCCTCCTCGAACATCTTCAATATTTTATCTTACTGAAAAAAAGAAAACATGTCGAACGAATCGTCAAACCTAAAAACAAAGTAAATTGGAGAAATGTATGAGACAGCAAATTCAGTTCACTTCAGTTCAGAAAACATTCAAATACTACACTTACCAATCATAAAAATATCAAGATGCCTATAAGAACCCCTTAAATAGAAGCTTGCGGGAAACTCTTTCTTAAAACCCACAAAGAAGCTACAACACTACAACGCAAGGATTTGAATATTTTCCACTACTAACACGAAAGAAGAAAGAGCAAAACACGAACACAGGACAGCATTTTCATTGCCAATTGATAAACACGCGGGACGCACACGCTTTTCCTGGACACGTGCTTATTGACAGTTCCGTAGCAACAAAGAAGACGCACAAAATCTTCGTTCAGTTCACAAACAACTCATGGAGTCAGCAGATTGTGCATGGGAGCTGTCACTTTAGTACAGCACTTGACGTCCAACTCCCAACACCTTCGATAGCTCAGTTGGTAGAGCGGTGGACTGTAGAGGCATATCAAGCAAATAGTAATCCATAGGTCACTGGTTCAAATCCGGTTCGAAGGAGCGCAAAGAAACTTTTTTTCACATTCGGCGGTCAACCTTTTTTGATGTACTTGTCGAAAACTGATGCCATTTTCTTGACCATTAGCGATTGGTCTGTTTTCTTTCACCGTCTAGAGTGTCTTATTATCACGCGTTGCGGTATTTATCTGCCAACGCCTCGGAACGCGCGCCACAACGAGACTTTTGCTGATAAGTGCTTATAATTTTATTTTTAACTTATGAACTCCTCGTGCGTCGTGTGTTGACGCTGCTACCGGCCACCACCGGATGCGGAGGACGCACGTCGTCATCGGTGACGCAGCAACAGCACACACAACACACAAGCACACTGCCCCTCTCTCTCTCGCTTGATGTCCATTATTTAACAATACCTAAATTAATATGCTTTAATATTTTGAGTCAATTTTGCCAGAGACCACTAAAATCTCATAATGTTCAAGGGGCGGGGGGCCGCGCGCCACATACAGCTTTTTACTTACACTTTGTTCTACTATAATGAATATTTTCAATTGTATACCCTCCATCCGGGGTGCTCAGCTTTTCGCGGGGCGCACGCACAAATAGTGTAGATTAATTACGCGTGTCGTCGTGGGTCAGCAGAAGGGTTAAGAGGTAAACGAACAAAAAATAAAGACAGAAAAGTAACGTTATCTAATAAAATATGCAAGAAGAGAATAATAACTATAAACACTGCCCACAGTCGCGATTTTCTGTCAAGTGTTGCGTTGAGCTACGTTATGATAAAAGGGCATAGATTACAACATAATTCCTTACTTTCCTCGCTCACCAGCCAGCCCTGGCACTCGGTGACACACGATTGCTATATCTGTTTGGATGACGACGGGATGCGCCGTGGGCCCGCCATTATTGTGTGGCTAGTTACAATTGGTTTTTGCTAATGTTAATCCTTTCTCTCTCTACATCTCTGCTATCAGTGACTTTCCCCGTGTGAGGAAATGTGTATTCCTTGATCAATCGATTAAAACCGACAATCTCTCCGCACACTCTCTCTGTGCGGAGTGTCCAGAGAGAACCTCTCTCTCTTTCTCTCTATAGATTATTGTGGTGTATCTGAGGCTTACGGGGTGGCTCCCGGTAGCACCGAAAAGATAGGATATAAAATAATAATAAAAAAGACAAAAAAGTACACAAAACCAATGAAAATATGACGACGTTAATGAAAAGTAGGGGGATAGATTGACCACAACAAAAATAAAATGAACCACGATCGTCGGTGATCGCGGAACAACTAGTCCTTCCACCGGAATCGGACAAAAACAAGAAAAGGTAAAAGATAACTCTCTTACTCCGGCTTATCCGGCGTGTCCGATTGTCGTGATCCTTGCTGCTGCTGGATTTGCTCGGATCTGTCCACGATCGACACGATCGTTTGCAGTTTCCGCTCCAGATCGAGCTCCGGGTGCCGCTGTAGATGGGCTCGCAGTAGCTTCACGAAGCCACAGGTCGAGTCAAGTTTCACGATCACCTTCGGAGGACTGCCGGTACCGGGTTTGTTGCCCCCTTCCGTGTCCGCCGTGGTGGCGGCGTTAGCGAAGACACGGGCCAACTCACGTAGCAGCGCCCGCCAGCGAACCGCCACGATCTGCCGCTGTTTGCCGGAGTCGGCGTCGTCCTCATCCTCGTCGTCGTCGTTGCCATCCGCGGCCAGCTGCTCCATCTGGGCGATCAGTGTGAGGATGGTCAGCAAAAGAAACTTGCACTTCGGCACCAGCCCAAGCAGCTGATCGGTGTTGAGGAGCGTCTCGAACAGTGGCAACAGTTCCACGGCACCGGCGGCATACTTCACGTGTAGCTCCAATTGTGCAAACAGCGGACTGAGCTGTTCGTCCACATCGTCCCGCTCGCGCCTCGGCAGAGCTACGAGAGTGGCGAGCAGCGTACACCAGACGGTCCAGCGGGCCGGATGCGCACTGAGGGCCTTCTGGATGCGCGTCAACAGCTGTTTGCCCTTGCGCACCGACAGCAGCCGCTGGACGCCTTCCGCATTGAGCGCGGGCAGTATCCGCTCGAGCAGCGAACCCAGCGTGTCCTGTTCGACCTCCGACACCGGCGTGACGGTAACGAGCGCCGCAGAACCGGCGTGTCCGGTGGCCACATTGTTCTGTTCGTCGGGCACCGTAGAGCTTTGCTTTTCCTGCGCCAGCAGCTGCTCTTTGGAGCGCTTTTCCTTCATCTGCTGCTTCGCTTCGATCGCCAGCGGATTGGCGAGGTCCTCGAGGCGCAACAGCAACCGGTACAGGTTCTCCACGTGCAACAGTATTTGACGCGAGCGGCGCTGATGGTGGACCGTTTCGGAGCTACCGTTGCCACCACCACCGGCACCGCCGGCCACTCCATTCGTGCCGTCCGACACCGACCGATCGACGACCACGTCCTGATCGATGATTTTGCGTGGCGCAATCACGCTACCGCACTGCAGCTTGCCGAGCGAGTTCTCGAACTGGACCGGCTTGTAGCGGCGCGGCTGAATCTCCTTGATGTTGTCCTTCGACGACATGTTGTCCGAGTTGCGCCGCTCGCGGATCAGCCCGTTCCGGTGCAGCATCTGCTGCGTGAACGGATGGTAGAACGTGTTGTCCTTGTGCGCCTTGCTCTCGCGCTGGGCGCCCCGCTCGCGCTCCTTCCGGTCGCGGAACACGCAGAAGTAGTAGTCGTTGTAGTACGCCGTCTCCTTGTTGAGCTGCGACAGCTGAATGCCGAGCAGCCAGTGCTTGGCCCGTTCGCTCATCATGTTCGCGTACTCGTCGTACTCGAAGTTACGGTTCAGTTTGCCATTCTGCAGCCGGTGGCCACCCTGCTGCTGCTGTTGCTGTTGCTGCTGGTGGTGATGGTGGTGTTGGTGTTGTTGGTGCTGGTGCTGGTGATGGTGCTGCTGCTGCTGTTGCTGTTGTGGATGATGGTGCGGGTGTCCGGGATGATGTCCCTGTTGATGCGGGAAATGATGATGCCCCGGATGGCCATGGTGACCCGGATGATGGGCTGCCGGACCGCCCTGCTGTGGCTGCTGCGGATGATGATGGTGGGGCTGGTTGTGCGGCTGATGGTTCCAGTTAGGCGGAAACGGATGAAACGGCAGAAATGGATGCTTAAAGTTACCGTGCGCCGGTGGCAACGGACCGAGCGGTCCGGCCGGCGGTGGCACACCCATTCCCGGGAGCGGAGGTGGCGGACCGGGTGGAGGCTGCTGGCGGTAGTGCGGCAGCATCGGATGGTTTTGCTGGATCTCCTCGACGAGCCGCTGGCTGAAGCTGGCGTTATTGTTGTTGTTATTGTTGTTATTGTTCGGTCCGGGAGTTCCCGGGGCTCCGGCCGACGGTGGCGGCATCCCTGTCGGAGGTCCCTGGAAGTTGATCGGGAAGGGAAACGGTGGCCCCGGAGGTGGTGGCACCGCCGTCGTTGGCGGCGGTACGTTCGTTGGAGGAAACATCGGGCCACCGGTTGGCGGTGGACCACCTACCGGAAACCCGATTGGAACCGGTAGCGGCCGATTCAGTCCCCCCACTGGTCCTTGGCCTCCGATGGCCACCGGTGGCGCCAACGGCGGCTGTTGGTTCGATGCACTGGAAGGCGGTTGGAAGCCGGGCGGTGGCCTCGGCAGAGGTGTCATGCCCCGACGCAACTGTTCCTGCTGCTGCTTGATCATGTTTTGCTCGATTTCTTCCAGCGAGCAGATGCGTATCTGGGCCGGATTTGGCAGAGGGAACCGATTCGGGGCCATCGACGCACCGAACCGATCTGTGAGCAAGAGAACCGAGAGACCGGGACAGAGAGTTTAAATTGAAAGATAGGAACCAGCATCCCATTTCAACAAAGCGTCTACTTACCCGCGCCTGACACTGGCGTTGGAACGCCTGCGGCCGGTATCGGTGCCTCCGGCTGCGGAGCCGGTACGGAACGGGCCGGTTCCGGTTTGCTCGGCATGGTCCACACGCTCGGATCCAGCTGCAGCCGTGCTTCCGGTTCCGTGTCGTTGTCGAGCTCGAAATTATCGATTCCGACCGACGAGAAGTTAATGTCCAGATCGGAATCCGGCCCTGAGTCGCCGTCCCCTCCCTCTCGCTGATCCATTCGCACCAGATTTTCGTGCAAATCTTCCCAATCGTCTTGCCGCGCTTGGCCAAACGTTTCATCGTTGAGCGCATCGTACTCTTCCTCGGAGTCGGTTTCCAGGCCGCCGCCACTGCCACTGCCACCGCCGAGCACTCTTCGACCACCGCCACCGCCGCCGCCGCCACCGCCACCACCGGAACCCCTGGCACGCCTGGCTCCTCCGTCGTCATCTTCACCGGGCAGGGCTGCGTCAAAGCCAAAGAACGAATCCGACATCTCGCCCGCTCCCGTTTATCCAACTTGTCCGAGGGAGTGCGCCTGATCCGCGTCGGAATTAGAACGCCAATGGCAAACTAGCGGCCACCTGCGGAATTCCACCATCCGAGCCACCCGTACCGAGCTGACGCAGCCCTGTTCGGTCACCTGTTCTCGAGGAGCGCAGCAGAAGCACCACCAACTCGTTGCCGTCGTCGTCCTCGTCGTCGGTCTACGGCCAACGCCGCACCACAACCGCAGCAGGCTTTGGCGACACCCGCGGGCACGTCAGCGACCGATGCACCGACGGGATGATCCACTTTGTTGCAGCGACGTACGCGGATTGCGATAAACAACGAGGTGGCCGCAACACTCGAAAAGTGCCACTCGACACCGCCGTCGCCGCCGCTGCGCTCGGCTCGTTTTCGTCACCGGAACACCAGCTACTGCAAACCTCGTGCAAGCCTTTTTTGGCCGCTGACGGACACACACGGAGATTCTCACTTTTGTCCGGTCCGTCCGCACTGCGCGATGGTGAAATTGATGGCCGAACGACAACACGGTAATCCGTGCACGTAAGGGGACAGAAAAAGGCAGCAAATCACACGACAGCAAGCAAATGAGATGAACGTTTTTTGTCTGACGGCCAAACGCGCAGCGACATTTTGACGTTTCACGGGCCTCGCCGCACACCGCGGTTTAGGCGACCGAGTTCAGTACGCGGAACGGTACCGTGTGCCGGCACCTGGTAGAATGCGACGCTGAAAACACATCAGTCCCACGCACTCTGACCTGGCAACAATAATCGAAGGCCATCGGTCGAACCCGAAACCAACATTCCGATCCAGATAACGAAAATCGGCGACGCGAAATCCTGCATCGGATGCGATTTGCACGATACTTTGATGTGCTTCGTGCGTACTGTGCAAAGTACAGCGGTGAGGTATAAACAGAGCACATGCTGTGAGTTTAACGAAAAACGCTGTGGCTGCGTACTTTTGTGACCACGTGAAAATCTTAACGAATTTGAAAATGTTAGCATTTTAGTAAAACTCTGAGTACAATTTCGCACTTTCATTCTTTAATTTGGCTCGGTAAAATCGATCTTACTTGCTAGTGTATAAAAATACAAAATATGGTCGCCCTTTGGCGGCGGTCGCGATACAACCCACTTTATCTATCTTCGGGTACGTGTGCTTGTGTGATACGATTCTGGGTAGCTTTTTCTTTGAATATGTTTACTGAAATCACATCTTCCGTTCCGTTTTTTAGACCTTAACCACCAGCGGGGCCACCACCGCTCTCTTTGGGTGTTTCAAAACACGTGAATAAAAACCGTTCAAAACTGTGTAAATTCTAGTATCAGAAAAAAGGTTCTTACAAACTAATTGACTCGATTTTGTTTCACTTAGCACTATGGCTAAACAGGGATGGTTGTAGAGCTTGGTGTCCAGTTTCCAGGGTCGTCCAGGGGCCGGATACGGCGCCTTTCTGGGGCGCCCCTTTGGGATACTCGCCGCTTCCGTCCTGACGATACACGATGGTGTCAATGGTAGGCTTTGGAATTTGTTCCTGTGGTCAATAAATAGTCATCTCATCCGCCATCTTACACTAATAGACACTTCGTCCTGCATCCCACCGACAACTTGACACTGCTAACCTGAAGGGCATATCCCCTAATCTCCTAATTAAAGCTTCGCAACCGTTCCCAACGTTCTGCTCTTCTCTACGTGCGCGTAAGTGCGAGATATGGTTTGGCGAGTTTTCGCAAAAGTACCTGAGATGGTTTGGCCATATTTGGTTGCTATCCTACGGGATGGAAATCATTAGTTCTCTCAAATGGCGCGATTGTCTTTGGCAGTTAAAATTCGTTCGGTACAAGAAGCCGTCTTTGAACTCATTGTGCTTGTTGCGCCGGACTGCTATCCACCATGGTCTAGTGGCAAGGATATCTGGCTTTCACTCAGAAGGCCCAGGTTCGATTCCCGGTACGGGAAAACCTTTTACCCTCCTGCTGTGCGCACTTTGTGTTTTGGTCCTTTTTGGTTGGGTTTCAACAGGCCATCTCGGCGCCCCATGGGCGATAAGGTTTCGCTGCCGCGTTGTACCCGTGGGTCGAAGTGCTCACCGGGTACTGCGGGTTGCCGTATGCCGACAGACCGCGGTTCGGGTTGTGGTTCGACAGTTCCGTGTACGTCGGTGCGCCGCCGTTCGAGGAGCCCGCTGACGGTTGATCCGATTGTTGCTGCTGCTGTTGAACAGCGGCCTCGGAATCGTGTTGACTGCTGTACAACTCGTGCAGTGGCGCACTGGTGGCGTATATGGCTGCCGTTGCCGCCGAGGAAGCCAGCTGTTGCTGGTGTTGCTGCTGCTGGTGTTGCTGCTGCTGGTGGTGTTGCTGCTGCTGCAGATGGTCGTGCGGTGGAGGAATGGTGGCCACTTGCGGAATGTACGGAGCGGTGGCACTTTGGTGCGGGCTGTAATTTTGATGGTGCGGATGGTAGTATCCGCTGGTCCCGTGGTGCGTGGCCGGGTATGCTACGGCAGCCGCCGCGGCCGCAGCGGCCACCGGATAAGCCGTGGCACTGCCGTGTGACCAAGCGGGACTGGTGGCGGCGGCATTCGCTTTCGTCGACAGCTCCCGCTGCGTCGCGAAACACTGCAGGTGAGACATCAGGCGCAACCGCAGCGGATCCTGCACGTCCATTCCCTCGATGGTCACCAGGTAGCGGGCCACTTCCGCCACGCACTCCCGAAAGCCGATAATGTGGTAGTCCATGGCGAACCGTTGCGGGTCATAGCTGGCATCGTCGATTCCTGCGGGATACGAAACGAAAATTTAATAAATTGGCGCATATAAGCATCATGCTAAAAACATCCTTGATCGCCCTTTTCCACGGTGTGTGCGTGCAGGAATTTACCGGCCAACACCGGGCAACATAAAATATGTTTATGCAAAACATTGCGCGCGCGCGCCCCTCTCGCCAAAGTCGCTAAGTCAAAAGGCGTCTCCGGAGTCCTTCGTGGCGTGCGTGGAACCGGCAGGGAACGAACTCTCTCACGGTTTCATGCCCTGTGTCCACCCCAACCGACCATTGTTTCCCGTATCCCGAAGTACCGACCAGCGCGCATGACGGGTCCTTCAAGGCCTCTCCGCGCGCGTGTGTGTGTGTGCGTGTTGCAATGAAGCGCCCTTGCGCGCACCGCTTGCTTCCACGTGGTTCCGGATCGCTGCGCCCTCGCGTATGTGTGGGAAAGTTGCTGCCGCACAATAATTTCCTTCTTCCTCCCACAGGACGGGGGCGCGGGGAACGAGAGCATGGAGTCATCATCATCATCGCCCGTAAAACACATCGACACCACACAGAACCCACACGGGCCGGCCAAATGGGGGATTAAATCATCGGCGCAGCCCTCGACGTAATAGGCCCGGCGCGCACTCGCGCAGGGAACCCCTCGTGAAGCGCGGCGATATGATTGCCGACGGAGTGCAAGGGTTCGGGCGTGGGAAAGGCCCCTCGGAGCGCGCTATTACGGTGAGAGAGCGAGACAGCATCGGTCAAATTATGGCCCAAAAAACATCCGACGAAAGAGCCGCAAGCGCGCTCGCGGATGCATCCAGTTCTAACGCGCTAATGGCCAGCGGCGGTGGCGGTGGCGTCGGTTAGGCTAGGGTCCCCGATAAATTGATATTTATCGCGAGATTGAAACCTGTTACTCTGTGTGTTTTGTCTTCTCCCGGAACGAACTGGGAGTGAATCATAGCGCGCTTTCCATCGCGCCCTAATCCGCGGCGCAGTCAATTAGGAGTCGTTGAGGATTCTCCGGTCTCCGGTGCTCCGGTGGTGGTGAGAAATTAACTTCAATAACTTGGTGCGCGCAGTGTTTATAATCTAATTTTTCAATAAACCACGGTCGAAAGCGGCCCGAGTTGAGGTACTTGTTGAAACCACGCCTCGGAACGTACCTCGTAGCCTAATCTGCCTCACAGCGCACGGATCACGTTTAGCGGGACGTTGCGTCGCTGTTTGCAGAAAACGTTTAAACCATCGGGGCCCGCAAGACGCCTGACGGGGGCACCGGGACTACGCACCGGGCCGGAACGTCACGGCAGATCGGCGCACTATTTTTAGGTTTGTTTTCGTCCGCTTCCATACTCAAGACGCAGCCCTTCGCAGCCGGAGGGGTTAAAGTGTGGGAAACATTAGGGACCCCAGGAACGCACCGCACACGGGAACGCCCGTCCCTATAAGAGCCGTCCCGTTACTGGTGCGCCGGTGGTGTACCACTTCTTGCCGACGAAAGAAAAGCGAACGCGCAGCACGAAGGTAAAAGGACACCGGAGAGGTCGACCGGATGCCGATGTCGGAAGTAAAATATATGAGCAACAGGGCCGTCGCCCTTAAGCGGGGTCCTTCACCGGGATGCGCGGCGATGGGATGAAAAGGCCCGGCCAGACCCCTGGAGTGGCTACGGTTAATTAGGCACCGGGAAGAACGCACGACCGGCTCGCGTATCCCTTCTGAGCATGCGGGGTCTCTGTCGTCGCGCAGATGACACAGTGAACGGGCCCAAGGATCCAGTCGCGCGATAGCCAGTTGAGGTCAGTTTGACATCGGAGTCGAACGGGAAGTCATCTTTTAAGCCTCGGGGATCTCAAGTTTCAACCGATCCTTGCGATGCTAATGATGATGCTGATGGGTTCTTCGTCTAACAACAACAACAACGGCACGATGGTTAAAAGACGCGGCGCTTACTCTTACCTCGTGCGTGAAGGGCCTTCAGGTGGTCGACGGTCAGTTGCAGGATTTCGGCTTTCTCGAGCTTGGCGGAGCCCTGCTTCTCGTACGCGCTCGGCACCAGCCGCTTCAGTTCGGTCAACGACGAGTTGATCCGGTCCCGGCGCTTCTTCTCGATCACACCCCGGCGCCGCTTGCGGCTCAACAGTTGACAGCTATCCGATTCGCCCGGCGACGTGCTGCGAAAGGGTGGGATAAAGCGGAGAAAAAAGGATACGCGACATTAGAGCATCTCATCATCGCGGCGTGAAACGGTCGGCGGCGGCGCACACACACACACACACAGCGACAAGGGTCTCTGTGGGAATGTAGTCCTCCGGAGTGTTCTCACGAGGATTCGTCGGAGTCGGACGTGCTTGGCGGCGGCCTAAACCAGATGACACTTTTGTCATGGCGAGGCTTTTGCGACCACCAGCATGGATAGTTCCGGCATTCTTTCACCGGTTCCTTCTTTTTAAATAATGGCACAGCAAAATGGAGATCACTCTTGAGACCTCATTCGTTGGAGAATTAGATCTCATTAGTAAAGGTTAGGAAAATGTTGTTCTCGGTTCCATAACCTCAACTGTCGACGCTAAGTTTGCAACGTTTTGGGAGAGTCGAGTATAAATTCACCATCCATCGAATCCATCGGCAACCATCTTGCTGTCATTAAAAAGGGAAAACACTTGCACTTCTGCCCATATTCAACTCGGAACTCGGAACCGGAATTCAAAATGTAAAACAGGAAAGAATGTCTTCATCCTTATACCTCGCTCTTCGAGGTCACAAAACAAGACAGCTTCCGTCGTTAAATGGGTTCTAAGGTTCGAAGATTTGTCTTCTGCACTCTGCACCAAAAAAAAACTAAAACACTTGTGACACACGACACACTTCCGGTAGGAACACACCGGCACAAGGATACTTACTGCTCCTTGGACGACTCCTCCTCCGAGTAGAGATCCTCGCAGTCGCTCTCCGAAAGTGTCCGCTTGAGGCCCTTCGACGACGGCGGTGTCCACGTGTTGTTGTTGTTGCCGACGGCGCCTGCGGCGGCGTGCGTCGGCGTCGAGGTAGCACCGGGTGTGGAGTAGCCCCAGTGCAGCGGCGTCCCGTGATGGTGGTGCGCGGCGGCATGGTGGTGAAGCGGCAGATGGTGCTCCATATTGAGGCACCACCACCTAATTTAAAGTGTCCTTCCGTCCTCCGAAATTGGCGCACGCACTTGCACACTTTGCGCGACTTTCACTTGTTCCTGCGACGGGCGGATTTGCGCAAAGTCGAAGTTCGCGAAACGGGGGGTGGGAGGGGACGCAGAACGTTCGTAGGTGTGTTTTCCTCCCCCGAGGTCTGTATTCTGTTTTGTCGGGTTCGCGGTCGCGCGGCTCTCTTCCGGGCTCACGCGTACACCGTACACGTGACTTCGTGCGCAAACGACGTTCGACTGAATTTAATGAGCGCATGCCGGACGCATGCCGGTCGCCTGGTCGCGCGTCCGACCCTTTGCGCTTCGCGTACGCACGCACGAACGCCACGCGACCGGCGACCGTCGGTGGCATCTCTTTCCCACTCGCCCGTCGCTCTCGGTCGCACACACGCCCGAAGGGCAAACGAACCGGCGAGTTTGTGTGCAAGTTCAACCATTCACCCGAACGAGGCCAATTTTTGGTGGTGGGAGAACACCGTTGTACCGCCGGAAGTTCATTTGGTGTCTCCCACCCAAAACCGACGATGAACGCACGGGTTCATCCGACGTAGGTTCCGTTTGCTTGCCAGAACGGGAGAGAGAGATTGGCCGTCCTTGTCTACCGTCGGCAGACGACCGGCAGACGAACGACCGCACGCGACGACGAACACGCGAAGCGCTTCGCTGGCGACGGCCCGTGGCCACGTGGCCAGCAGCCCGGCGTGTGGCCCCAAATGGCCGCGCCACGCGCTCCGTTTCCGAGTTTCCGCTTTTCGGGATCCTTTCTGCAGGCTCCAGGCCGTTGGTCCACTTGTTGCACGCACTTGACCTTGGCGAGGACGCTAAGCTGGCCGGCCGGCTGGCAGAAATTGACTATGCTGAGTTCGATCTGAGTAGCCGTTTCTGATGCAAATATTCAATTCTTTTGCTCTGTTTGCTTCGAACGGGATCCCATCGCTTTGTTCTAAACCACCAACCTAAAGACAATCGGCCGGCGAGGCTCATCAGTTGGCGATTTTGATGGCCGATTTGGCAGGTGCGCACTCGTCACGGGACAGGGACCAAACTTAGCGTGGGAACGCAACCGTAAACCGTTTTCCACGGATCGCACGGATTGTTCCCGTTTTGGGTCCTGGTAAAAAATAATCGCCAAATAGACGCCTCCTTCGATGCCCTCGCCCACCAATAGAAAGCCTTTCCACCCGCCGCTAGCGAGTGCGACATAACTCCTCCCACCGCGGGAAGCACCGCACAGGAAGGGAGCGAGGGTCACTTGCATCCTTCGTGCCCTAGTCTGGTCTGTGTCTGTGCGACCTACTCCAGCACAAACATCTCCGGGCACAAGGACGAATTATCCCTCACGTAGAGTACTTTGCTCTTCTCTTACAATCGTCCTCCTTTTTGCAGTGCTTTTCTGTTCCGCTCTAGCGTCCTGCGGTCGAATTGACCCTACCTACGACGCACGGGAGGGCCCGGTGCGCGTGCCGGTCTCGTGTGTTAACCGAGCCTCTATTTGATTTCCCACGATTTTCATCGGTGAAATCGGTGTGCGCGGCACGAGCGGTCGCAAGTCGGTGCGAAGGGCGACGCTCCCTCCTCGGTTGACTCCTTGTGCGAGCGGCACCGACGAAGGTTATAATTTGTGCAACAGTTTTTTTTTTCCTGTGGCTTTAACAAACCTTCGACGATCTTTCGAGTGAGTGAAAGTGATTAAGTTCGCGGAATAATTAGTTCGCCAAGTGTGGCACGGTCAAAAGGTTGCAGAAAGGTTTGACAGCCTGATCCATAAGCATTTGACAGTGCAACAGTTCTCGCCGTCGAAGGAGCCTGCGCCTAATAGAGTAGATTTCTCAAAAAGGCGACCCACTCGTCCTGAGGCTGAGACGGATTTTCTTTCTTAAATTAAATGCACTGCCACCGTTGGGAGAATAATTTTCGAATTCAATATACATTTACCATGCGATATAACAACGAAAAATAGAAAATAGGATAAGATGAAACAAGTAGGCAGTAAATTTACACAACCTATCTACACTAAACACTAACAGTAAGTATATATGCATTCTAACTGACTAAAACCGTATTCGATCATTCTCTTTAACAGCCGACTGTACAGCGCGCCACTTTACACAACTCGATCTTCAAATGCATCTGGCGGTGACCGAGCAACACTTGCGGGAGCGATCACTTTTTGCTTTGCCCTTGATGCTGATGATGGTGATGATGCTGCTGGTAGTGGTTATACTGATGATGATGCTGCGGCTGGTGGTGGCCCTTGCTGGCAGTATCGATGTATTTGGAGGTATAGGTTAGCAGCATGTGGCGCTGCTTGATGTGTTTGGCCCGTATGTGGGGCGACGGAATTTCCTTCGTGTAGTTGCTCGGGAACCAACCGACGGCCCCGTCCCGGATGCGTTCACCTTCGTACCAACCTGTGGGTGTATTCGAACCACAAGAACAACGTTATCGATCGGCGCTACCCAATAACGGTCGCTACCTACCGTCGGCCATTTTGCGATGCACGTGCACCACATCCTTGATGTCGAGATCGAGCTCGTCCGGCTGCAGCGCCTGGTACGGGTGGACTGCGATCACCTGCGGACAATCCCACTGCTCGTAGATCTTCTCCTCGGGGTTCTCCGAAGCGGGCGGTTCCGCCACCGTCAACCACCGCTCGCGCTCGGTTTCCGACGGGCAGCTAACAATCTGTGGAAGTGGACAACGTTAGTTTGCGGGGCGCTTTGGAGGCCTTTCGTGTCCTACGCTCACCATTTCGATTGTCTTTCCCTCGTGGTTCTCCAGCAGCGTCATGATGATGAGGTTTTTACCGAGCGTTTGCATTTCCTTCGCCGGCAGTCCGGGCACCACGTCCCCGGAACTCACCGCCAGCAGTGCCCGTTGGCAGTAGTCGACCACCAGATAGCTTTCATCACTGCCGGTGGGGAGCGAAAAAAGGTTAAAGAACTTGCCAAACGTAAAGCGATCAGTTCCTCGTTACCTCTTCTTTTTGGTCAGGACAAGCAAATCGGTGAACAGGAACGCGTATACGTTGCTCTTGGAGAACTTTTTACCGAACGTTAGCTTCGCGTCGTCGCCGCGCCACAGCAGGTGGACTAGTTCGCCGCGTTTCTCCAGCTTCCGGTGCATACTGCTCGGCGCCGCTCCGATGCCGCACGGTACGATCGGCAGTGGGCGGATGTGGGTCGGGAACTCGATCTGCCGCGACAGCAGCTCCATCTCGTGCACCTGCTCGCTCCGGTGGGCGGCATCGTTGCAGCGCGTCAGGATGCGATTGATCAGGACGAACGTTTTCTCCCAGCTCCCGAACTCGTCGTCGTCCGTTCGGCACCGCTGCAGTACCGCGTCGAGCAGGAGGCGCATGCGCGTTATCCGCTGCATCGGTAGCATCAGGAACGAGGACAGGCTCAGGCTACAGCAGACCGAGTCCGACTCGAGCTCGGCCAGTGTTTTCGCAAACTCGGGCTTGTTGGCCTTCAGTGCCTTCAGCGTGCGATCGATCTTTGCCTGGTGCTCGCAGTACGTGACGTACACGTGGAACTGCTTCTCGGCGTGCTTGTAGATGCTGTGGCTCAGCCCGAGCAGCATGATGTTGTCCTGCCAGCAGTTCTCCAGATCGCACAGCAACCGATCGGAACACTCCTGCACGGGGATGATCGACGAGAAGAGCGTCTTGCGCTCGGCCGACGACAGGATGCGCACGTCCCGGAACGCCGGGTGGTTTACGAAGTGTGTCCGAAGCAGATTGAGCGACTTCAGGTACGATGCCTCGGACGTCAGTATCTCAAACTTGGCCTCCTGCAATCGCTTCTCCGTTGGCGTCAGGGTCGCTAAAACGAATAGAACGGACATTAGTGAACCGTTAGCGTGTCTGCGGGGCCTGCGGGAACTTACCCAGAATCTCCGAATTGCGCACCTCCGGAATCTCGCACCAGAGCGTTCGCAGTTTGCCGACGTGCGGTTCGATCAGTTCCAGTGCCGTCGGTCGGGATGGTTTCCGAAGCGACGGGTGATGGTGATGCCGGTGATGCCTACCATTGTGAGCGGAGAACTCGCTGCCATCGGTCGATCCGTCACCACTGGAACCGCCACTACCAACCCCGCCACCACCATCATCGTCGCGGTCCGCACCTTCCCGTCCGCGGTCCGAAATCTTCTCGTACCCATCGTCGTACAGCTCCGCCTGGCCGTTAATCTCGGCGTCGATATCGCGCGTGATCGACTCCAGTTTGGCCGCGTTGTAGATCTGATAGAGCGGTTCGTTCACGAACATACTGTGCGAGTGGTCGTCTCCCGGACCCCCCTCGCCGCCGGTCGACACCCCTGAGCTTTCGCTCGAACTGGCCACGGAGGCACCGCTCGTTTGGTAGATCTCAGCGTACCACGACGCGGACGAGGAACCGTTCGTGGTGGCCGTTGGCGACACCAGCATCGGCGGCACCGTCGGTCCGTCCTTCAGCGGCGGTGATGGAGACTGCAGGAACACTCCGCATTCGGCGTACCATGAGGTGGCTCCCAGTTTACGAGACGGAAACTTCGGTCCAGTCGCCGGGTGTGGGACACACGATTTGTGTGTCCCTTCGATGGTAGGTGAGGCCACCGGTGACAAGGGGGGTGGTGGCGGTGGAATCGTAGGCCGATTCGTTGGCCCACCACCAGCACCCGCGACCGAAGCGATCGACCGGCGGCGGCTATCCTCGCACGAAGCGGATAGCAATGGCCCTGTCGAACTGGCCTCGAGACCGTTGAAAATGCCCGAATCCACGTCCGCACCGGAAGCGCCACCACCCACGGTGGCGCTGGTGGTCACATAGAACGTGCTCCGGGAACCGTTGAACGAGCTGCCAATGTTGAGGTTCGTCGAGCCGTCGGACACTAAGCTTTTGCGGAGTTTCGAGCGCAAAGATTTGCTGCTTTTGGGCTTTTTGGTCCGGCTCGGCGTTTGGACCGGAGCGCCACCGTCGCCGCCACTGGCCACCGTCGGAACGGTGCTCACGTTGCTCGACTCGCTCGTACTCCGGAGGAGCAGATCGGCCCCACCCGACGACGGGGGTGCCGCCGGAAGGCCACTAGAAGGCGAGCTGGGTGCAGAGGGCGACGGCAGCAACGAGGAGCACGAATGTGAGTGAGTGTGCCGCCCGCCACCACCGGCCACCGCGAACTCGCTGTTGACGTAGTCCTCCGGCGGTGGCTTCGGGGCGGCGGCTGTCCCGCCTAAAGGGAGCGGCAGCTTGAACGCCGACGCCTTCGCTTTCGCCACCTTCGAGGATGGTTTCGGTGGCAGGATGGCATTCTCGTAAGTGGCCACTCCGGTGGCCTTGGCTGGTGGCGGTGGCTGCTGTTTCCGCTTCGAGAATTTGTTGAAGCCCTTCGCGATCTCCGACTTGGACAGGGTGCTGCCCAGACTCTTGATCTTTTGTACCAGCACGTAGACCTGACTGGCGGAGGCTGGTGGATCCGGGAGCTTGGCGTTCCGGATGTCGACGCCACTGTCGGTACGGTTCCGGTGACTCTCGTCGTCGCCGTCGTCGCTATCGTCGGAATCGAACGAATCGAACTCGTCGTCGTTGGACAGCAGTGCCGCCGGGTCTTGGGGTGATCCGGCTGCAGTAGGGACCCCGCGGTGCTCGTGGAAGTTGACCTGGTGGCCACTCGTTACACCGTCGGTCCCGGTAACCCGCAATCGCTCGCCATCCGGTCGGTGGTGGGGGTAGTAGTCGTTCGATCCGATCGAGTACAGTGACTCATAGTGGTGATCGGAATCATCTGCAAGAAGACGAAGACGAAGTGTGAGACAGCGATTAGAGATTGTGCACATCGGACGGGAGTTAAAATAGCGGCTACTAGGCTGTTCAATAAGTTCGTATGATCTATAAGAAAAACACAGTTTTATGGTTTGAAATACACTTTATTATTCGGTATGGCCTTCCTGAACATCAATACACTCGTGCCAAGGAGACTCCAATTTATAAATACCATCCCTGTAGTGAAAAACTGGAAAGGCTTCAAAATACGCTTCCACAGCTGTTATGGCGTCATCATTTGATGAAAAGCGTTTTTCACGCATAATTTATTTTAGGTCTGTGGAAACAGATGCAAGTCGCTAGGGGCGAAATCTGGTGAATACGGTGGATACTCCAACAATTCGAACTCGGATTCATGTATTTTTGCCATTTTCAAAATGCTCTTGTGACTGGGTCCATTGCCCTGATGAAAGAGCATGCTTTTCTTCTGCAAACCGGGTCTTTTTCCAAGAAATTTCTCTTTCAGTTGTTCTAAAAGGTTACAACAACAATCGAAATTTATTGTTTTACCAGTTTGCAAGTAATCCACAAAAAAAATCCCTTTGGCATCTCAAAAAACTGATGCTAACCAAGAAGGTCTTGGCCGTTTTCTGGACACGAACTCATTTCGGAGTCGAAGCACCAGGTTCACACTACTCTTTGGCCTCTTGTTTTGATTCAGGATCATGACTTGGGTCCATCATCCAAGTCTCATCCATAGGAATGAATCAGCGCACAAAATCCACTTTCCTTTCCTTTCGAAAAAGCTCTGAATGTTGCCGAGAAAGTTGCATTCGAATGCATTTTGGGACCATTTTTAGCGAATGCGGCACCCATTTTGCACATAGCTTTCTGAAACCCAATACTTCAGTCAAAATATTGGTTATACTGGTCAATGAGATGTCTTGACCTTGCACTAAAACTCTCTCTCTCTCTCTCTGTCGTACGAACTTATTGAACACTCCAGTAGATTGCAACAAAGTTTGCCCGAACCTAGAGAGACATGGTTGGAATGGGGCATCTCGCTTCCTTATCGACCCATCAGACTGATAAGACGCTGATTAGATCCGCAGATCTCGTGTGTCCTCGACAACAGCTGCGATTAGGCCGATCTCAATCCCCAGTATACCGTCGACGTCAACCTTGGCTGTACCGTGATGTACACCTTCGTCCTGTGAGTACTCTTTCGGACCTGCGGGAACACATTTTGGATCGAACAAAACCCAACCAAACCTTCGATTGTAGGCTTTGCACCGCCGTTGGCATTGCGGCAGCTGCCGGATCCTCCACCGGAACGGTGGCTTGTGCCAGCGAGAGAAGCAAAGTGTGCCTCGTAAAGTCCCTGAACGGTGGAGGAGCACCGGAATGGCCAGATTTGAGCATCCGGACCCAGCTGCAGGTGGCCAGCGGGCACCTCAAAATGCTGTCGCGTCCGATGACCGATCGGATGCAGAAACTTCGCACACTACAGCTCGAAGGACTGAAGCTGGAGAGTGTATTCGTGCGGGCAAACTTTGAGGAGCTCCGGCTGAGTGGCAACGCGATCGTGAACCTAACCACTGACCCCCAGGATATTAGTCCACCACCGTACCGCCTAAAAGTGCTCGATCTGCGCTCGAATCGCTTCGCGAACGTATCGCAGCTAGCCCCGTTCCGGAAGCTGGTGGAGCTGCTGCTTGACGGCAACGCCATCTCGGTGCTTGAGATGGGCCCGTTCCAAGGGATGACCGGGCTGCGACGGCTGTCGGTGGCCGGCAACCGGATCGGTCGTGTCGTTTCGACCCTATCGCCACCGCTCGTGCTCGGTGAGCTCGTACACCTGTCGTTGGCCTCCAATCGGCTGCAGGAGCTCGATATGGGCACGTGGCAGTTGCCATCGCTCGAAAATCTACAGCTGAACGACAATCAGCTGACCGAGCTGGCCGGGCTCCGGAATTTTGACCAGTTTGTCAGTCTCGCCCGGCTCAATCTGGTCGGTAACCGGTGGAGCTGCCCGTGGCTGACCGGGGCACTAGCGGACGCAGCCACCATTGTGCTCGAACGCAGCCCACCGGCAGAATGTTCGATCGAGCAGGTGGCCGGCGTGTGTTGTCAGTTCCCGACGGCACCCTCGGGGAGCGCGGAGCAGCTGTTTGTGCCCGAAACACGGATCGCCCGCGAGAAGTTGCGCAAGATCGAAGCCCTTCAGGAAAAGCTCCCCGGCGAATGGGACCTGCTACTGAAGCAGTTCGAGGCGAAGCTCCAGGACCAGCTGAACAAAGCGCTGTCGGTGGAAACACCCGCCAGTGCGCCGGTCACCCTGGAAGATGTCGAGAAGTTGCGCGGCGAGCTTAATACTCTGGTCGAACACGCCACGGAACTGGAGGACGCGATGACCCAGAACGTACAGAACGAGAAGCGATTGCTTCATTTCATAATCGATATGAAAAACCGACTCCTGAGCCAGGCCATCGAAATGGACGCGTTGGTGGCAAGTTTGAGCAGCGATTGGATCGAGCTAACCCGGCGCTTCAACTAAAGCGACGCCAAGTGTCTTCTTTATTAATAAACGAAACAGATTTACAAAAAATCGGTGTTCGATTCGCCATTGTCTTCGCTTATTTGAGCAAGGAATTCGAGCAGCGCCTCCACCTTTCGTTCCAGCTTTTGGGAGACACGCGCCTGGAGCGTGCTGCTCTGGGCCACGGCTCGGTCCAGTAGCTCGCGAATGCTGTCCATGTCCTTCGACTGCCGGTCCAGTACGGCCTGCTGTTTGTAGGCCTTATCCGTGTACAGCTGCATCTGCTGCGTGCTCTGCTGCAACAATCCCCGAAGTTCCTTTAGGGCGCCCTCGTGCGCTACGCTGGTCTGGTGCCAACTACTACTCCCCAAGGTCGTGTTTGTGTCCACCAATTGCGTACCATTCCAGCGTTCGTTGATCGATTCCCGTACCTGGTCGATCTGCTCCCTCATCCGTGATTCGAGCCCGCTTATTTCGTCGTCTTTCAGTTCATCAACTTTCGCGCCCAACGACTTGAGTCCGTCGTCCGTCCGGTTCTGATGCTCCAGCAGATCCTCGAGCTGGCCAGCCAGTGTGTTGCGGTGCGTTTCGATCAAGCGCAGCGTGGCGTTGGCGTTCTCCAGAAGCGTGCGGTTCAGGTTGGTGATCTTCTTCGACAGATCGCCAATCTCGGACCACTTGCTGTCGTACACGTCCATCGCGCCGGGTGCGACCTTCTCCGAGGTGCAACAGTGCCGGCCCATGCGTGTCAGCTTCTCCTCCTCGCAGCGTCCGGCCGGATCCTGGTCCAGCGTGTACCGCTGATCCGGTACGTCGACGGTGTAAAGGCTCTGGACGAGCAGCCAGTCACAGTTCCAGCGATTGCGGGCCAGCTCGACGTGCGCCAGCGCCGGGAACTGATCCAACTTTCCCTCCACCCAGTTCAGCCCGTTCGCGGTCAGGTTCAGGTCCGCCAACGATGGGAACTCCCAGTGCTGCATGTCCAGTGCGACTAGATCATTTCCGGCGAACGACAGGGTGCGCAGCTTGTCTAGCTGTAGCGGAGCACTCTGAGGAGCCAGTACCACCGTGGTCAGCTGGTTGTGGGCCACCGACAGCACCCGCAGCTCGCCTAGTTTGCCAAACATCCCCAGGTCGAGGGTGGTCAGCTGATTGTGGTCCAGATTCAGGACCCGGAGCTGCACGAAACGACTGACCACCGTCAGGGCCGTAAGTCGATTGTTCGAGAGCTGCAGACTTCTGAGACCATACGTGGTGCCGTTATCGGCCTCGTCCACCACCAACGTCTCGATGGCATTGTGCACCGCCGAGAGGTGCATAAGCTTCGGATCGATGAACAAACTCTGAACACCCAGTCGGTCCAGCGTCAAGTCGTTCACGTCCGGCCACTTCTTCAGCAGGGCGCGCGTGACGTGCGGAACGCGGCCTGACTCGACCAGCAGCGATCCTTTGATCGGACCAAACTGCGCGTCACTGATGGCGGCATCCGTCGCCAGCACCAGCTCCGCAATTTGGCATTCGGTACCTCGGGACTGGCAGGAGTACTCGTTCGAAAACCAACCACCTCGAATCGGGGGTAGGACCAACGAAAGGATCAACACCACCGAAGTCGCACTGTCAGGAGAGGTTGAATCGTAAATCTTCACGTCGGCAAGGAATCGTGACCGGAGGAATCACTTACCACCACACACCAGAAGCCATCCTTTCCGCGAGTCAACACCACACGATGCGCCACCGACCGATTGAGAACACGAATTGAGTCGCAACATCCAAGTAATCCGTGCCTTATCTCGCGCCACACAGGCTACAATGTCTCGTCCAGATTGCTGATATGAATCTGTCCGATCGGCGTAATCTGACCTCGGCCCAGTTTGTGACCTCTGCGCCGGAAACGATTTAGTAGTCGTTTGCGGAGCTTTCACTAAACAATGTTGCCACAGGGCCAGGCCAGGGAGAGTTGGTCCCGCCCTTGGACCGCCAGTTTGTGGCTGGCTGTGCTCAGAAGCGAAGCAACCATCGCGCGATGTTACTACGTTACTCTTTCCTGTGCTGGTAAGGTCTTGGAGCCGCCTATACCTTTGGCCAGACTAACTACGTATATCTTCTTTGTCTACTTCCCAGCTGTCTGGTGGTGTCCTTTGTACGGCCACAGACCACCGCAGAAATCGCCCTCAAGTGCGCATCGGCGTCGCCCCTGGCATGCATCATCAATGGGCTGCATTTTGAAGACCCCAGCCAAGATTTGACACTACAGGATGCCAGTGGTCGGAAGTATCTTGCCATCAAGGGAGGGACCATCAAGGCGTTCCACACGAAGCACTGCGACCGTGCGTTCCGTACGTTCGAAAAGGTGACGATTGGGCGGACCGGTCTGGAAGAGTTGTGCATCGCCCGCGAGTTCGTGCAGGTGTTGGCCGAGAACAACAACCTGCACACCATCCACCCGGACACCATCGGCGACGACGATGGACAGGGCTACAAACTTCAGACCCTAAAGTTGTCCCACAATCGACTCACAAGTGTCGCAAACCTGTGCGCCTTCCACAACCTGCGGGAACTTCACCTGGAGCACAACCTTCTGTCGACCCTGGACATGGAATGCTTTGCCAGCATGACACAGCTGGAACGGCTGCTTCTGGGCGGCAATCGGATAAATCATGTGAATTCTCCCGCCTCCCTGGTGCTGCCCGCGTTGAGTGAGCTGGGACTGCAGAACAACACGCTGACCGTGCTGAAGGTGAGCGGCTGGAGCGTGGAGTCGCTGGCCCAGCTCCAGCTAGCCTCCAACAATCTGACGCGCGTCGAAGGGCTAGAGGCGCTCACGGAGTTGGACGGCGTGTCGCTGGCCTGCAACGATTGGGAGTGTACCGCGCTCGGGTCCATGCTGGCCGTGCTGCGGACGAACGAGGTCCGGATCACGGACGGTGACACAAACTGCGAGGGCATCGGCGGATCCAACATCTGCTGCAAGGTGCAAGAGACCGCCACTGCCGAGGGTGAGCTGGTGGGTGAGCTCAAGAAGTACGACTCGCTCGAGGCCCAGTACTGGGGCAAGAGCAAAGAGCTGGAGAACCGATGCAAAGAAATCGAGGACAACTTCAACAAGCGACTTGCCGAGGTCCAGCAGAGCATCGCGAAGAAACCGGAATCGGAGTGTAGCGTTACACACGAGGAGAAGTCCAAGACCGAACCGCCGACGGAACCAACGGAGGCGCCGAAGGAACTGAATCCGTCGAGCGGGAAACCCGTAACTTGCGTAAAGGTAGCGCCCCCAACGCCAGCTCCGACCAAGCCGTACGCTGACTGCACGGAGGACCTGAAAAAGTTGCAGGACGAGCTGCAGAAGATGCGCGATCAGTTCGAAGGCAAGCGTGAAGCGATGGCCGCCACCCAACGGGAACTGACGCTGCTCACGAAGACTGTCCGGCACGAGCTGCGGACCGCCGTCAAGCGCGGTGCGGACAAGTTGCGGGACGTCCAGGCCAGGCTGACGATGTTTAGGGCACACGTGAACGAAAAGTGTTCCTCAATAAAGAAGTAGAGTCTGAGCGCCGTCGATGCAACTGATATGCCCCAAGTCTCGTTGTTGTTTCTATTTGTTTTGATGAGATAAGGAATAAGGTCCCTAGCGGCCGGTGGCAACAGACTCCCGACCCCGGTGAGTCCAGTTGCGAGTAAGTCGCCCAAGTGATCGGTTGATTCCCGACCATGCTCTGGTAGGTACCACATTGCACAGCGCGCCCGGTATACGTCACGGGTACTGATTGGCGATTCCCACTCCGTCTCGTCCAGCAGTGTCAACGCGGTAGTTCTGCTACTGCTAGGTACCGCCGTCCAGGCCGTCCATTATGGCTGTGAGCCGTCCACCAAGTCGTCGGTCGATCGAGCGTGTGTGCTGAAGGATGTTCAGCTTCTGACGGAGGAATCCATCCGGAATGCTTCGTTTGACGCGGACCAACCGGTGCTCAGCCTGGAGGGTGGCCAGATCCCGCACTTTTCGCTGGAACTGTCCCGCAAACTGCCCGCCGTGCAAGAGCTCACCCTCAGTGCGGTGGCCGTCCGGAACGTTACGATCTGGAGCGGCCTGCGACATGTCAGCGTCAACGGTAGCGGTCTCGAGGAGGTGAACTTTGAACCGGGCGGTACTGACCACCAGCTCAGTTCCCTGACGCTCACCCACAACCGACTGCGGGCCGTGCCCCGGTTCGACGGGAAGTTCCAGCGCCTGCGGGTTCTCTCGCTGGACGGGAATCTGCTCGAGCGGGTCCAGCTGTCCGACTTTGCCAACCTGACCGAATTGCACAGCCTTTCGCTGGCCTCGAACCGGGTGTTCAGTGTGGAACTGGGCGACGTGCCGGTCAACGGGGCGCTCCTGCTCAAGCTGCGGCACCTGTCGCTGGCGGGGAACAAACTGGTGACGCTCAAGTTTACCGGTTGGCACCTGGATTCGCTCACCGCGCTCGATCTATCCGGCAACAACCTGTACCTGGTGGAGGGCGAGTTACGGGACTTCGGAGAGGCGCTGGAACGCATTGCGTACGCCGGGAATGAGTGGAGCTGTGATTGGCTCAGCAAGGCCCAGCTCTACTTTGAGGATCGGCGTGTCAGTGTCACCGATCGGGACGAGGCCACCCGCTGTGAGCGGCTTTCGATGCGGAACCTTCAGAACGTCTGCTGCATCGAGGCGGCCGAGCACGACTTCTCGACCGACGTGTTCGGGGCGCACTGGGACGAACTGAGTGGACTGCAGCGGCGCTTCGACCTCTTGCAGTACGCGTTCAAAACGGAGACAAACACCGCGAAGGACCGGATCTCGGACTGGCAGCATCAGCTCAGGGAGCCACTGGAGCGAGCCACCGCCGCGCAGGCTGAGCTTGAAAGCTCACTCGCCCGACTGAAGAAAACGACCCAGGAGGAAGCGGATCGATTGGAACGGCTGGCGGACACCGTGAAGCGATCGCTGGCGGACCTGCAACAGTCGGCGGAGGATCTGTACCGGCGCCACACACGGCCCACCCCGTCGATCGATGCGATCCACCAGCAGACGCTCGGGGTAAGCATCGAGCGGGCGAGGACCCTCATCGAACGGCTGCGCAAGGGTATCCGGGTGTACGCCGGAAGGACCGACCAGCACGAGAGCCGGCTGCGCAGCCTGGGGGAACGGGCCATGCAGCTCCGGACGCTGGTGGCCCAGCTGGACACCACGAACCGGGCCCTCGAGCAACGGATCCTCCCGATGGAGCAGGTCGTCGAGAAGGCGTACCGCCTCGTGAACGCTGACCCCGCTTCACCGCTGCATGTTTACAGTTAGGTTCTTTCTTGCAATAAACTCAACAAAGGGATACACAGGACCACCAGGTGACTTCCTTAAGCCTCTGGGCGGTTGGCCGCACAGAGCTGTTCGATTTGGTCCAATCTTTTCGTCAGCCCGCGGAACAGAGCGTCCTGTTTGCGTTCCCGTTCCTCGAGCGCATGGATCTGGTCGCGGGCCCCGTGGATTTGCTGCTGCAGCTCATCGACGATCCCGGTGCGGGTCACGAGCAGCAGCATCGGATCGGGAGCGGTGGCGTTTTCGGCACAGCAAAGTCGCCCGTCGAGCAGCGGTCCCGCTGCGCACTGGGCCTCATCCTCCTGCACGGCTGGCGCCATCTGGTGGCGGCCGTCCACCCGGTCCAGCATTCCGGCGAGCCACGCACAGTTCCAGGGGTTATGGTGAAGCTCCAGGGTCCGCAGTGCCGGTAGCTCCTCCAGGAAGGTCATCAGAAAGCCGAGCCGGTTGTGGCTCAGGTCCAGCGCACGCAACCGCTCCATCCGCCACAGGCTGGTGTCCAGGTGGGGCAGCTGGTTGAACTGCAGGAACAGTTGTTCCAGGTGGGGCATCACCAGGGGCGGATCACGCACCCCGCCGAGTGTGGTCAGTCGATTGCGCTGGAGTGTCAGGATTTTTAGCTTCCCGAGCGGTGCCAGCTGCTCGAGCGCGAGCGATTCGAGCAGATTTTCGTGCAGATACAGCTGCTCGAGTGCTGTCAGCCGGCGCACACCTCCAATGTCCGTGAGTCGGTTCTGGTACAGGTGTAGCTGCCGCAGAGGTAATCCTTCTACCGCGTCGATCCGTTTGATCGCGTTGTAGCTCGCGAACAGGACCTCCAGCCGGGGGCAACCGTCCAGTGAGAGGTGCTCCACCCGAAGCCGGTGTATCATCAGGCTTTCGGCCGTGGGCAGGGCCGCGAACAGGGAGCGATCGACCGTCGGTAGGCTGCTGTTGCGAATCCAGACGGCCGTCGCATTCGGCGGAAACGGTCCGTATGGCGGCGGTGCCACTACATTTTCCACCACACAGTAACCTTCGGACGTTTCCACGCACTGGGCCGGGTTGGGGGCTTGTAGGGCCGCCACGGAACACACTGCGACCACCGCGAGAACCACCCACGAGAACTGGACTGAATGGAGGTTCATTGTGACGCCTTCTTGCTTTTTCGACTCTAGCTTACCGCGAGCGACAGAACGCAACTGACGCGGCCGACCATGTTTGCTACACGGCGGGGCTTTCTTATCAGTCAAGGGCATACTAAGGACACTCACCAAGAAAAGCGGACACCAGCTGCAGCTCAAACCGATTACTATCCCCTTCGCCGCCTTCGCTCGCTATCACAGGTTGTGGGGTGGCCACTTTGGCCGCGTGCTTCCTTCTCGGCGGCACATCCGGTGGTCGGTGGTCCGGAGTTTTAGATGGCAACCCGGCCCCCCGATTGTCCGGTTGCCGGACTCGTACCGCACACAGTGAGGTTAGGGGTCGGGGACGCGTCACCCGTGACTCGTGGGATGGGACGCAATTTTCGTACACCGGATCCAGTCGGCCGCCTGGGGATCCTTTGGATCCGCTTTTAGCGGCAGCACGGCGTCGAGTGGTGGCACCCGCAACGTCACCGCTGTCCACCGGCACTTCCGGCGGGTGGGCAGGATCGCACAGATACACGGAGGACGTCGAGGACACGAACACTTCACCAACGGCCCGGGGTCTTCGCTTACGGGGCACTGTCCCTTCGGTGGCTGGCCGGCCACCTGTGTTCGGGGTGTACCCTAGCGCCATCCGGGCACGGAACCCGGCCCGGTGGTCGGTGGAACCCGTTGTTGTTGGAGGCTGCATCGCCGCCAGACGGAGTCGTTCATATTGCGGGCACTATTTCGCGCACAAACGGGGGTTACATTCACTCACACTGGCTCTAGGGTTAAAGGCAGCCATAAAGAACGGGGTTTGCTATAATTTTTTTGAATTTTTCCGTTAATTCACTGGTGTTGTGTGATAAAAACATTGCCAATGGTGGTCTGTTTGCCCACCAACCGGAACGCGAAAACCCCGTGGCCGCTGTACTTTCGCCTGCACCACCCGGAACGACACACGGATTTCCTTACCAAACACCGGAATCGAAAGCCAATCTCTTTTCCCCTGCCTTTAAAAGGCGCCCAGAGTATGATGGTGCGTGGCAATTAGTATGCTCGGCGCAGTATGGCCGATCCGGTGCATCGTCACCCGAGTTTTGGCAACCGATCACCAATTTCATAATTTTTTTAATCATTTGTATCACCCACAGCTCGTCCGACTTAAGGGGTGTTGGCCACCCTTATGAGGTCTTGAGTCACACGAAAACTTTCGCTCAACGCGAAGCATGGGTCGCACGGATGTGAAGTGTGCAATAAAACCGTCGGAACCCGATTTTATGTTACCGGCTGTATCCGACACGTATCCGCGGTTCTGGATTCACACGTTGAGCGGATGTTGATGTTTTCCGAATGTTTCGAACCGGGACCAGCCCGTAGCGTTCAATGGTACAAACCACACCTAATTGGGCCGCGGCCACTCACTGTGAGTTTCCCGGGTGCGATTAGAGATAAAAACCCGCACAGGCTGTAAACAAAATAGTTTCACCCAACCGGGAAAAATGATCGTTTCCGATTGCATCCGTTTTGCGTTACGGATGGCCGGTCCGTCGGTCCGTCGGTCGTTCGAATCGCCGGGCCTTACGCAACACCAACACTGGTCATTGCCGCTACGGCAAAAACAGTTCAATTTAAAGGCAATCATTCGATTATTACGTGGCCCACAAAACAAAAAAAGATCACATAATGATCGCCGTCACCGTCCACGACGTTTTGCACCAATTGACGACTCACGAGTTGTTCTATTGCTTTGTGTTTGGCGCGGTGGCAAAACATTGTTTGTCAACTGCGCACGTGGGGACCTAATCCTAATTCACCACCGATTCCATGGAGTCCGTTCCGTCCTTCCGATTTCCGGCGGGGCGATCATTCTGGCGGTCTTTGGTCGGAAAAAAGGTTTTCCATTTCCACCGTTCGCTCGACCGAAGGTCGTGCCGTCGCGCGTCTTCGTCTCCTTCAATTCAGTTTCTGTTCCTCACCGACGTCGTTTGAGATTTGAATTTGCGATTAGCGTCGCCGCCCGAGGTTAGGCACGGGCCGATCTTTTAAATTTCTTAATTAACTTTTTGTTTCGTTTGGCCCAGATTCCCAGTCAGGGTTTTTCGGGGCTACAGCGAAAGGGGTGGCCATCACAAACCCTGCCGCTTCTGCTGCTGCTGGTGGGCTGCCTGGCCACACAGGTCACCAGAGGCGTGATCTCTTTGATTACATTCTGGAGCACACTCTGGAATTGGCGGGGACGGGTTTCAATTTACATTCAATGGCGCGCGTCACCCATTTTTTTCCACCTGTCCGGCTTCCGAAACAGCCTAAGCCTGAGAAACAACGTCCCCTCTCGCTTAGGGTTTTTTTTCTTCTAAATTTAGTAAACATTTGATTCGCAACCGAATCCGCAGCAAAAGTCCGCTTAGGCCACCACCTAAATTACTGTACAGAAAACCACATCCAAACCCCCCATTCTGGCGTCACCGCTCGCGGTTTGTAGGCCACGAATGCGCGCTGATAAAATCGCGACCTAAGCGACCGCAAATGATGATGAGACCCGCGCATCCGGTGTGACATCCATTGCGGCAACACGTAATCATGGGGCTCGCGGTGTGTGTTAAGGTTTAGCAAAAACGAGAGCCTCAGAATTATCGCCAAACTGCTGCTTTTCACCATTGCATTGTGATGACAATTCATGGTGCGGCAGTCTCGCAACGCAGCCCGGAGTTCGTTGCTTAGGCACAACACGCAACAACCACCCGGCCGCACGTGAAGGTCAGTGTTGGGCGATTTACATCGGAATTGTTGCATGCGCCAAACGGCTCCGCGAGCTACGAAGAAAAGTCTATCTTATAGATCTCTCATTGAAATTCCTCCAAATAGGAAATTGGAATCGCCATGATGCTGATCGTGGCGGGCCCACAAATCGTTGCAATAAATTCAAAACCTCGGCGGTGACTTTCGTTCGCGTTGTCGCGGATCAGATTGCGACCCTTTAGCACGCCTTGGATCGAGAATGCCGATCCCACGGATGGTAGCATACGACGGGGTGGCGGCCCATTGTTGCGTGGCCGGGACCTAAGCCGGATCGGCGTAACCGACGCGCGCGCGCCCACCACACATGCGCAACGCGGGTTGCACTTGAATGCACACACTGCTACTGACCAACCGAACCGACTACCGACCCGCAAAACGCAGCGCAACCTCCAACAACTGCAGTCCAAAGGGCCCCGGCAGGCGGTGCCGATGATGCCGATATGCCCCACCGTCAGTGCCTGGGCTAGGGGCTGCATAATTCACACGCGACTGCGAGCGACTGACGATCGTTTCGCGCTGTTGTGTTCAAACACTGCCTTTTTTTGCGGCCTGCCTTCGCTTGTTTGCCAATCGAACGCGGTTCTTCTTCGCTCGGTCTCTGGTTGGTTGCGTAACGCAGAAAAGGAGCGCATCTTACGCGGAATTAGCAAGCGAAAGCGAACAAAAAAGCCGGCCGCCACCGCCGGCGCCGAGAGAAAGAAATTGCGCTTCGGTAAATTATGATTATGATTCGCGCCTCGACAACTCAACGACGTCGACAACGACCCAGAGGTCTAACGACGATTGTTTTGAGCCGTTGGCACAGAAAAAGCCGCGGTCTGGTAAATTTCTTTCAGCATTAGGGCGCCGCGACACGCTCTCGTTTTTTTTCCTGTGTTTGCAGTCGCTCCATCGTAAGTTAAACTAATTTCTTTTCACTCGCGCGTTACATGACGTGGTTTAGGCAACAGCGCCGGTCACAAAATAAGACAGAAAAAGCAACAATCGCACCGCGGCACGCGAATGCACCAGAAATGCACTTTCACGCTGCTAGGCTATTAAAAAAGGTGCCAGGACTAGGATTCGGTTTCGCGGCACCAAAAAGGTATTAATCGATTGTTTGCTGCTGCTGCTCGGCTGCTGGGGCCTATGATTGATTTAGGCTCGCTCGCCGGTGGATAAAAGTGGACCATTTTCCTGTTAACACACACGCATCTCACACGTGAGGCGACGCAAATTAGATAATCTCCGGGCGTATTAAATGAAATTGAACAATTAATTGATAATCCCCGGCCGTATCGGACGTGCGCGCGCGAAGTGGGAAATTAAAGACCCCCCGAAATTATCGCAGAAGTTGAAAACGTTGTAATCATGCTGCGCTCAAAGTTTTAATGCGATTAAGCCCCGGTCAGAGCGTTACATAAAGAGCGGTGGCGCTTCATTTCGATCCGATCCGGGAGCTTTCTTCTTGAGGGGCAGTAAAGAGGCGTGATTTACTCGGTGATTTTTGTGAATTAACCTGGTGGCAACGACGTGGCAAACAAACACCACACAAACTGGCACGACTAATTGTAGCACCGGGTGTGTCCTTGCCTTCAACATCCTGCCACCCGATTGTTTAGACCGTCGCATTCCGCACACCGATGCGTATTGTTTTGGGATTGGGGGCCACCGATGCTTCCTTTCCCACCGACTACTGGTGAGAGACTTGAATGCTCGAGGAAGTGAGGAAGCTTGTTAGGGTCAGTTATTTGACAATTCCGGTCGGTCCGTCGTCATCTTGACACGCAGTTGTCAATTAAAATAAAATCAAAAACACGCCACGAAGACCCACCAACGTCACTAATCGCCTGATTGACGCTAACCTTGACGGGCCAGGCTCTAAAGGCCAGACCTCATCAGCGCCGCTAGCTGATGAGTTACCGTGTTGCCCTATTATTATGGACGGTGAAGTAATCTCCAGCCGGGCCATTTTGAGAGCTGCGGCCACTTGTCGGGTAACGATCCTCGAGGAAGGCTTTACAAAATCCCAATACCCAACGTCTCCTCTGAGAGACATCCTTCGGGTGACTAGGCCCAAGGTATCCGACGAAAGGCATTCGTTCGAGCCCAAGCATTTGCTCCGTTTTGGAGCACCATTTTTGTGGCCACCAGGCAACAGGTACGAAACCGGTTCCGGTAGGCAAACAAGTTCACGAATGTGCAAAACAAGTCCCACACGTCGTAGGTGTTGGATCCAGGACACAAAAAAAAAACAAGTGGACCACCTGGAACCAAAAGTGCCGACCAGTGCCGGCAAACCGGTTACGGGGGATCATCCGCTTAAGGAAACTTGATCCAGATCCAGAGTGACTCACCATTGGACCGCCAAGCGTTTGGCACCGTATTACGTCAGAGTGAGGTCCAGTGGAGAGTTCAACTCCAACGTCTTCTAACCAGAAGAAATGATTCCGTTCATGGAAAGAAGTGATCGTCTTCGAGGGGTCAGGGGTTAACCACAAGACTCCGCCACGTCGGGGAGTGCCCGACATCGCCACTGAAGCGAAGTTCCTCGTCTGATCACGGCCCCATAACGCCCCGCACCGGACAACGAACTCTCGGAACGCTCGGTTTTAATGTGACTCCGAGGCCGAGTCTCTGGCTCTGGTTGACTTTCGCGCCGGACCCAGATGCACTTTCGATTCGAATTAAGCATTCAATTGGCGACGCTCTGGTCCGTAGCGAGCACGCATCATTGGGCACCACCGGGGGGCACTAGGGAGCGTCATTTATTACCGTCCACTGATCGTTTCAATCAGTTTACGATCATCGGGTTCCCCGATTCGAGGAGCCAACATTAGTTCCAACATTCTTCAGCGGATCGCCATGACCAAAACTTCCTACGCTAGCTTCACTTTTCGGGAGGGCTTTGCGTATGATCTCATCGCGTGAAATGATCGCACGCAGCAGCTTTTGGTTGACCTTTAAAGTCTGCCCCGGGGGCTGGTGTTTGTGCCACGACAGGGTGAATTCTGAGTCTTGCGCATCGATAGTACCTGATACACACGGTACACCTTGCCTAGGCTCACAACCTCTCGAATCCGAACACTCCACATGTGTCAGTATCGCAGATGCAGAACAAGTTTTCGGTGTGGTTAGCCTTGGCGCGACACGACCCGACTCGCCACCGGTTATTATCCGCGAACCTTTTTTCCTGACAAACCACTTCTTGGAAATACGTCGTCGTCGTGTACGTCCCAACTGAAGCTGCAAGTGATCATCGTCGTCGTGTCTGAAGCCCGGATGGCTCATTAGAGTTTGCGGTAAGCTCGGAAGTTAGCAGCAGCAGCAGCCCGTCCGTTATGTTTCGCCCTCCTCATTAAGTCCGCCTTCGTACCCCCGGAATGTTCAGCCTCCCGAAGGGCTGTGGCCGTACTAATTTTGGGGAAACATGACACAACTTCCGCTTGCTGCTTAAAATCCGAATTGACAACCTCTTTCCACTCTGTGGGAGAGTGTTGTTGTGGCCCGGATTTAGGCCAACGATCCGGATCCGGAGACCGTTAAGCTTGCATCCGTGCACTACACGAGGCAGCGAGATCGGGCGTTCCGTCTTGGGATGTGGACACTAGGAGCGCTCTGAAGTGCACCGGATGTGGGTTATTATTATGAAGCGATAAACCACTCTGCCCAAAACCAAAGGGTTACCGAGCGCTGGACACACAAAACGTGCTAATTAACAGGCAGTTTTTTTTGGGTGGTATGTTGTCGCTAATTGCCAGCCCAAGCGGACGCATGCGTCATGAAAGTGTGCTGGCAACACACATTGAGAGGCCGACCTTGAAGGAACGACCGGCTTTGGGAGGGCCATTTTGGCAACAATCTTTCCTTTATTGGGGAGGCTCAAATGGAGCTGTTTGTTTTAAATACACATTGTTGCCAATAAACATATCGAGCGTTAAGAGCCTCGCCAAGTCTGGACACACTGGAGCTAAACGAATGGGGCTTAGCATGGGCTGAAAGTTGTTTACAGTAAACATTATTTATTAATTGGCCAGAAATGGCAAAAGACCCCGCTCAAACTGGTGTTTCCAGTTCCAGGACCCGGGTGACTCTTTTCCTGATTTTCACTTCTTCGCTGCCTTGGCCGGGATGCAGATTTCACGACGGCCTCACGCACCACAAAAGACCACTTTTAACGTGCTGATGCACCCCGTTTCATAATGCGCCAGTATTTTATTGCCATCGACGATCGGCTCTTCTGCGATTCGAATGTGCCCACGCGACACAGGAGCGTGTTTTGGGGCGGCAACGGATTTTCAGAAAATCCTTCGTAAACGCACACACACACAGCACGGTGCATTGGAGGGAAGAACTCGATCGTTATGTAACGAGCTAAGCGACCGCGACCGTTAGACGGGGGTGCATTTGGGAAGACACATTTCTGACCCATCGGCAGCTCATAATTCACACCACCGCTGTGTGTCGTTCCGCTATTGGGTCGCCCCAAACACAGTGCCGCATTCCGCAAACGATCACAATCGGCAATACACACACACTCCCGCAGAGCCCGTCACGCAACGCAGCGCACCGCGTTTCTGCGCGCACTCTGCGTTTCTGGTTTCTGCTCTCCCCGGATCCGGATGCAGTTTTCCACGCCAAACGTCACGGTGTCACGCACGGGGTGTTATTAGGTGGTCAATTTAGGTGCACCCCCTGAGACCAATTTTCCGTAAACTCTACTTTGAATTTTGAGCCGCTGGAAAAGCACGACAAAACACGACGCGATTCAAATTGAATAAACATTCGTTCAGCACACACACAGGCAAACAGCGAGGGCGCACAACCCACCACCGGGCCGCCGGCCGATGGTGTTGAGGGTCACACAATGCGCTCCGACTCACACTATCAAGATGAACCCTTTTTTATTCGAAAACACAAACACACAAGCAGACGCGATCGATGCAAGTGTTGGCGCGTTGTTGCTGGCGAACCAAAACCACGAAACAACGAAACCGCGTGCGCACGCCGTCATGCGCAAAAGCTCACTAAAGTGCTGCGATCGGCGGCGCGCCACACACAGCCTCGCGATCGCTGGGGATAGACACTGAGCGAAAGAGAGAGAGAGAGAGAGGGAGACAGAGGGAGAGAGAGTCGCGATGTCCGCGAAGGCCACACCGTCTCTCGCGCTGTCGCGGTACAAAGAGCGCCACAAATCGGGCCGATTATGGGGCGCTTCGGCGACCGATCTTCGAAGCTGCTGCGCTGGGTAAAGGCCACGCCGGCGAGAGGCCGTGCTCCGTGGTGTCGCAGTGCGATTATTGGGGGGGGGGGCAGTTTGGAGAGCAAACAGTGACACGGTGGCCATCGGTGCACTGTATGGGGCAAATAACTATGCAACGAGAATCGGTTACTTTTACGAATGACCTCTTGCGGGTTTTCATGTGCTTCCTGGTTACATGCGCGTACAACGTTGAACATTAGAGTCTTTAATTTGGTTGCCTACAACTTTTGAGGTTGGAAAGTGTCATTGGTCCGAAACTTTTGACGTCCGGTGTACGCAGAGCAATAGCGGCCTGCTTTGGTGTCATGCTTTGGGTTCCGATTGACATTTAACGACAGCTTTTGGATGGTTGCCCTTTGCTCAATATTTGCACTTATTATATTAAATTATGCAGTTATTCTGCGAGGAATTCTGAAGCTGCTCCTGTTAAACTCTGGTTTGAATTCTGTTTTTGATTTAGTTCGTTTGATATTGTTGGTTGAGAGTTGATCATTTGAATCCAACGGCCTCTTACTAGCAGACCATTAAAGAGTACATCCAAAATGCTTTAATTTCCTATTGTGGGGATTTACACACGAGACACGACAGGTTAATAAGAAAAAGTATCCTTCACATCAACGGAAGGGGGGCAGCCTTAACAATTCGTTAGTCTAATGGCTAACGCGTCAATTCCCTCCTTCACACTGCACGATCTGCCAATTTTATTACATAAACTCTTCCATTTCCAAACGGACGCCTCTGCCTTCGTTGAGTGGCCCGGACGATGATGCGTTCCTTTCTGTCGATTTAATTTTTTGGTAATTTATTTACGCTTCGGCCCCCCGGATCGAAGGGGTTGCTGCGAAATTTCACACCCCCACCGGGGGTGTAGGTGGCCACTTCATTGCCCCCTTGTTCGTCGATGCTCTTCTCAGGACGAATCCACGCCTCGAGGAGAAAAGAGAAGCGCTAGAAAGAAATTGAACACAAGAGTTCGCGTGGCTCTTAATAAGCCGAGATCGTTGAAGTGCGTTCTTTCATCGTCAAAGGCTAATTTAACGATCCCCCAAAGACACGGGCTGGAGGCCCCGCACAAAACACTGCCCGCCGACAATGCCAATGTCATTAGATGATGCAAAACTGTGAAAAGATCAAATCAAGCACATCGTGTGTTTAGTGGCAGATGCGGTGCGACTGATGAGTGGCCAGCACCACTTTTTCTACGCTGACATTTCGAAAAGAAAAAGAGCATTCCGTTCGATCATCTTCGCGCGCGACCGGCGGCCATTTTGCACCGCTTTCGATCACTTTTCGGTGGGTGGGCATCAGCGGCCAGCGCAACGCAAACGCATCGTCAATCAACGGCGCGATCGCTTGAGAAATTTGAAAGGCCCGAAGAGGCTTCATTGTGCCTTGCTGGAAGATCAATCAGCGGGTCAATTAATTGCTCAACTCGCTCGGTCTTCCTCTTAATCTCTCCCCGTCGTTAGAAGGGGTTCCCGACGCACTCTCGGGTGCGTCGTAATCGATTGTGAATCTGCAGAAAATGGCTTGGGTTCTCGTCACACACACACACACACACACACACATACGTGTGTTGCGTCGTGTAACGACTCGTCCCGAACAACGATCACGATGACAATGGGTATAACCGCCGACGGCATCATATTGGTGCGTGAGTGCACTTCTTTTCGGTGGCGCAATGCACCCGCAATGCGACCAGAGACACTGTCGTCCGCCCCGCCGGGAAGACTGATTAGATTAATTAACAGATGTGCCGGCGCAGATGGAACCGCACGGCGCATGCATTTCTCCCCGTATTCCCAACCAAAGGCCGGTGGTTGCCAATGGGAGGATTTATGTTTGTTTTTTCCCGACAAGATGTGCCTGCAAGCTTAACTTACATAAGGGTTTTTCTCCATTAAATTTAGCTGCTTCCAACAACGGCGCGCGGTTAGGGCTGGGAAAAGATCGTCAGATCGTGAAGCTTTCTTTTCACATCACCCCAAAGCATGACTCGACGCGCGAAGAATCATAATTGCTTCTCCCAGCAGCAGCAGCCGCGTGCGCATCACTCTCTCATCGATTGACCGTGTAACGAGCGATGACGGTGCGTTGCGTGCGGTGTGAGCCACTCACGGTTGGAGAATGACACATTAATCATGAAAAACAATAGTTAAGCTCATGTTTTACAATCCGAATTACCCCCAGCAGACTCGAGAGAAGAAATCAAAAACTGTATCACAAAACACGCGCGCGTTCGCTGCGAGTAAGCTCGTTGCCCGGATTGCATACCTTTAGGCGTTTCCAGTGTGCGAGTGTGTCTCCGCTAAAGCGTCACCTACCGGCGCTCCATCGTAAGCAAACGAATGGAACGGCGGCCCCAAAATGTCCGAATAGCGTTCAAGCGCATATGGAATAGGAATTTGAAAGGAATTCGCGGTGGCGCGACTTCTGCTTCATTAGCGCGGCGTAGAATACCGTTTCACCGTAACGGGATCGTAAAAGGGCAGCCGGTGGATAGTGTGTCTCGTGACGCCCAGCTGCCCTCCATCTCCAGCTGGTCTGCCGGGAAATGATTTGCATAACAGAACGAGAAGAAGCTGCGGCTGTGCCACTTACCGTCTATCTTCGTGTGCGAGATGCGCGCCACTTTTCGCGACCTTAACGGTGTGTGGTGCGTCCGCTTCCGTTCGCGTACGCTGTTTGGAGGGACAAGAAAAGGAGAGCACGCGCGTTGTGGCCGCAGTCAGAAAAGTGTGTCTCCGGCTATGGCTATGGTAAAACTTACACAATAAAGTTTGGCCGCTTCGAGCCGGCCGGCGGCACTAGCAGTCCGCCGGGTGTCGTGACGGTCCCGTAATCGTCATCGGAAATGTCGGTCCATTCCGCGCTGTTGTTGCTCGTGTCGCTACCCCGTTCGCTCGGGGGGGTCAAGCTCGGTAGCAGCCCGCCCGTCGTGCCGTACAGGCTGTTGGTGATCTGATCGGAGGCCAGCGTCGTCGTGGACCCACCAATCCGCTGGTGGTGAAGGGCCAGCTGGCGCACGTACTCGATCCGGCTGCCGATTGACTCGTAACAGTTGGAGGACACCAACGACACATTGTCTCCGGTGGGAGACTGTTGCTGTGGCCGTTGCTGCTGATGGTGCTGCTGCTGCTGCTGCTGCGGTCGAGTCGATCGTCCAGCGGAGGACGGAGGTACGCCCTCCGAGAGGCTGCCCTCCGGCTCACCGGACGAGTCGGCGCCAGCAATGCTGGCCGGATCGTCGTAATCCAGCCCATCGTCGGCGCTGCGAATCGTGTCGTAAATGTTCTCCTCGTAGATGTGTCCGTGGGGTGATTTGTCTAGCAAATCTCCACTCGGAACCTCGGAGGCACACTCGGGGACAGGGAAACTTTTCGTCGGATCGCCCACGCCCACCGGAGTGGTGCAGGGCGTCGGCGCACCGACCGAGGGGTTGTTGCGCGGCGGCAACGGAATGTCGTCCGGTTTCGGTGGCCGCGGTGGGATCTTGCTGTACTTGATCCTCTCGTAGTTCGACTGGTACGTCACCTGCAGGTGCTTCGGTAGCGTTTTGGGCGACGCCGACAGATTGCGCTTCGGTTGGGGCAGTGTAAGATCGTTGCTCCCGCCCACCGCCACCGGCGGAGGGTCATCCCGTGCCGGAGGCGGCGGCGGTGGTGGAGGGCTGCATATTTCGTACGTGTCTTCATCGCGCGCCGCCTGAGTGCACCCGTCCGGTGCACCGTGCTCGATGGATTCATAGTTCTCGAATGACTCGTAGCTGTTCACACTGACGGTATCGTCCGGTCCCCGGTCCGCCCCTATCCGCGCAATGCACTGGTAGAGGTTGTCCGAGTCTCGTTTCGATTTGTGGATAAACGATTCAATCTTGGTGGTTAGCTCCACCAGATCGATCGATGGGCTCGAAATGGATGCCGAACCCACTGTCCCGCCGCTGTCGTCGGGCTGCGTAACCAGCTCGTAGTCGTTCTCCGGATGGCCGCGCTGCGTTAAGGTACGTTCGTTGAGACTTTGCCGACCGGTGGTCCCACGGAAGCACGGAAACTGATGATCGTCCATCGAAACGGACTTGTTGATCACGACCGTGTTGACGGCCTCGGCAATGTTCCGCTGACTAGCGTGGGCGCTTCCGAACAGGAACGAGGCATTCGGTCGCACCTGGAGGCCACTTTCCTCCTTCACCTTCACTTCCTGAGCCACTGGTGCCGGCGCGCCGTTTGCGAGCGACAGATCGTTGAAGCTTTTCGACAGATTCTCGATCCGCTGGCTGGCCCTGCTGATCGCTTCGAGGATCTTCTGCTCCGAGGCGTCATCAGCCACTTCCGGAACCGGGTTTTCTTCGATCACGATCGTTGGAATTTCGATGGACGAAACAAACGATCGGCGAGCCTCCTTTGGTGCGGGCTCCGGGGAGTCCCGGAGCGCCGGCGGAACTGAGTCACCCTCGGTATCCGGCACCGTTGGCTCGATTTGTATCTTCCTGGATGAGCGAAAAGTTAACCGTTCGTAGATCTTCGATACGGTGCTTTTACTCTTTTTCTTCTCCTTCACTTCGGCGATCGGCGGCCCCACGTCACTCGGTGGGGTACTTGGAAGCGTGATCACTTCTTCGATCGGTTCCTGTGTCGGGGCAGAACTCCGGGAGGGCTCCTCTGCCGCCTGACCATCTGTGGCATCCATCATCTCGCCTTCCAATGGCATCGGATCGGTAGATCCTTCTGGAGGTTCTTCCGTCGTTGCCGATGGCTCGGCACTTTCGCCCTCCTGTGCTTGAACCCTCTTCGACTGTTCCTTCGTCGTTGCCAGCAGCAGCACCTGTTCGCTTTTGTCCGGCACCTTCGGCTTACCCCGGCCCGGTGGCGGTTTGCCCGTGTCACCATGGCTGGTGGCGTCCGTCTTGGTGCTGTTCCGGTGCGGTTCGAACATCTCCAGCACCTTGCGCACCCCGAGCGAGCTGCGGCCCGTCTCGGCCCAGTCGGGCCGCCGGTACATGTTCTTCCGCAGGCTCGGCCGCTTCCGGACGCCGGTCCGGCGGAGCGACGAGCTTTTGCTTGACCCCGACGCCACCTCGTCGGAGCTGTCGGCATCGGCGTTGGAGGCGGACGAAGACTTCTTGCGCAAACTCGAACGGCCCGAGGTGTTGCGTGCGGAAAGACTCCCGTACCCATCGGCCGCCAACGCCCCGGATGCCCCCAGGCTGCGGGTATCTTCCAGCACCTTGTAGGCCACGTTGCCGGCCCGGTGAATGTAGCCGCCCCGTTTCTTGACCTCCTCCAGCAACCGGGCATCCTGCTGGATCATCTGGTTGAACTTGCTGGTCAGGGCGGCCACCTTCGTGCCGTTGCCGGCCATCAGCCGCCGCCGGTACGGGGAACCGTTGTTCAGGAAACTAATCTTGCGCGTCGGCGTGTTGCCCTTCCGGGTGGGCGAAGCACTCGGTTGAAGGGTGACCGGCACCGGGCTGGGCTCCTCCGTCGCCATCGCCACCGCCGCCACCGGTGGCACCTCATCTTCCACCGCTCCGGTGGTCACACTCTGGATGTCGACGTCGATGAAGTTGTTGACGTAGTTTTCCACCCGCAGGGGCATTTTGTCACGCTGCGGCTCCTGTTCTTCGCGCGTCAGAGCGCGAATACCAAGCAGCTCGGTCCGGCGGGCCCAGTGTATGTGGTTGCCCGCCGGGGTTGCCGTAGCCAGCGGAAACGAACGACGAACGGTGCCGCCGGTGGCCCCAGTGGCCGTGGCTCCGACACACTGACGTTTCTCCACGATCACCGGTGTGCTCCGATCGGGGCTGAGCACAGCCGTCTGCGAGGATCGCTTGTGGCCGGCCACGCTCTCCACCGACAGCTGCGGATCGGCGACAGCAGTCAGTAGCGAATGGCGCTTCCCGGAGCGTCCGATCGACCCGTTGCGCTGGAACGAACGGTACGAGGCCCTCGGGGACGGTGACTTCCGGTGGATGGCGCGGGATGCCACCGGCGCACCGATGGTGGCACTTTTGGCCTTCCTCGTCAGCGTGTCGACGGTCGCCCCACTAGCGGTCGACCCGGCCAGCAAGCGGTTGTTCCAGAACTGACGCAATCGCTGCACACTGTACGCTGGATACGGTGCGGGCGAATCGGGCGAAGAGTCCGAGGATGACTGGGACTGGTCTACTCCTGCGCCACCGCGCCAGTTTTTCGATGACCTCGGCACACCGATGGACAGTTCCGTCGACCGGGTCTTTTCTGTCTTGATTTCCTGGGAGCCTGCTTTAGCAATCTCCTCCGGCGCTGACCGGTTGCCAAAGAAGTAGAATCGTTGGATGAAGCTAGACACTTTGCGCGTGTCCTGGCCGGCGTCCTTCTGCTCGCAGCCCGGACGCTTCTCACCAACCACCACCGATGTGGTGGTGGCGGTACTGACGTTGCTTGTGACGTGCATCACGGCTCGTGGCTCGGGCCGGTTCAATAATTAGCGCTCGGGACCTAAAACGACACACAGAGAGAGAAACATTACTAATCTTAATTCTTCACATTGTTTTTTGTGTTTCCAAATGTTTTGCTGTCTCGCGGCAAAGTCACGGTCACGGTGTGGGCCACTTTACGGTTAATGTACCGCACGCCACGCAGTCTTCCAAAAAATGGACCATCACGGCGATAATGGTCGACGTCAGGCCGCGTTTTTACGAAGTATTGGGGACACTTGTGCACGTGAAAGTTGTCCCTGAGACACAGCGGTGGCCAATGTTAGACGAATCCGTCTCACACGGATCTACGGCGCATGGTCCGCGGGATGTGTAATAAGCGTCCGTTGTTGGCTGATTGATTGTTGCAGTGACAGGAGCGAGGGCTGATAAATATTTTGCACCACACGCCCCGTGTTTTGTCGCCGGCTGATTTGCCAACCGTCAACACCGACGGCGGCGGCGGCGAAGACGTGCCCTAAGACGGGCACCGGTCCACGTTGCGTAAGGCCCGATCGAGGAGGAAGTGTTTTGGGCTGCGGAGATAACGCGGCCCGGCGAAGTCTTCCTAGCCTCGCCGTGACAACTTTTGCGCGCAATCCGATCGTATTCGTCTCGCGAGCCTTTGCGCGCTCCGGTGGCTTACTCGCTTTCTGCGTCGTCGCCGCCCGATGCACCGGCACGTGCTGTGGATTGATAAAATGGCCACACGCTGACGTATGAACATAACCCGACCCCGGTGGCCGATATCGGTGGCATTATGCAACATTAAAAACCCCGGGCCAAGGGGGACAAAAAGCATAACCGGCCCCATTTTGCGCGCTTCATAGATCGTTGCGCGATCGGTTCGGAATTTCTAGTGGACCATCACCTTTCAACGGAGATTGATGAACGGCCTGCATTAATGTAGCACCGTTGCGTAATCGCTTCCTACCTCGCGGGATCGATCGCGATGGCATTATCCTTTTTGGTGGCGTGACTTAATTTGCTAAACTGAAACACCTCGGGGCCCCATATGCTGGTCCCCCCCTCGGAAAAGGTCAACCGACATAGGTTCATGCATAAATTCACAAGCCGGGAGGCTGGTTTTCCATAACTAATTTCGTGATGATTCCGAAGTGACGTGTCTGGGTCGTCCCCGGTTCGAGCGAGTTTTGAAAATCCTTCTCAATCGGCCATCCTTCTACGGTTACGTCGCGAATATCTAGGGGGTCTTATGATGATACGACCGTTTTCGGGGTCGATTCGAACAAAAACACAAACGGGTCTTGCATTATGAATTCCTTCCAAACCGGCCTTCCTTCCTTCTTGGAGAGATAATTCTTGATTTGTGTATCACGGCGAAGTTTTTGCATCACATTTCCGTGATCTTTTCATGATTTGTGATCATTCCGCAACCACCGAGTTCGTCTGGCTTAGCACCGGACAGACTTCGGGCTTATTCGCTAAACTCAAGGGGCCATCTTAAAGACACAGATTTAAAGAATAAAGAAAGATTTTTCGAGATAGAGGCAAACTGCGGATATGTTTTGGCCACAGCACCACTCGTTTCCTGGTGGCTGGTCTCGTCTACCGGACCGAACCGTGACGACGACACTACGATCAATGAGCGGTAAAAAGATCCCCAGCAGACGACCGCGGAGTCCATCGACCGGTTTTAAAGGAAAGTTGACGTCGTCTTCAATCGCACCGTCGTCGGGCACCGACGGGTGTGTGTCACTTTCGTTGGGTGTTTAGTTGGACAAGGCTTACTTCGAAAAAGGCGAGAGAAAAACCAAACGAACAAACGAAGCCCGCCGCCGCCACCGGGGAGCGGTTTTTTAACAGGAAATCATCGAACGCCGGCGCAAGAAAAAATCGGGGCGACGCGCGGGGGACAAATAAATAAATAAATAAATCGGTAACCCAGTTCCGGGCAGCCACCGAGCGGGCACTCGGTACCTCTCGAAGAGGCGGTGCTGAAACAAGGGCGTTAAAATTGTGCGAGACTTGCCGCACCGTGGTTAACAACCATTTCGGGGAACCGGAACCGGTTCTCTCATCTCATCCCATCCCCAACCCGTTGGGATGCGCTCCCGCGGGAGGGGGTTTATGGGCGCACACAATCAGCGGTTAATCAGCGAGCGCCCATCAACGGGCATCGATCGCTGTTTCGCCCAATATCTAGAATTAGGGGCCCCTTTTGGGGCGCATCACGTTCTGCGAGATCCTCGCGCCAATCAGTAACGCACGCTGCGATGGCCTCGATAAAGTGATCACCACGAGCCATCCCGTTATATCCCACACCCGAACGTTGTACCCCAAACGGGAAGCATCTCTCGCAGTCTCGCTGTGTAGCTGTCTCAGAAATTCCAAAACTCACTCCAACAACGGGCGGCAATGGGCGCCGGGCGAGAAAGGGCAGCATAAGGTATACGCTTTCGCCCCGCCGAGGGAATGAGGAAACGCCGTGAAGCCGTCGTCGAAGTGGCCAAACCGGGCCCCGGATCCAACGATCGCAAAAAGGGGCTGCTCCTCCTCGCGGCAGGTGATCAGGTTTGCTGTGCTGTCTAGGGATGTTGCCATCGATGTTTACTTCTAGTTTACCCTTGTGGGGTGTGTGTTTTTGCTGGTGGAACCCGTTTTCTGCCTAGCTACCATGAGCTGCTCGCTGTGAGTCTGTGGCCCCCCAGCGCTGACGGAAGAACTAGAGTGTGGATCCAGCACGGTTGTGGCGCACTTAACGCCACGAGATCTTCAAAAAAGATCTCGACAACTTGCAAGAATGCCTCATGCTGCATTGGGCAAGAAAAAAGCGAAATCAGTGTCGCGAAGCGTGTTGAAAGTTCCAAGTTCCGCGGTGTGTCCAACCGACACACACACAGCAGACGGCAGAGAGTACAGGTTTTTGTGTGTCACACGCACGCACGCACACACGCGTAAGATCGTGTACCCAGCAAACCGGGAAAGGCATTCCATCGGATCGGAGAGAAATTTCCGCAAAGACTTCCACTCCAGGGGTCCATAGGGAAGTCCGACAAGTGCGACTCTTGGGCGGGAGAAACTCGCTCTTCGGTTCGCCGGCCTCCGGAGCGTTCATTGATGCATGGCACTTTTATCGATCGCCATCAGCGGTGGCGCTGTATGCAAGGACACCGCCTCGTCAAAGAGTTCAGTCCAGTTGGAGCAGCTATTGAGAGCATCCGCGTCCGGTTGCGGCCGTTGCTTCCGGTTAAACCTGTTCGCTGGCGATCGACCACACTATCTGGAAGACCGGGCAACGATCGGCAGCCGAATGAAGTGAAGTAGAGCATATGGGGTGACTTCAACCTCAGTCTTCAGTGGGTCACACTGATCACGGGGAGTCACTACAACTGTGATACCTGATGCCGGACAACCGCGTGACTTTGTCGACTCTGTCTGCTACTGGCATTTCGAATTCCCAGAAAAGACGACGTACCACGACGGAACCATCACCTTCTTGCTGGTTTACGGGCAGCCTAGTCTGTCCCTGTGCCATCTACTGCTTTGTGAAATGCATCGGCGATCGCCGTCCATGGGTGTGAGTAATTTACGATACTCGTTCGAAGATACCGCACCGTGGTGGCCGCAGGGTACGGCGTGCATGGCCCAGGCACACGCGAAAGATGATACCCAACCACTCTGCTTTCCAGTCACCGCACTGCACAAAGATCAGCGCCGTGAATCAGTATGCAAAATTCGAAGCCCCCCACAATAAGGCCAAACGTCGCGCGTGGCCAACGTGTCGAGTGCATTCCAAGGATGGTACGGGGCCACCGCGTACACTCTTACGCACAGCGGCAACGCCTTTTTGGCAACCTTTTTTTTGGGCGGCCACGAGTTGCGAAATTTTTGTATGTTGTTTTAAACAGAAACAAAAGACCGGAGCAAACTTCTTCTTCTAACATATTTGACATTCAAGTATGTTTGAATGTCAAATGTGTTGCTTCTAATGTTCATCCATGCTGAGCTGAGAGAGTTCAAGGACCATGGACGTTCTGTATAAAGTCCATTGGAAACTTCGAAACTCGAACTAGAAAGTTATGCAACATGCTTTATTACCATACATCCCTTTCGAATTTCAGCCCCATCCGAGGCACACATTTTTTATATTTTATATTTTTATATACATGTTTTTTATGTTCTGACTTTCTTCTTGGCACTTCAGTAAAAAAAATATTATTCATGAGCAGATTTATTCTTTCGAAGCCGCCATTAGTTTACCAACGAAGTAAGCTATGCAATGCGATCCAACACACCATCAGCATCGCGTCGATTGTCAGATACATTCGAAGAAGGCGTTGACCACAAACGACCTCCATTTCACAAGCGACAGCATCACAATCACAAGTTCATTTCCATTGGGGCCTTGCATATCTTACCAATTTGCTGGTTACAAGCCTGGGCCCACAAAAACGGTAAACTTAAGCCCTTAAATCATACAAACAAAGCAAAGATCAGCTTGAGCACGTGCGCACGTTCATAATGCTTCCCAAATTGGAGTCGTTTAAATTTCTCCTTTCGTTACCGTTTTCAAGACTGCAAAATGGCACCACTTAACGGAGTTCAACAAAAGCCCGGCCTGAGTTTGGGATTTGACGGAAAATTGATCAACTTATCTGCGTCACCTCTGCTCTGCTCGGAAAACGTATCTCACCCGGCCCCCCGCAAAAGAAAATGGTCAATGGCCGGTCGCCGAAGGCCCATGAAATGGAAAGCGGGAATCGTGGCGCTGGTGGCGTTGATCCCTCCGAAGAAGCTCCGGCGTCGTGCCACACACATTAGAATTAATTGCTGCAATAATTGTGGGCCGGCAGAATATACGCCGCGCGCACTTCGCAGACGAATCATAAAAAACGAATCGAAACGAAACGTAATGCCCGGACCGAAAACTCCACCGGCCGCCGGAGCCGGAGTGAGAAAATGCGGCTGCTGTCTGCGTGAAAGTTTCCCGCATGGTGACCGGCGGGTTTTCGGTGTCGGAAAATCCCGCCCGAGTCAGGTGTCAAACTTTCTCTCGCGCCGGATTTTTTCATCACGTGACCTTCGTGGTCGTGGTCAACAATTTAACCCAAGTGCGCAGTGTTCACATTAAAAATAGCCACGCTAAGTAGTGTCGCACGGTGGCCCAACTACCACTGCGGTAGACCTGAAGTGTGTCACAGGCGGGCAGGTGATAAACCAACAATCGACTGTCGGCCGTTGCTGCACCGTTGCATTATCTCGCATTTTTTTAAATTTTAGTACTGAGACCGTGAACTGTGGGACCACTGGAGATGAAGGTAAAGCATGGTCGTAATGGTGGAATGTCTTAAATGGCAAGGGCCACAATTGCCTCATGCCCACCGTGTTACCCGAGCTAGACACGAATGATGCAGCAACGAAACAGAGTTGGTAAATAAATGCCATTAAATGTACTTCGAATGTAAGGCGAAAAAAATGTTCCTTCCCACTAAATTACTTTCGATTCCAGTGATTAGCCGCTGATAAGATACGGAGTCGATCACCCTTTCTTTGTGCGCCTTAGCCTCTTATCTTCGCCTTCGTTTTTGATAGACTTCCACAGAAACCCAGAGCGTCTCCGCAACCGGATCTTCATATCACGTTCGTAAAAAGATTATTCATGTCTGGCTCAAAAGGATTTGAGCGTAGCGCATTATGATACAAAGTGCAGCGCTGACTGCACTGCAATTTGATTCAATTGGTAGACGCTACACTTTGTATCCGGCGAACCGGGCCCCGTTTTTCGGTGCTTAACGAAACCGGCTAATTTAGCTGGCACAAAGGCAAAAAGGGCGAAACCAACTCTGTGCTCCCTCGGGGCGCACAAATTATGGTTTCTTCTGTCGTCGAAGACGCACGATCCATGCTATACGCTCTGCGGTGCTTCCGGTGGGGTGAATGGCATCTGCCACCGATGGAAGATGGAGCCGTAAAAGTGAATTCTGCATCGCTTCGCGATGTGCCTCACGAGTGCAGCTTCTTCGACGTGCCCAAAGTACCGCCTCGTAAGTCACGCAACGTTTCGCGCGGGCCGCAAGATGCTGCCACGATGCTGGGTTTTTGCTGCCGACGATGGCCGCCGCCGCCGAGAAGAATGGTCAAACGAAAACAACCGGAGCATTAAAACCGGACCCGGTAGGGCCGGAAAGACGCACAGAGAGAGGGATAATCGTTTGCAGGGGCAGTTGCAGTTCTGGAATTTTCTGCGATCGCTCTCGGGTGATTGGTGTGTACCGGGATCCTGCAGCAGCCCAAGCGTTGCCGACACGTCCCACGTACGGCACGTTTCTTTTCCCGCACTCTCCAGAACATCGTCGGTCTGGAACGAAATTGGAGTTTTGCGTGTTGACTCGTGGCCCCATCGTTCGGTGGCTGAGCAGTAGCAGATCAGCGTCTTTGACTCCGAAAACGGAATTGAATATTTTCTAATGGGTCTCAGAAGGATTTCGCAAAGCACCTATTGCGGTGACCTATCGGAGTTTTGTTGAAGACACACACACAAACACTCGACGCAGGCAAATGTTTGCCATGCACTCCAGCGTAGCCGGCAGGCGTGCCAGGCCCGTGATGCAAAGCTCCCGCAACTCCAGCTCCTTCTCGGCTCGGAGGGCGTTCTCCGTTCAGACCGATTGTCGGTTTGAGAAAATATGTCAGCATCGGCACCGGTCGTGACAGATTTCTCACGCAACAATGAGAGAGGCGCGTGCAGTTCACGCGCCATAAATCTACGCCTCCCGTCCGCTTGTCACCGTCGGGTCGGCTTGAAATGCAGACATTAAATCTCATCGATGTCGATGTAACGGATCGCGGCTGATTGTAGCCCTATCAACCACCGCAGGGCTGGGCAATCGCACCGAGATCGGCGCACCACGTTACACAGGCGCACGGGGCCCTATTTATCACGTGAGAATGGGTAATATAACAGGTCCAAATTACTTCTCGCTCACTCCGTGCCATTAATTGGGGATGGAAAAATAAGACCTAACGGGAACGGAGGGTTGCTCCCACGAGCGTGGTTACAGCAGCCCTGCAACCGTGGCCGTCACGTAACCGCAGAGCCGAGTAAGTGACGCGCGTCTATTGCACCGAACAGCAGCACCGTTAAGAAAGAAAATCCCTTGGACACCATACTAGAGAGGGCAGTGTTGACAGCTGAAGCGTTTCTTATGATTTCAAGCGTGATCCCCGGCCGCTTGAGCCCCACCGGAAGGACGTTGGGTGGTACCCGTTACCCCCGGGGGGGGGCGCCAGAACCCGCCTCGCTGAAGGACTTGGGTTGGGTTGTTTACTTGTTCAACATGCCCACCGACGGCAACAAGCCCTCGGCCTCCGGAGCACGTTCGGTCGTATCGGCCGTTCGCAGGGCTCGACTCGAAGGCTCGGCACAGCAATTGAGGAGAGTATTTCACACCTCTTGTTTTGGTGAAAACTAGGCGGCGGCGTGCCCGTCCGTCCGGCCGGAGACATTCTTTCCCTCCGGCGCGGTGTTCTTGAGCTTGAGACGTAGCTGGAAAATGTGTAACGGCCTCTACCACGTGCCCGGGTTTCGCGGACCGGTGTTAATTTTTTGAGCATTACTTTCTTTTTTGACACCGAACGGTGTTTGCGTCTCGCAAGGTAAGGCACCGACACCGGTTCTTTTCGTTAGACAGGCTGGTAGAAAATCTGGTTTAAATTTGGGACATGGGTAAAGTGAGAGGCCTTAGGTGGCCTTCTAATGAATTCTTTTGGCGAACGTCCGCCCAAATGGCAATAAATTGTGGTGCGTTGATGATCGATCGAGAAAACTTAACCCATCGGAATCGGAATGCGATCGAGAAAAATCTCTCCAATGTGGCCCTATGAAAACGGATACCTTCGGTGGTAACGTTTTTCTCACAGAAATCGAATCGGAAACCCTTTTTCGTCTGCATAGCGTGTGAAAAATCACGCACCTGTTGGATCACGCTTTTGGACGCCGCACAAGGCGGCCCCAGGAAGGTTCCCAGGACTTGTTCAGGTAATTTTATGCATAGCCCCATCGCATTAGGAGTTTATGTGCGATGCTTAGTGTCGTTTTAGGGCCTCGTCGTGGGCCTCGATGACACTGAGTCGCCTTGGGAACTTTTAGGCCGAGTGATTTACGGAACGGCTATCGCCCGGGGGGTAGCCACCCTTGAGCGTCAGTTCCGGTACGGGATTATTCAGATAACCCCTCGTAACGCTTACGGTTCCTTGCATAACGTGCATAATTGTTCGAAAAGCATTTTGTTTAGATTTTCATAAAATTTCACCGCCCGGTCTTGGGTTTCGCAGATTAGCTTCGTTCAATAGATTACCTGTGGCTCACGCGGCGACCGAATCGGAATACGAATGTAATTATTGGACTCCAAAATTGGTAGCTCGATACGGCGCATTCCAAATGCCGGCGAGGAAATCGCCAAATCGCCTACCGATGCCTGCCACACAATGCCGAGCACGCACGCACGATCGAACAGACACAGGGTGACCCACCCCGGTTTTGGTGGCTGAATGCTGCGTTAGGGTAGATAATTATGCAATTTGCAAAACAATTCACATCAGCACAATCGCATCAGTAGATATCTGCACGCCATACACACACAACAATTCGTGGAACGTTTCGCAGGATCTCACAGAAATGTACACTTACTCAAAACTCAAGGACACTCTCGTCTGATCAATCAATTCGCTAAACTATCACAAAATCTCCCATATCACACTACACCAAACACCTTTTCTGCTCCTTCTTCTAACCACGCACACACACACACGATAGATATCAAGCGGGTACGATCACCCTGCGGCCTCCGCAAAAACAGAGACAACGATAGCCGCTCCCTCTCCGTCCGTCCGGGACGGAGAACCTGAACTGATAGGTTGCCCACGGGGTCACAGGATGAATCCGTAGCGCCTACGGTCACTTACAAAACATGCCATCTTGGGGCCAAAAACTAGATATCCGCGCTCCGGGAGACAAACCGGATCGCGTTTTCTTTTTTTTCGGTTCTGCACAAAATCACACCAAAGTAGATTTCGCAGAAGGATTTCCACCTGCGTAGATCACGAAGCTAAACACAGACACACGCACGCACGAACGCCAGAGATTCTTCCACGCAGGGGACAATTGGCAAGAACTCGACGACGACGACGCACGTACGCGCCACATCCAATCTCAGTGAAGTAACGCGGCGGACTAATCCGCTCGATCGCGGAGAAATCAACCCGAACCGTTTCGAGCCCCAACAGTGAGAGAGAGAGAGCGCATGAGATGCGAATGCGAGAAAGGGTTATGGTGGCAGCTTTTGCGCGTGTTGTGCAGAGAAATTTCTCTCCAAAGATTGGGGCCGCGCGCGTCGCTATCACGCACACAGACAGTGCGCGGACCACAACGGAACACACGGAACGCATGGCACGATACGATAAGAGCGCAAACACTGCTGCAGACGGGCAAGTCAGAAAGAACGCGGGAGATCGTTCTAGCGCGATCGCGAAAAAAAGCCGCGGATCGTGACGAAGACGACGTCGACACTAAAAATAATGTCGCTTCCATTCGCTGGCTCGGGAGCCACGATCGGTTGGGCTGCGTAACGGAGTCCGTAGCTGTGGCCTACATTGATTGATAATTGTTGTAAACACAGTTTGACAGTTAGCCCGGCCCGCACTCGAACGATCTTTACCGTTTACTCGAAAATAAAAGTATATTAATTTGCCTATTGAGAAGGCTGCAGAAGGCTGAGTAATCATTACTCACCATTACTTCATTTTCAGTATGATCTCATGGATTTTGAATGATTCTTGCGATGACACGACGAGCGCCACTTCTGTAAGCAGCGAACGTGCTCTAGCAAGAATGCGATGATCGTCGAAGCTCCTCGCTACACACCACCGTCTTTCAGTTGCCATCCAGTTTCGGTTCTGATCGCCACCAGCACTACCTTAAAGGCCTAGAGGAGACCGGCAAGATTTTGGATCGAAAAATTCACAATCGCATCGCCGGGAGTTGTCTGACGGGTTACGGAAGAAACCGCGGTGCCGAGTGTCAATTAAGCCGGTAGATTTATGTGTGCCCGTTTGCAGCGAGCGTTAGGATGAACATATACGGTAGAGTTGGGTCTTTAACGCACCCAAGAGCTTAGGAAACAGAAACTAATATGCTATTGCAATTCTCAACACACAAAAAGCACGCCACAGCACATGATACGTTTAGAAGAAGATTTCGCTGTCTTTGCCTGGAAGCGCCGGAAACCAAAACAACAAAAGGGAGCCGAGGAATTGGAATGGTCTTTCGGCAAGATAAAAATAAAATGATCAAAACCATCCATCACGAAAAGGGTTCGCGGCGGAACAGATCTCCGCCGGACGGACCGATCGTGAAGGATAAGCAGCAGAACGGAGGAGAACAGTAAAGCAAGCAAAACGAGAGCTACCGTTACCGATTTGCAAAACATGAAATGAGAATTATCACGAGTCACGAGAAAAGGCAACCATTTTGTTATGTTCTTTAGGGTGGGCCGAACAAACGACTCACAGCGGTTAGTATTGGCTGGTGGCGTATGGACCCGCTGCAGCTGAATTGGAGTTAATAAAATAATACATGATTGAATGAATTAGCATTCGGTTGATTAAGGAAATGGCTGAAGCGCCTTTCAGCGCGCCCAATTCATTAGAGAGAGAGATTTTATGTTCAGCTAGTAGCACGCAAAGGGAAAGATTTTATGAATGAAAACGTTCCAAAAGCTTACCCTGCTGATTAAGTGATTAGTGTATTTTAATTGTTTTCACGGACACATCCCGACCGACTCGTGGTGCTTTCATTGGTGGCCATTGAAAGCAAGAGCTCACGTTTTCTAGTCTCGCTGCCAGTCATTCAAGTTCCCATAAGAAGCGCTGGTGCTGCGAAAGCGAAGTCATGCACAACGCAAAAGCCAATCGGTACAGCGAGTGTGTGGTTTTCTGTTTGTTAACGTTCAGCTAATAAACTGACCGCCGCCGTGTTTGGGAAGACCCCGAGTGAAACATCTTCGGGCTGCTCAACCTCAACCTTACGCGGGACAAATTTTTAGCATATTGAATCTACAAACACGGATCCTGCGAGAACAGCAACACAACGCACAGACCACAGCCCCTGCATAAATCATGATCATGCCAAACCGTGTGCCGAGGTCCACGATATTTATCTCCGCCGAGTGCATCGCAGTGTGATGTATTGCTCGACGTTGGTTCGTAGGTTATGGGGGAAAAAATAAATTATCAACAACTTATGGCGACCCATGCATAAGGTCACTCGGAAGCGAGAGTTTAGTTTTCACCCAGGCGCGCGGTGAGATTCAACGAAGATTCACTAGCGAAGGGAAAGGAAAAGCCCGCGGACCACGCGGGAAGGCAGGAAGGAAAAGCGTCGTTTCGTTTGCACGGAGAGGCCGGGAGAGGGGAATGCGGAATCCGAATAGGCGACAAACTAGCGGATCTAGCTTGGTGCGAACGTTTCTCACCAACCCCGGGCACGAGGTTTATTGATTTCCCATCGGACGCTGAGTGACATAAATTGGGTAAACTGTTTGGTTTAGGTGAAATTTTGGAAAACCCGGAAATTGGCAGGTTTCGAAATCTACTTCAATCCAACACCTGATGCTGCCGGAGCCGCCAATAACGCACTGATTGGCTGTAGCTCTGTATAAAAAGATTTATTATGTAGCCTCGCCCGGTTCTTCGCCCAGATAATAATATTAATAACAGTAATTTCGATTACAAAATGTGCGCAAAAAGCCAATAAAACTAAAAACCTTTCCATCAATCACATCGAATACGATTTCGGGAGCCCTTCCCATTGTTTCAGCTCATTACAATCATGATTGCGCGCTGGAAAACAAGTAATAACGTTAGAGGCTCATAATTCCATCATTACAAGAGCCGAACGGGCACGTCTTGTTGCTTGTAGCAGGTGCATTATCCAACCGAAAATATGCTAGTACTTTGCGCCTTACTAACAATCCCGGGCCCGGTGTGTCCTGGGCCCGACATCGCCGGGGAGTGTTTACTTTTCATTAACACATCTTTCGTCACAGTTCCGTGCTCAGTCGGGAAGCATCGTCCGTGGCTCAGCGTGAAGACGTGGTCGAATGGGCGATTGCATCACACACGATCCGCAGCAGGTATGATGCATTCCACACATCGACCCACACCGAATCGCTAATCACACCGCAGACTCGCAGGGAGGCTGGTTCGGAAGATTCGGTTCCTAACGTCGCCGATTACGGGCCGTGCGAGGTTGATTAGAGCCGGGCCTTTCCGATCAACACGCGCATAATCATGCCGCGGTTCGTGGTGCGTAGATTTCCATAATTTATGCTCGCCGGTGAAAACAGCGGAAAGAAAACACACAAAAAAGCATTGGCATGGGAGCAAATTCGGTTGCTAGCTGAGAAACGGCCAAACTAGTTCAAAAGACTTCAACCAGCTCGGCGGTACGAATAGAAGACGAACCTCACTCCGAAGAGCGGGTTTGCTGCACTTCGCAACGAAGCGCAAAGCATGGAATCGAAGCCGAAGGATTAGTGCAAGCGAGTGCCAAGATGCTGCTCGCGAACCAGTGGACATGGACAGATATGGGAATTTTGGTAACGAATAAAAATAAAGCATTTATTCGAAAAATGATGCAACCCACCAGAGAAAGAGAGAAAGAGAGATTATTAAGCACCGCACGAACACGCATAACTCAAAATTGGACCTCACTGATGGCTCAATTAGATGCAGAATGAGGCGGAACAATCGTAAACCGGGGCCCACGTTGGCGACCCAAAGCCCACCCGGGACGATGACCACCGGGTGGTCAAACTGCACTATCGAACCACAAAATTGAAAGCATAACAGTCCACGCTCGGCCCACAGTAGTGGCATTCCGGAAAAGGAAGTGGATGTGTTGTAAATAATGATTTTATTGGGTTGCCCATTTAAAACATGGTTCAAACATCAATTTTAATATCGTAACACCTGCTCAAGATGTTTAGTGGTCATTGACTAAACATTTTAATAAACTCGCTGGTTGACTCACATGCTAAAATATTCCTTCGTAGTAGCTTTCGTTTGGAAGAACGCACAGAATACTAACAAACGATTTTGAAATTTACGAAATTGCGCATTAAAAAAGTGTAAAGCGCCGTTTACACGTTGCGATATGTCGCAGCAATCCCTTGTATGAAACCAATTGCCACGATATATCGCTACGTGTAGACAGCAAAAAAGGAACAAATTGCTTGTATACGACCAGATTGGCAGATCAAAAAAATTGAATGCGCCGAGCATCAATTTCGGTCCAATCTCCATACATGTGTGCGTGTGCTGACGGTGGATATACATGTGTGCGTGTATTGATGGCGGTTTGACATGTTGTTTTGATTGTTTTTAAAGCAAAAGTTTAACGTGAGAATAATTGCCTCGCTTTAAAAGCCATTCCCTCGACCACCGTGACCGATTAGTACTCTTGGTACGTTCTATTTTTTGCTTTGTAACCGAAACGCACAATCCAAAGGCAGACAAACACAGTGTTTCTTCCATGGCTGTTTCCATGACACTGAGATCTGCGATTACAAATCTCAACGATACATCGTGGCGTGTAGACGCTCCACCTTGGCTGCGATATATCGCTCGGTTAATCGATACAAGGCATTGCAGCGACATATCGCAACGTGTAAACGGCCCTTAACGGCCAATTGGCGTTTAAAAATCCCGACCTACGTTGCAGTGGTCTCTTTCTCTCACGTACAAAGGGCTCGCTACCTGTCTCGCTTTTAGACGCTGCGCATGGTCGACTGCTAGCGCCATCTGTCCGTCGGTAGCACGAAACAACGGAAAAGCTTGACAGACGCGTCACTTTACAGTCGGTAACACAAAACAGCACTGCGAATGACTGCGAAAAAACCCCCGAAGTACAATTTCTCGTGTTGCGAAACACGATCGACGAGTGTTGCAAAAGCCCGGAGCGAACCTGAAATGGGCTTCACTATTTTGAACATGTTTCCGATTTGGTTTCTTCACTTTTACGTTCACTCCCCCAAAAACGGTCCGCGGAGACTCGAAAACTTGCCGGAGCCCACGGTGTCAATTTCGATCACTCTTGGAAGCATCATTCAAATGAAATATCGATGCTCGAAACACGCCTTTCGTTCGGGTTTGGTGAATGTTTTCGGAATTGGTTTTTTCCTTTCGGCAACGGTAATCAGCCCTTGTTTCACCGGCCGGCCGTAAGCTCGGCCTTACGAGGAGCCTCGTGTGCGATCGAGCTGCGCCGGAGGTCTGAAGTAATGCCGGAGAAAACCCCGGCCAAACGGTTAGTCAATATTTTGCGCCATCAATGGTGAAAGGTTGTTAGGGATGAACCGGCAGGAAGAAAACAGCACACGAGCGTGAAACGATCGTAGCCAATCAACTGCTGACGCTGCTGGCGTTAACAATTTTCGGAAGTTGTCAACGGCCAAGAGGATTCCCGGCCCAAAACTGAAGCTGCATTCCGGAGAAACCCGTGCCACTGAGTGCTGGATGCTGCCATCGAAGCCGGGGAAGCATCATTCCAAAAGAGCGGGCTGGTGACGATAGTGGCGCAATGTGCCGCATCAATCCCACTTCTGGGCAAAAACCGAAAAACACAACCAAACCGGCAACGGGAGATATCAACCTGTTCGTTTTGCAAATCATGCCACGTTCGGCGGCCAACGTCACGATCACGCCAACGGCGGCGCGATGTGCCCCTCGGAAGCACGTGTGTGAAGGGCCCGCGGCCCGGGCGTTGTTTGGTGCAGGCCAATCACGTGTAAGAAATTTCACTTTTATTTTCAATACATTTCGCCAACTTCCTGTTTGGATGCCATTTATTTACGCGTGTGCTTTGGCGCGGCCGCGGCACACCGCAAACCCATTTGTTTAGCTCTGGCCAGTCGTGCAAATAAATGGACTGGTTTCTATTCCAATTTGAACGAACCGTTTTATTGGCTGAGCTCAAGCCGGTCTGAGCATTTTTTGTGAGTTTGGCCTTCATCATTGCAACGGCATTACGGCACACACCGGCACTTGTCCGTGGGGATATTATTGAAAATTACTTGTCTAAACTTTGACCATTCCGCCGGCTCACTGGCAGATGAAATTGAGAGCACTTTTACGAGCCTGCCCAGGGGGCTCGGAATTGGGTGCTTTCGAAACGAGAAACAAATCGGAGCTCGAAGACTGCAATCATCGCCCATCATCATCATCATCATCGAAATCAAAACATCAATAAATGCGTCTGGAGTGGAGGTAAATCAAACCAAGGTCTACAGTTCCTCCGCAGAGTACTGCGGATCGCGGTAAGCAAATGTGAACACTTAAACAATCGCCCGATGTTCAATGGTCAGTTATTTCGAACCGACAACGCGTTTGTTGTTTGCCGGCAGCCAGTTTGATCAGCTAGTCTGTGGCCACTACTTGGTAGGACCTCAAGTTGGTGACTGCCAACTCATCGGGGCTCTTGGGATCTGTAGTCTGCCCAGATTATCTTGCCCAAGATTTTGTCTACTTTTAACTCCACAACCCAAAAGCCCTTCAAAATCCCGCAAACTTTCACTAGCTAAAGACCGAAGGCTGCGATGACTGATGGTGTCACCACAGAACCCAACATGACTGCATCGTGGAATGTAGTCATCGCCTACGGTGCAGGCGGAAAACGATTTTATGTCACACGCGCGGCCTCAAAAACCCGGAATCCGGCCGTTGCGGAGCGGTTGTTTGGTGTACCTAACCAACAGCAACAACAACCCAACCCGACCGCCTGAAGGCCCTGCTTAAGCAGAAGGTCAAAGTCGCTGACGCAGAGTTGGGCGCTTTGGAGCTCGCTCCAATTAGAGCTCACCGAAAACCGGACTCCGTAGACCAAACCAAAATGACCGTAACCGATCGGGAGTGTGTCCCACTTTCAAAAAACCGATGAAACGGTAGAAATTTAAACACGGGATTACGGGACCACCGCAGCAGGGAGCCGGGCAAGGTCCGTCCACTCCACAAAAACAAGAAAAAGTCTACGAAATATGGCGTCGGAACGAGTCCCGGGTCGTGTGTGTCAACTAACGGAACCGCGAGTTGTTCAGAACGTGCCCGGAATGGTAGCGAAAGCGGGGTGTGTGTGGGGGGGCTCTTTACATATTAGGCATCGTGGGCAGATCGCTAAATTTCTTTCGACAAACCCGAGTTCTGGACCCACGGAGAAGTTCCACGATGGGAAGTTCGTTGGTCTCGTCGGCGGTGGCACACTTTGCTGGGGCTTAACTTTGAAAGCTGGAGAGCTGATTGAGTTCTTAATTATGCGTTGCTCTGTACGGCGCAGAAAATGGCCTTCCGTTTCTAGGGCTTTCGCAGAGCACTAGTGGCTGACCTCTTGGCGGTACCTCAACGCCTTGAATTCATCACCGGTCAGCTCGCACGCAACGCAGCTGTGGCAATCTGGTTCAAAACCGTGTTACGATTGATTTCACACACGGACAGATCGGTCGATCGTTTGAAGGTTGCGTGCCCCGAGAGTGACAAGCTGGCCCAAAATGGGAGGGGACCTAGTAGCCTTTGCGGTGGTCGACGGCAAACCTTCACCAAATCGGTCTATCAACTTATTTGGCGTAGTCACCAGTGTAAGAGATTCGTGTTCTATGCTCGAAGCAGATCATGTACCAATAAGTAACTTACCCCATTTTGAGTGTTTCTGATGTTCGAAGTCCGATTAGCAACTCCAATTGCTGCAGCACACAGGTTGATGGAATATTATTCCGGTGTCTGCCAAATTCACGGCGTCCCAACTATGTTCACTTCACTTCTGATATTTGTCAACCAAATCAACTTATACTTCAACTTTCAATCAACTTCCCGCGGGCGCACTAAACACACATCGCACTTATTTTCACCTAAACCGTGCCTTTCGATCTGTACCCGCTCGGTAATATGAAGATTTAACGACACTACAACGATCGCCGCACGCCTTCATAAAGCATAGCACGCCGTCTTGAGGGGTTCCGCTCTTCGAAATCTCCGTTACAGCTTCGTTTCGAAACCGTGCGATTAAAATTAGCACGTCTGGTGAAGCAGTCCCCGAAAACTGGTTCCGGTACGGTGTGACTCCGGGGACTTCTGTGGTGTGGCGTCGATCTGTAAACAGGCGAGGCGAATAACCCCATCGCCCGAGATGGAGAAGAAGTGAGAGATCGTGTTAGGAATTGTGAATATCCGCCGCGGTGCTGAAGATGTCTATCAAAGTTTCTTCCAGACTACTAGGCAAGGAATGCTGTCCCCGTCAGCCGTGGAGTTGAACATTATACAGATTGCTGTTCGAGAATGGTTGAAATTGTTCTTTTTACTGCCAAAAATCCGAACCGATTCAGGTCTAGTTTATGGGCACCTTCACAACACCTAAGCCGTTTCGTTATACAAACGAATGACCCTCCCATAAGGAAGGTTTCCAAGACAAGATATTGTGTACCAAGCAGCGCCACACGGTACTCACTTCTCATTATTACCCCGCCCAAAAAGCTTATGTTGCTTCCCGCAATACTACTCACGGGCCCACACACAACCACACAAAAGCATAATGTTCCGTCCGGGTCGGTTGGGACGAAATTAACGAGTTTTGTTCAGTGCATATTGTTGCACTGTTCCCACGGCGGGTGTGTGTTGCTCTGGAAAAGCGCACGGTGGACGGTTTTCCGAAACTTCCCAGCGGAACAACCAACCGCAAACATTCAGCTTCAATTTCACCCAAATTACCACGATGCCTATCAGATTTAGAGGTGCAAGCAGAACACACATTGCGATCATGGTACATCGCTTTAAATGATCACAAATCTACGCTACGTTTTTATGTAATCGATGCGACCACCACAGAGGGCCACTAATGCTTGTCACATAACACTGATACCTGCTGCTGATGGGTGAAAAATCAGACCACACCATCTGAAGGAATGATTCACCATTCCATGTCCGGTTGGTTGTGCGACATTGTGCAACACACCCCAGAAAGAGAGAGAGAGGTGGTGAAGAAAATGTTTGCAAAATCGTAAAGTGACTACCACAAACTTGAGTTTTGGTTCGATTTACGACGGAGCTGAATCACTGCTGGGTGTACGGGAGACCGATCATGTTTTAAAGAAAGCGAGGCGCTACCTTTCGAATTTCCATTTCACTCACGGTTTAAGGTCACGCCAGCGTAGAACCGGTCAAACGTGCTTCGGGTGGCATTTCTGTCCTCTTCGCTTGATACACTCCCAACGAAGGGCTCATCGCCGAAGGGACCTTACCGTTGTTGGTTTCAGCAGCCGCCTCTCTCTAGGCCGGGTCGTAGATGAACGACAACTCATACAACAGATCGCTTTTTCGAATCTTCATCAGCTTCATTAGTCACAGAAAAGAGTGTCCATCAATGCTAAAGCACCAGTGCGGTATTTGCTGCCCCCAAACGAAGACAACTCGCGGTGTACCGCTGACATAAGACCTAGGCTGCTCTGCAAGGGTTTGCAAAAACCAAGTAGAAAATGAGGTAGCATACCTAAGCCATGTACGTTCCCGACTGACAGACAGGGCTAAATCGTTTCCGCTGTACATCAAACAAGGCTAATTAGTGTGCGTATGTAAGTTAGGTGACCGTTTCCCGTTTAATCACACAGCTGCCAACACCGGCAGCTGTGTCCAAAATGTACGCCATGTGCGAGGGAATCATTTGATGGCAAGATAATTAAAGGAAAAACCTTATTAACAAGGTAAAAAAGTATGAAATACGATCGACCACTACAACGGCGCGGCGCACAAGTTAAGATGCACTGATCGAAAGACCCAACATGACCTTGAGAGAGCCTTCGTGTATTTTTTTCTTCGCACATACATTACATTAACTGGAAACGTTGAGGTAAGCAAAAAATAACTAACGTTCTGATCGACGAAGTAATCCACTGAAACAAATCAATTGATTGATTGATCCGTCTCAACGAACATTAACGGCTTGAAAGCGAATTTCAAATTCGTTCACCGTTTGACAGCTACCCGTTTGACAGCTTGTGTGTTGTTTGACAGCTATCCGGTGAGTGTTTTTATTCTCGTTTCGCGCTTAAACAATGTAAACGTTTCGCAGTTTTGTGTTGCAGTTTAGTGATATTCGCGCACAATTATTATTACTGTAAGTATCAGGTTCTCGGTAACAATCACCATATTGCCCTTGTTTCACTGATTGTTGTTCTGCAGCGAAAAGATGAACACGTCCACGGAAGAAGAACTAGATGCGAATATGCGCAGAGTTATTGAAGAAGCGGATGCGGTGCTGGCTCGAATCCGCTCATGTGCTTCTTCGAATGGAGAGCTCTTGAACCTTTCCAGCAGCTCTTCGACGATCCCGGACGAACGTTCTTTATCCAGCGGAGACGAATCTTTCGCCAGAGTCGAACCGCCTTTCTCCACAGTCGACTTAGTCATCTCCATGCCCGACGAACCTCCAGCGAATCTCCGAACCTCGAACGTAGAAGAAGTCATCGTATTGGATGACACGGTCTTACAACCTATCGAAATTTCTTCGGGTGAAGACGACATCCTCCATCCTGGTACCACTAGGGCACCAAGACGTTCGCGAGTGAGGCCAAGGGTGAGCAGCGTTCCCCAAACGATTCTTGTTCCCGATTCACCGAAACGGTCTCCGGTGAATCGTGAGGAACCCAAACCGGAGCTCTTCTGTCCCGTGTGTTTCAATACTTTGACGAGCAAACCGGCGGTGTCGACCGTGTGCGGCCATATATTCTGCAAGGATTGCATCACGAATGTAAAAAAGCATACCAATAAGTGCCCGATGTGCAACCACAAGCTCAACAAAGCGAACTCGGTACATCCGATTTATTTTAACAACTAACATTAGTGCTAAGAACGGTGGGGTTGAACAGAGCGTAACTCGTGAAGAATGTATGTTGATTTTTTTTTAATTTCTGTGAATATTTTTCTCTATATTTGATTGACGGTACGCATCATGACTGAATAAACGACATAACATGTGCACCTCAAATAAATAAATAACATGTTTCATATACATTCGCGTCTTTTGCAAAATAGTTGCTTTAGGGAATTATTTTGTATTACACTAACCGAATGAGCCCCACCGGCTCACTCTAAACTGTCGCTCCATCAACCCGTCCATCGTGGGGCTGCCCACCCAACCACCGTGTCAGTCGCTGTTGCTAGAGGTTCCGCCGGAAAGGTCGGGCAAATTGTTTGGTACGCTTAGAGCAATCTAGGTGGCCTTAAGAACGGAGGCTCATTCCTTTGCGATTGCGTATGCTTTCAAAGTGGCGACAAATGCCACAGCTTGGTACAGATCGATGACATACGGAGAACGCACGATACGATACGTGCTTTGCAGCTAGGCATTAATAAGCGTATCTGGATCCTGTGGTGTGCACGGGTTAGTGCTGAAATTGGAGCACACTTTGTGCATCTTCAGGGAGACCTGTGAGTCATGTCACCCCGCCCGTTGCAGCTTCCTCTTGGCGTGTGGCAAAGGAAGGAATCTTGAGCGCACCAAGAAACTGGTTTAATCTTCTTATCGATATTCTTTGTCCGCTCTCTCTCCACAAAGAGCCGCTGGTCAGCGTCAATATTCCCGTGCAGACTCGTACCGGGCCGGATGACTCATCTCGATCAGGTGATCAGACAGTGCCACACACAAAGTGTGGTTCCTGGTTCGTGGCGAGGCTCATTAATGGAACGGACTTTCTAGCAATTAAAGTAAATATTACGCACGGCACATTTCGGGTTATTTTGTGTTAACAAACGGCAAGACAAAAACATCGGCACGATGCCGGAATTTCGAGATGACATACCGAAACTTTTCCTGCTTTTATTGCACTTTCTTCCCGGCCGTACTTTTGCGTTATTTGCAATGTGCAATATCCACAAGCAAGCCGTGTGTTGTTTAATGATTACGACGACAAATATTTGCAGTCGTGCATGGAGTGCTACGATAAGACTGCCTAGGTGTTCGTTGAATTTTATTCCAATACTCACTTTTGCCGATCGCCGGGTCGGGATTTGGTCCGGTAGGTGGCGTCTTGCGGCACCAAACAATGCCGAGGAACTAATTCAATTCTCACATTCTCACAACCGGGAAACTTTTCCGCGCTTTTCACTTTCTTCACTATGCGGCGGGGGAAAACTAAACAAACCAAGGGGCTGCTTCGTTCAACGTTTTCTTTTTTGTTTCTTTCAAAAATGGTTTCAACTCTCAAGCGCACATACCCACAGCAGTATCACTAAAACGGGAACTAGAATAGGTAAAAGAAGTAAGTTGACACTTAAAACGATCTCTGACGACGAGGCACAATCCCAGAAGAAGCCTAACGGTACAGCCCAATAGGCACCGTTTCTGGGGTTCCATTAGCTACGGCTGCTAGTGAACCGCGCCGCGTGGCTGGGACGACCTTTCTCGTTTTCGGTTATGAGACTTTTCCACCAACGGATTGACCACGCAGCACGGTCATTAAGGCGCGTCGTTCACCGATACGATGGGACCGGACCGGAAAGGGCAACACTATCAGTACCCTCTGGTCACACAATCGTCACTAACCACCCACCACCAGAACACTTGCGCTTAGCCGTCGGACCGTTTGTAACACGCTAGGTAGAACACGTGCTTAGTGTGGAATGCTCGTCTTCGTCACCTGCAGGCCGACCGATAAAGAAGAACCCCACATCGCTGGATGTTCACAATGCGCGCACTTTTGCGCGAAGTTCCGGTGCGATGATGGTTGCTGCAGAAGATTACTTTCTCCAAGCCCGTTCGAATGACTCCACTTGGTGACAGTAAAATAACCACATTAGTTAGCAAACTACAGTGCAAACATTCGAAAACAATTATAATTCACGGCACATTGAACAGACCCACGAAGAATGGGTTTTCCGACGCCGTCTGCTCGGGTTCGCGCACTCGATCGAACTGCTAAGCTCCGAGCTCCGGGGCTCGTGGCACGATCGTGTGGCACGTTGGCCATCGCGCACTCGTTCTTTCTCTTTCTCTCGCTCCATCTTTCTACTCCCCGGCTGAACGTGTCCGGCGGAGTCACGGCACGACGACGAACCCCAAGAATGCGCCGTGGGGCCGTCGCCTTGTGTCATGTGCTTGGAGTTGGAGGAGAACTGCATTGCTCAGCCTCCGCCGTTAGTGAATGAAAGATGCTGGATGCTGCGGATACTGAGGACCAGATAAAACCAGACGGCACCCACACGGCCCCATAGAACGGTACGGAGTCGGGAGAGGGATATAGGTAAAAGTAAAAACTGAAAGTCCCGACTGACAGTGTGGCCGGGCGACCCTAACCTTGTATCTTGTGTTGAAAGCGGTCAGCCCAACTGTTGCTGTTACTGGCAGATTTCTCTCGGTTCGGCAACCGAGAGGTCAATCTTAAGAACTGGCACGAAGAGGTTCAAACGAAAACGACGGGCGAAAGGCCGCGAATTACTAGAAGTTGTGTGCATATCTTTAACCACCCAGGCAGCCAGGCAGGTCAAAGTTCCATTAGCCCCATTGGCACCTCCTCACTTATTCTCAGACTTTTGGCCGTCCACTGACGAAACTTTGATTCTTTGGTCAATACAGAAACAATAGCCCATCTCCTTCTCAAACCTTAAGTCCCGGTACGTGGACCAAATGGAAATTCAACTCTCTGTGCCAAACGATTGTTTACTCCACTCTCTATCTCTTTCGGTCTCTCTCCTTTTTCTTCGCCATTGTCGCGCCTCGAAACGAGCGAACTTTACCCATTAATCGTGGACCACGTACCGAGATCACATCAATAAAGCTTGAAATAAAACGCTGAAACGCCAATAGATCGGCCCCACGCGCTGCACGTCGGTAGTGGTGCATTTCCGAGCGTGTATGGGTGGCTGCCGGCTTTAAGCGACCACGTCAAGCTCTTTAGCGCCTTCGCAGCTTTGCGCAAACACGGACATACCGAACGCAAGTGGGACGCAATTTGCGCCCCGTGCGCGAGTGGCTCTTGCGACGGACTTCAATTTGAATAGAAATCTTACTTACATGCTGTCTCTGTTCCACCATCACTGATCGACTACTTCTCTTTGTCAGCCCGTCTCAGCACGTTCTTGAAGGCCGTTGACACGCACGCCGCTGGCTGGCAGAGATCACGACCACGAGAGAATGATCTCAACGCCCGTGTCAGAGACGAAACGGTTGATTGGGTTCAGACCAACAGAGACCAAGCGTTCGCCATTCGATCGTTTATCGAATTTTGAGGTTAACCTAACCGGTAGTTCGATGTTCAATAATTGATCGTTACATTACCATTTATCGAGCCGTACGTCCGCGGGCTTTCACTTTCTTCCGGCACACTTCGGTGGGCAAGGCCAGCGTAGGTCAGTCGACCGGTGCTCGAAGGGATGGCATTTAATGAGCGGTGTATCTTGCTACTTTCTTTCGAAGGCCACGCTAATCAGCAAGGAGGGCGCTTCTGAAGCGCATCGGATCCGATACGGGTGACTCGGGATGACCGATAGCCGGTCATGGAGCACTTGAAATGCAAGATTCGCACTGGGACTGGAGAATATTCCTTCGAGTTTTATGTTCGTCCTCCGTTCTACCTACCACAGTGGGGGGGTTTATTGGCTTATGCAAATACGTCCTCCGTGCCACGAGGCACTAACTGCACGTTACGTGACCAAATCGATCGATACAAGAGCGCTCGGGGCTCAACATGAAAGTTGTTGCCTTTGCTACTAAGCACATACACCCGACGCACCACGGTCCTACGAATCCTATTAGTAGCGAATATGTGTCATCACGTCGTACCATCACTGATTTCTCGCCGCGAGCTGCAACCCGCGCCACCCGCTTTCAAGTACCGATGGCCCGCGGGGAAAAGTGTGACAAAATGAAGTTGGAGTTGCAAATCAACCGGGCAAACATCACCGAGATGCCGGCACGGACGGCCACTACCCGCAACAAACTTTATTAACCATCCAACGATACGGATACTTGACACACCGTCTCTTCCGGTGGTTGGTGCTTCACACGGTGCACGGGGGGGATTTAGGACCTGTGCGTGTCCGTCGCGTACGCCACTAATAACTCACTGACGTCGAGATGGAAAATATGAGCCCTCGCTCTTCGGGTGGGCTTTCACACTTTCCACACCGCGTCGAGACACCGAAACGCGAGTGACCGACATTTTTCACCCGACACTTGCCTGGGTGCTGAGAAAAACCTGTCCTGTGGACCACGAGTGCGCGGCTAGTGGCGTTCCCGCTCCCGCGATTGATTAATCGATTGGTTGTGCCGTGTGGGGGGCTGGACCTTGGCTGCCTGTGGCCCGGGATTGGGACCGCCGCCGGGACCAATGAATAATTGGAGATCGCGGGGCAAGAAAGAAAGTTGCGGATGCGCTCTCAGTTTCATCGTGGCCCACCCCTCCTCGGTTCCTTGCAGAATCCGTTCCGAGAACGGTCCACAAAACCACGGAATTTCCACGTGGCGGAAAATTGTCGGTACTGTTGCTAATGGGACCCGCTGCTGCTCGCTGCTCGCCGATCATGCGCCTGCGCCGAGGCGCGCGAAACCACAAGCAACAGGTGTGTCCTCAGGAGGAACCATGGCAACCTCGGTTCTCGGTGTGTGGCGACGGGCGACAAACAAACGGGACGGGATTTTTCCGATTCGTCGTCCGAAGCGACACAGCCACGGATCGGTGAATTTGAGGTTAATTCTATCGGCTTCGGTTGGTTGTTGGCGATGTTTTTGTGGTAAGTTCCGGTACCTTACGCTGCAAACGAGGGAACAGCACCGCGAATGGTTCCCGCATCGGCTGCAAAGTGTCGCTAACGGTTCGGCGGACGGAATCCGGTGTATAATTTATAATGACCCCACCCCACATCCGTCTGCCCGCTCTTCTCAGTAGCAAACCAAAACCGACCGACAAGTGGCTGGATGCGCAGTGCGATGGGACAGCGGCGCTCCACACGCTCCCCGCCTGCATGACGCTGTGCGATCTGAAGAACGACAACTACTACCAGCTGGTCGTGGTCGATGTGCCGCTGTTCGATTTTGACGCCAAACCGAAGCTGAAGGTGTACAAGGGTACGAATCTGACCAGCGAGCAGCATCTGCCCGGAATCCCGTGCGCCGTCGAGAGTCTCTACATCGCCGACCAGGAACCACGGACACCGAGTGAGTTGTTCGCCGTTGGGTGTTATGAGCCAGCTTAGCTTAGGGTCACTAATCAGGTCCGCACAGTCATTGCAGTGGCCGTTGAGTCGTCCGTGCTGTTTTACCGCAACATGAAACCGTACTATAAGTACACCATTCCGGGCATGTCGGTGGAACCGCTCGAGGTGGACGTGTGGAGTAAGCTGCCGTACGAGCGTGGTGATGCGCTCGATGCGCTCGTAGACACGCTGCGTACGATCGAACCCTCGCAGATGACGCTGCAGAGCCAGGAGCTCCTGAGTCTGCCGGAGGCTGAGCGCGGTGCGTACATTCAGACCAACGGCGAGCGCAAACTTGAGAGGCTCTCGATCGTGACGGCGATGACGACGATCAAACGGGCATCGGCCGAGCCGAAGGCCCCCTCCTGTCTGATACTGGCGACCGAGTCCGGCGAGATTCTGCTGCTTGACACGCAAGCATTCGTGGTGCTGGCACAGGCCAAGTGTGGCCCATTTCGGGGCACACCGAGTCTGCTGTCGGCCAGCGGCCAGTATGACATCGACTACCGGGTGGTGATAGCGACCCGCGAGGGCTCGCTGTGCTTCCTGCGCAAGGGATGGCTCGCCGCGCAGGACATCGTGAAGTTGGAGGCTCCGGCGGCCGGCCTGTCCCTGTTGCCGATCGATCAGACGATCGTGGTGGTGTGCATGAACCGGGCGCTCGGGTGCTACTCGAAGAAGGGCAAGAAGCTGTGGCGCGTAAAGCTACCGCAGCCGGCCATCTGCATGACGCCCGTCTGTCTGCCCCATCTCGGCATCAATCTGGTGTGTGTCGCCCTCAAGGGTGGCCTGGTGCAGTTCTACAGCCAGAAGCGACTGGTTGATCAGTTCTACGCGCCCGAGTCGGTGGCGGCCCTCAGCTTCGGCCGGCTGGGCCAAGAAGAGCATGTCCTCGTACTGGTCACTATCGAGGGTTCAATGATCGTAAAGATCCTCAAGCGGACCGCCGAATTCGCGATCACCGAGAACATCTACGACGTGCAGAGTGGCGAGGAACCGCCCCCGGGCCCCCTCCAGATACCGAAGAAGACGAAGGTTTTCGTAGAACAGACGCTCCGCGAGAAAGCACACGCGGCCACCATTCACGGCTCGTTTCAGTCGGAGCTGTGGCGGATGCGGCTGACGACGGCCCGGGCCATCATCGACGTCATCAACTCGGCCGACAGCCACATGTCGACGGTGGACGTCGGCGTGGCCCCACTCAAGCTGGCGGCCGAAGTGCTCGGGCTGGGTCCCGTCTTCAAGCTCTTCCTGGTGCTGGAAAACATCTCCACCCGCACGGAAGCGACCGGACTGCGCGTACTGATCCAGGCGGACCACCGCCACTACTCGGTCGAGCGGCCGTATCTTCCACTGCCGATGCTCGTCCCGGGCGCACCGATTCGGCTAGACTTCCGGGTCACGGTGTCGGTTGATCCGAGCGACGGTCTTCCACCCGTCGACTTGACACCGGAAGCCTCGTATCTGAAGGTGCTCGTTTTCAAAGCGGGACAGGTGAGCGAATTTAAAGGCGTACGCGGACGCACTATCGGGAAAGGGAGGACATGAGGCCATTTCAAAGTTTGAGGATGTCAGTTTAAGGTCCTTAAAGAAGATAACTCAACTATGACCAATCGGCGAGTTCAATTCAAATTCCCCATAGTGCGCGGTGCTTGAAATATGGTGCTGCTCTGCGGGTTGCCTATCGTTTGGCGCTTTCTCACGACTTTCATCATTTTCTTTTTCACGACTCATTTTCAATGTTTGCAGACCAAACCGCTAATCGCTTCAACGGTCGTGATGCCGCAACCGGAACCGCAGACGCTGTCTTCCGGCTGATCCAACGAACTGAAGCGAAAAGATGTAAATAAATCGTGGGAAATAAACATCGACGATGCGTTCTGATGGGAAAAATGAGGACTTTTGCTGTCTGTGAAGCGTTTGCGCGTTAAATATTAATGCCGATTTAAGTAGATCACTAGCCGTCACTGGAACGTGATCTGTTATTAAGCTAATTGCTCACATATCGCGAGTACGCGAGTACGCCAAGAATGTTCCGTGATGGACTATCGATTATTTAAAACATCAGTTCTGAAATCGATAAACGCACGTCTGCGGCCTTCGGTTGTACAAACAACTTGAGGCGGTCGAGCCCCTCGCCAAGTACACTGTCCGATTGTCCGAACAAGGTGCCAACGGGTGATCCAGCCCACCCTGACAAGAAGAGTCCTTGCAGTGTGATTAGAGCCGCTGGCAAATATTGTCCCAATGGAGCCACTTCACGCAGCTGTTAAGCCAATGGCTCCATGAAATCATCTTCCGCGATCGCTGTCGTCAAAAGCCGTGGCCACCCGTATCTCGCCATTTTTGTCTGAACCGCTGAATCGAAGACGCTCTTATCAAACGATTCCACCAACACAGGCGCGAAAAGTCAAACTAATCCGCCGTCACTATCGGTCATTGTTAATGGTCCACCGGTGGGGTCGGTGGGCAGCACAGCGGCGAAAGTCGTTCCGTGGCCGTGTTGGTGACTGGCCTCGCGCTCTCGAGAACATCGGCCGCCGGGGAACACCGGCCGGATGATTACGGAATCGGTGCGCTGCGCTGCGTTTTGCGGGTCAGTCTGTGTCGGACCAGCGTTTGAGTAAGAGGTGCGTACGAGAGGGTCTTAGTTTAAGTGGCGCGATTTCCGGAACCGACGGGGAACTGATACCCCCTTATCAGCTGCGCTCCCGGTGCGAGTGTGTTCGTGTGTGGGGAGGGAAATTTAAATGCAACCCCAACCCGTTGAAGGTCAATTGAAGGAAGTTTTCTGGGGCAGAACGGCCGGTAGTTCGGGTCAACTATAGTGCTGGCTAATTCAAGCATTTGCGTTCTAGTCGCACACGGTACGCCACTACGTTGGCAACACACAAAGAGAGACCGTGTGATTATTAATTGCGATTAGTGGCGCCGGGCACGGCTCGCCAGTTTCTCAGGGCCACTGCAGTGCCGGCCCGTGGCGGTTTCTGCACTGTAATTGAATAGCACCATAATCGAGCAGCGTATGTTACTTAACCGAAAACCGAAGGTTAGGCCCACTTTCAGACGTATAGATTTCCAGTCCTGGCGGATCCGCAATCCACAACGGGTGGTGGCTTATCGCGCACCGGAAATTGAGATCGTTCCAAATTGGGCCCGAAGACGTGCTCGCAAATGAGAGCGATCAATCTTGCGCTCGAACGCTGGGGACATAAAATGGATGCCGGGCGGATATCGGGCCGTGGGATTTCGCTCGCTTCCATCCAAAGGTGTTCCAAAAAGGCGTTCCTATGGGCACGTGTCGTGAAAGAAGGTTCACAGCTTGTAAGTTAATAATTCGAAAAGTGTTTATCGCTACCCCAACAAGGGTGCAATTGAGATCGTTGCCTTGCAGCGCACCATTAACGACTAGTTGGGTCGCCGAAAGAAAAAGGGGGACAACGGCTCAGACCCAAAAACAAACCGCCAAAAACGCCTTTCGCCGGCATGCAAGTGAATTGTTTCCACTGCACCAGCAATGCAAGGAATGGGAAAGTACAGTAAGGCGCACGGGTGTCTTTCGCAACTGGTACAACTCGGCGCAGACTAACTGGGCGCCATCTGCGAGGCATGTAAATTGAAAGCTTGCCGAGTGACAAAAATTCTACGTCTCGCGCCTCGCGATTTGTAGCATGATTCGCCGAAATGCGGCTCCAGGGGTCCAGAGGGTAGAAAAAAGTTGGGCATTTGGACACAAAAAATGAAGGAACCAGCGACAGGTACACATTACACGGCGCTGCGTTTTTGTGTGCCCCCTCGAAAAGTGTGCAGGAACCACCTCACGACAGGTAATGTGTGGTGGCCTAGGCCGGCTAGCCGCTTAGCAATTCAAACCGCGATGTGCGCGATGCACACCGCGAAACGGCCACGCAGCGTGTCTGCTGACGCAAATGTGTCCGCGCTCCGTCGTTGTTTACTTAATTTCTTTTTTGTACAAGAACCGAGCCGTTACACCGAAAAAAATGTAAGGTACCATTATCATGTCTCACTCTTCGAGGCTCCGATGGCCATGTTGACATGTTTAACATGTTTTTTTATGTGCTTAAGTTGCTATTTCTAAGAGCAGGGTCATGGTACACACTTTATTGGGACGAATCGCACAGTTGATTGGCACAACACGGCGACATTGATTGTACGTGAAAATCATACCGTCAATGTCGACCATGAAAGAGTTACCCCATATTCAGGTGTGATGGTCAATGCACCAAACTTTATGACAGCACTACAGCAGATGTTGAAACACTTTATGGAGCCCCCACGCGGTTCGAAGTTCGCTAGTGATGGCCGCCGGTAAACGTACATTGTTCGTTGCCCTCGTGTGATACTTTTACTAATCTCTGATAACGATTATCGCCTCCGGCGTCTAGAGTGGCGAGTGTATGATCACGATAGAGAAGCTTGTTAATCGATTTTACCCTCCGTTTTGGAACTCTTTGCAGTCGGCCACCCGTTTCGTACAAACGCTCTAGTCACCCCAGGTTGCATCATACTCGGCCCAGCAATGGAACAGGTACGTTCGGAAGAAGTGCCCAAAAACACTTCATTTCTGATAAGCGGGTTATCTGCTAGGGTGTGCCCGGTAGCAGCTGTTGCACCACCGTTCGACTCCGGCATTAATATTGTCATTCTTTGCTCGCGCGTTCCAGAAATTCAACGAATCAGCCGATAAGGTCAAAACGTTCTCCAAGCGGCCAACGGATGTGGAGCTGTTGGAGCTGTACGCACTGTTCAAACAGGCAACCGTGGGCGATAACGAAACCGAGAAGCCGGGCATGTTCGATCTGAAAGGGAAAGCCAAATGGCAAGCCTGGGCCGACCGGAAAGGCACCACGAAGGATGCCGCCATGGAAGCCTATATCAAGCTGGTCGAGGAGCTTTCGGCGAAGTACCAGTAAAGTGTGATCGGTACCGCTTCCGGGCGGACACACGGGGTGGTACGGGATGGTGGGAACTTGTTGGTTTTTGTTATTCTTTCACTAGTTTTGTTCCTTCAAAGCAAGTGATCCGTTAACATGCACACGCAACGCACGCAATCGATTTAGGATTCCGGTTTTGGTACACAGCCATAACTAAGCGCACCACAAACTGCCTTAAAGTGCCTTAACAAAAAACAGGAGTGCCAGTTTGGCGTAGACCAAAAATGCTGTTACACGGGTTTATTTAATATCTAGTTTACACGTTATGAAACCCAATAAATGAATGAATCAAATGACATATTAGGCTTCCGTGGAGTTTTCCTCAATAAAGCGCTGCATTAAGGAGCGTTAAACGAATGAGGGCACATGTGCCAAGAAAACGGCCGATTCAAAGTTGTGGTGAAATATTTCACGCGTTGGCAACACTGCGAGGTTGACTTCGTAGGTTGACTCGGGTGTCAGGTTTGAACATGGATGTTAGGTTCCGAATATGAAAGTTAGGTTCAAAAATCGGTAAGATCATAAAAACAACATTCATAATTTTGACGTTTCGTGTTTATGTTTTGACGTAGGACAAATTAACTAGTTGAGATAGATTATACTTTTATTAGAGATAATATAGTTAGTTTTTAGTATATAATAGAGACGAATGTTAGGCTATTGCAGCTCAAAGTCTCTATAATACAATCTTAATTGACAAAACCGAAACAACCTGTTTGTGCTCCGATGTAGGGTGTTTACAAATATTGTCGTCTTGTTCGTTGCCTGTTTACGCGTTCGACGTGTTGTGTTTCCGTTTTTTTCATTCGTTACGGATCGCTAGTTCGCGCTGGGAAAAGCGGCACGAAACGGTAAGCAGCAACCTGTTTTGTGCGGCCATTTTTTGCCCCTTTTACCTTCCCGATTGGCAATCGAACTTTATCGAGAAAATCCACCAAGCTGTGGTTACTTGGACTGGTGAAAATAGTTCAAATGTCACTAATCAACCGGTTGCTTAGTGTGACTTTTGGAAATGTTTTACCCTTCACCGACCTGGGATGGTGAAATTCTTGGCCGACAAATATGGGTCACTCGCGCCGCCGTGTCGTGGGGGTCGCCACCATTCGTGGCAGCCTATTGCTTGGTGGAACTTGTTTGCGTGAATAATTTCTTCTATCGGCCCCGATCCGTTGCGAAGTGGTCTGGGTCGAAAAGACGGGCTTTGCTTGTGCTCTTTTCTGCCCGCCCCACTCCGTGAGTCGTGGGTGCACTCGACGGCGACGGACCTCTAGAAAACCGGATTCTTGAGATCGGTCGAACGAAGATCACACCCGTGTTAAGTAGGCTGCGACCGGATGTGTAACGGTGCAAAACTATCGGTGATCGCGCTGATCGGTGCCAATACAGCCTCCGCTTGGAATGTATATTTCGAGACTCCGGGTGACACGTGTTAATAGATCAACCTCCGGGTGGCCTCATTAGAGCCCAATTTCGTTCGTGCTCGTGGCAGCAGATTTTGTGTGGCTCCCGGTCCGGATGCTTCCAGTCGGTAAACACGAGTGTCCGATCGGAACACGAAGCATTGGTCGTCAGCAACCCGTAGTCCCGCTGCCAGAGGTCGGCCGGATGCACCCGGAGAAGCCACCCGCAGGACCAGCTGTTGTTTCGCAGGTCCAACCGATCGTGCAGGGTGGCGAATCGATGAAACACATCGCCCAGCTCGGTGAGCTGATTGTGGGCCACGCTAAAGTCCCACAGCTTCGGCATGTTCCAGCGATTGACGGCCAAACGGGTGAGCCGGTTAGAGGACAGAAGCAGTCGCTTTAGGGGCACAAGCAAACGCTTTTTGCTGGTGGAGACGTTGGTCAAAGTGTTCCCGGTTAGATTCAACACGCCCAGTTCGGACAGGTACAGATCGTCCATCGGGAAGGTGTCGAGCTGATTCAGGGACAGATCCAGTACGTGAAGTCGCGGAAGCGAGTTCCACTTGGCCGGCGGGGCCGTAAACCGATTACTGCTACAGTGAAGTGTTTTGAGCTGCGGCATGCTCCAGTTTACAAAGTTCAACATCGGCAGTCGATTGTGGCTCAGTGATAACATTTGCAGCACCGGTAGCGAAGTGTTGGTTGAGACGATCTCTACCAGCTGATTGAAACTCAGATCGAGGAAGAACAGTTCTTTCATCGGTGCGAAGACACCGGCGTCCAGGTGCGAGAGATTGTTGTTGGTGAGTGAAAAATGCTGAAGTCGCAAAGGCACGGCCGTGGGCTCGATACGGGTGATCTGGTTGTGGTTAAGCTTCATCACCAGCAACCGTCTGAGGTTCACTAAGCTGCCCAGCTCGAGGTGCCGCAACCGGCAAAAGGTTATCTCAATCTTCCAAACCATCGGAATATTGACAACGGCGGGCATGTCCGTCAAGAGACAGCCGCGGATGATCAGCGCAGAGACGGAGTTCGTCCTCTCGATCTCCACGAGCTGGAGTGTCGGAGCATCGAGTAAACTGTACCGCGTGTAGGAATCGTTGGCAAGAATTTTGAACATAGTTCCGGCCCACTTTTCAACGCTGTACGTTGTGGTGACGGGAACCGGCGACTCTTTTACGGTTGTGTTTGCAAATACTTTTGTTATCTGCATGCTACTCTTCGCTAACTGAAAGCACAGCACTGCAAGAAACCTGCAAGGAACGGCAATGGTTCAAAAGACTCGCTTAAGGGTCAACCATCAACCGATACTCACAGATAGATGGTACCGATCGTTAAGCCAACAGCCATCACTAACGACTGGCTCCGGAGTTCGGTGTCCCCGTAATACTGGCGCCGAAAAACTGAAAATGCAACGATTGGCCTAATGTGATTATAATGGCCTAATTTATTCACCAATTACCACTTTAACGTGCTTTCAGTGCTGTGTTAAGCAACGGTCACATTGGCGAATCCACAAAAAAGGATTATAAAGCGTAATTCTTACAGTTTAAGAATCGCTACATGTGCCAACGAAAAGGAAAGAATAATGAGGCCGATTGCGCGGAGTGTGGGAGTTTCCAGTTCTCCAATTTTTAAAAGACCACCGCGCCACGGTTCGTGTAATTGAACCTCTTCCCGTGCTGTTGCTAAATGATTTCGTCTGTGCCACGGCGGCGCCCCACAGATAATGATGATGCAATCGGCGGTTACTCATCGTCGGTAAACATCTCTGTTGCCCAGTGCCACGCTGGGCGATGAGCGATGATGCCAGTTGCTGTTGTTGATGGTGTGGCCAAGCAAGAAATGGGCAGCTAACCGCAGGAAAAGTGCGCCTATTCGCGATTGAATGGCCCGCGGAGGCGGCAAAATGCCGTTGAACTCTCAGCGCCTCTAACAGTAAACCCGAATTTGGGATGATGGGTCCCGGGGGGGTAGCTCTGTGTTCCGGTCGATTGCATCGATCATACTTCTACTTCTACGTATCTGGGGGGCGCCCACCAGACAGGAAGTATTGATTGAAGCATCGGAGTAGGCAGAGAGCACCAGGAGCAAATTGAATTTGGGATTTCGACAAAGCAACCTGTTTGAAGCAGAGATGAGCAAATGTGTCAGATGAGAGAAAAACCATTCTAGATTTTCATTTTGTGACCTGAATTTTCCTCTTTATTGGGGTAAATATTTTCCTTGAAAAAGGATTTCACTCGGCCTGGAAATCTTTGCCCCGTGGCGGTCGCTGATTGTCGACCCGCTTTTCAGTATGCTGCGGTCATTTATAATGCAAGAAGTGTTCTAGTTTTTCGCTTTTCTCTCCGTGAGAAGGACCAACGACGGAACGAGGACCACTTCAGCAGCACGGTGGCTAATGAGTTTCCATTCATCGTTGGTCTCTTCAATGTGCTTGGTTCTATTTTTTCTACCCTTTAGACCTGGCCCTAACGTTCGGGAAAGTGATGGCTTCGTACTTTTAGCTTAGTTCTTGGTTGTGCTCAAAAATCTGCTGGTGGTCAGCAGCGCAGGAACTAATGACTATTGTGACTTGCAGCATAGATTTAGTGTAGGCATGACCAACAAGTGACTGCAGCAGGCTGTGACGACGACACTCACCCAACATGCACGAACTGTTTACGACCGTCCTCTCGAAACGGGATCTGTCCCGCGCTGGGGAACTGTTTTCCATCGCGGACTACGAGATTGTGAGCGACCTCACGGAGGTGGTAGGTAGCGCTTCGGATGCGTACGAGCGGCATGCTCTGATCCTTACCTCTCTCTCCCCCGGCAGTTGCAGGAGATTTCTTCTATCATCTCGCAAGAGGACTACCTGCAGAACAGCAACGACCAGTCGGTGATCGAGATCTGCATCAATCGGGTCACGTCGTGCATTAAGAAAACGAACACGATCGAAAAGCACTGTGCCGGCCTAGTAAACCTGCTGCAAACCTGCCTCCGGTACAATCTGCAACCGTCCGGCAAGGATGTCGATCCACCGCACGCGAAAATATCTTCCGACATCATTTCGAGCATTTTTCTGGTGAGCATACTCTCGTGGCCTGCTGTGGCCGTTGTGGCCGTTGATAACGACGCGCGTCTTTTTCCGCCACAGAACTACAACAAACAGATTGTGATGGAAGTGACACTGCCGGTGGCGGTAAAGTTTCTCAATCTCGGCAACCAGGAACTGTCCCGCAACCTGGCCAGCTACCTGTCGTCGGCCGCCATCGAGTACTCGTTCCTGCTGTCACCGCACGTGCACGTCATACTCGAATCGCTGCTCACCGGCAACTATGGGCTGTGCCACGTGCTGTCGCAGATCTACGAGGCCACCCCGGACCCGATCACGGCGGCCGGGCCCAAGTTTGTGGAGATTGTGCCACGCTGCGAGCTCCAGGAGCAGCTCGTCATCCTGCAGCTGCTGGTGACGATCGCGAAACAGAAACCGTCCTGTCTGACCGAAAGCATTCCACCGTTGCTCGAGCTGGCCACCCGGCCACCGCTGTCGGCCGCGGCCCTGCTCGTGTTGCTCAAGCTGGCCGAAGCGAAACCGATCAAGCTGGCCGAGTACACCGAGGCCTTCAAGGTGATTGCGTACAGCGTGCCGCAGACGGTGGGCTTTGCGGCCCAAATCCTGTCCGCGATCGGGCGCTCGGGCAAGGACCGGGCCCAGGTGGCGCTCGATTTCGTGCTGGAGCACCTGCCGAGGGCCGATCGGCCCCTCCAGGCGATCCTGCTGAACGAGGCGACCAAACTGTGCACCAAGTACCCGGTGCTGTTCACCGACAAGGTCACATCGGTCGTGCGGCAGCGTCAGCTGAGCAACAGCCAGATCAAGCACACCACATCCGGCGGTGTGACGATCGTCAATCTGAACACTTCCGCCACACTGCCCACACCAGTTCCGGTTCCGGCGTCACACGCCACGCAACAAGAGCGGCCCCTTTCTTCGCACTACGTCCAAGGCACTGCCGCTTCCCATGCCGGTTATGGCCAGGCAGGTGCTAATGGAGGTAACGGATTGGCACTGCCTGGTAACAACAATGGCTACCATCATCACGAGACCGGCCGAGCGATCGTTTCGAAAACGCCGAACGTAGCGATCACCAGCAACGGGCACGGCGCGATATCGAAAACGGTCATTAACACATCCAACGGCACAACGCTCAGCTCGACGATCCATTCGGCGGCGGCGGCGCCGCCCCCGACCAGCTTCATCTCGACGCACACTGCCAATGGTGGCGGCGCTCCGCCAACCCCGATCGCCAACGGAACGACCGTCGTCTCTCCGACGCCACATCACACGGGGTAATAAGCGCTCTCTTTCCTCGGCCATATCTGATCGTTTAATTTTTCCCTGTTTTTAGATACACCCGAAACCGGCCGAAGCTGGGTGACTCACGAAGTACGGGCCGCCTACACTCGGGAGGCGGTGGTGGTGGAGGTGGTGCTAATAAGAGCACCACGCGTCTCAACAACGCTGGCGGATCGATGGGAGGGCTGCACAAGCCACGGCTCGGTTCATCCCAATTGATCAATCAGTTCAACGGTGTTGGTGGTGGCGGTGCAGGAGGAGGTGAGATCGTCGTGGAGGGGCAAGGGGCCACGATGGCAGGCAGCAGCACCGTCAACCATGGGGCGACGGCGGTGGTGGATGGATCGAGCACGACCGTTATGAGCAACCGGCACAACTCGAGCGGTAATGTGGCGATCAAGGGCGCAGCAGCAGCAGGGGTCAGCAGTTTGCTGCACAGTCTGCCCACCCCGGTTCCGCCACCACTGAGCCAGCACGTGACGATCACGGGCGAAAACAAGTGGGGCATTCCGCAGACGAAGATCACCTCGTGCGGGGTCACGGTGATGACGACGTCTCCGACGTCCCGTGCACCGCGCCCCTACTCGCACGGTGGCCCTTCCAGTCCACCGTCGACCCTGCTCGGTTCCACCGGCGCCCTGGGCAAGAACTCGCTCGGTGGTCTCAACCAATCGTCCGGTTCGATCGGCATTCAGGTGCATCACGCATCGCCGGCACTGGCGGCAACGACCGCGACGACGACGCCGACGACGATGCTCTTCAACCATCATTCCCAACAAACGTCCCCCCAGCTAACGACCACTCTGTCGTTGCACTCGGGCGGTGACGGAGATCCTCAGGTGATCGTGTGTGGTCCCGAAACCGTCACCACGCGGCCTCACGGGCACAACCGGTCGGACAATCGCAGCGTGACGATCCTGAACGCTTCCCCGTCGTCCTCGTCCGGGGCCGCCGTAAACCCGCGGACCAGCGTATTCGAGCCGTACCCGATGCGGGACACGATCCAGCACTTTTGCGAGAAGCACCTGGACAAGATCAAGGCATACACGGAGAGTGTGGCGCAGCGGATACCGCCGCCGGCGAAGTGCATCATCGAGGAGCGGCGCGCGAAGAAGACGGCCAAACTGCACTTTGCGTGCCAGGTGCGCGGTCCGCACTGTCTCTACTCGCGCACCATGTTCACGATGCGGACGCGAAATCCGCGCACCTGGATCCACCTGATGTTTCTTGATCTGCAGGCCCGCGCCCCGAAGGCCGCCCTCAGCAGCTGGGACCCGAGCGTGAGCCGGCTGAAGCACTGCTGGGACACGCTCAAGTGCGAGAACCGGACGTTCATCACGCTCGTGACCAGTGCGTTCCCGAGCTGCAAAGAGCAGGAGGCACTCGTGCACGAACTACGCCACGCCGGGTTTTTCGATGTGTTCGAAATGGGCCCGGTGACGGCGGCGGACGGGGGCGGCCCCGGTGGCGGCGGCACACCACGACTCGATTCCATTCCCAGCGAACAGCCGAAGGGTGGCAAGGGAGCGGCTGGCGTTGGCGCAGAGACGGCCGAGCGGAGCAGCATCACCGAGGAACTGGAACTGGGCGGGGACGTGCTGCAGTGGGGCTGCTTCCTGTGCCATCACCCGGAGAAGGCGATCGGGTTCCTGCACGGCAACAACCAGCCCGTCATCGAGGGCCAGCTGAAGGAGAAGAAGGGCAAGTGGCGCCTGTTCCGGAGGTGGCGCACTCGATACTTTACCCTGTCCGGGGCCCATCTCTCGTGCAAAGGATCCGTCAGTGAGGTAATAGTCCGAGGGGTGGGGTTTTTAGCCGGGAGGAAAGCTAATCTGGAGTGTCTTTGTTTCCACTCTAGGCCGGTGGCGAAAGTATCGACGTGAATCAAATCCGCTCGGTGAAGGTGTCCCGTGGGGCCCGCAACATCCCGAAGGCGTTCGAGATTTTCACTGGCGATCAGACGCTGATCCTGAAGCCGAAAGATGGCAACAAGGCCGAAGAGTGGGTGCAGTGTTTGAGCATCGTGCTGGCACACTCACAGGTACGTCACAGACCACCAGAAGCCCCGCTGCTGCCGTGGGGACAGTCTACATTGACCACCCGTTTGTTTCGTCCCCGACAGGCACGCGATAGTCCAACGACGCGCACCAACAGTCTTCCGGCGCGCAGCATTGGCAACAGTCGGACGGTGTTCTAAGGGGCAGCCTCGTCAAGCAATACACATATCAACGCGAATGACTCGTCCGGGGAGCGAGAGAAAGAGAGAGAAGAGAGTACTTAAACGAACGAGCTTTTACTGATGATACACTTTTTGTACTTACAAACGGCCAAGTTACACACGGTTTTTAGATAATGATCGTTTTTTTATCTACCATACGAAGACTACGAGATTTCATACGCCCCGCGACTTTAGACTTTTAAGTGCACGACCGAAAGCAGGAAGCGGAAGCGCTACTTTCTTCCCAAAACTTGACATATTAAAAAAGGAATTCTTAGGCTGTCCCGTTTGCGACGCGCGTGCGCCGCTTGTTAAGGGTTCGAAAAGTTTGTATTCTAAGCTAGTGACGGCAACTGTTAGTGAGAATTATTATGGCGGCCAACTGGGGGTGGCGTGCACCTTTTTGTGTGCGTCTCCAATTTTTTCGCTTCGTTTTCGATACCCCAATACCAATAATCTCTTTTTGTGCTTGAAAAAAGATCGACGTATAACGTTTGCCGATTACCACCCCAATCCCTCGTGGAGCGTCGAAGTAACCTCTGTTCCGGAAAGATAATTTATTGATTCATCTCTCTGGAGCCCCGCCGGAACTGTGTGTGGGGTTGATCGATAAAAGACGCGTCCATAAACCGCGCGATCGTGCGAACGTAATGAATTTTGTTTTCTTATTTTAATGTTAATGTTGAAAACATTGCTTATTTGGTTTATTTTTATTCTAAGCAGAAATTCTGCGAAACGCGAAATAAAGTTTCGAAAACATTAATTAAGCGTGTGATTTTTAATAATATGGTGAAACTTCTTCCGGTAGAATGCCTCCTTAAAAGCGATCGGTCGCGAACCCGATTGGAGCGGATCAGCTTCTTCGCACTCCTGCGACCCTGTTACAATCGTTCGATTTTGGAATTGGCAGCGTGGCACGCGTTTGAAACGACCTGGGAGCGCGCACTGCGAGCGACTTTCGTGCGCGTAGATTTTTAACCCAGAAACCGCTCAGTTTTAGTTACTCCGAAACATTGTTTTACACTCCGAAACCAGGTTTCTTTGGATTTATGAGGATCCCAAAAAAGGACTCAAACCAATAAGCAATTTCTTTTCCAATTTCATTCCAAAAGTCAATGGCTTCAACAGCGAGGTGTTTTGGTGTTAAATTAAAATTTTCTTTATTTATTTCATCGTCAAGTTTCACTCCACACATTCGCTGCACATGCGCTCCCCTTTCGGGCGGCAGCGATCCTCGAAACGCGTAGTCTTCGCGCGCCCGATCGAGGACCGCGGTTCGCCGATTCCGAAAGACGACAGAAACCACACACACACGCGGAGCAAACTAACGGAGTGAGAACTCCTTTCCTTTCCGTCGTCGCACGAAACAAAATAAGCATCATTTTCATTAGCAAAAAACACGTTTCTCAAAATACTAAAACAAATTTAAAAAATAAACTCTCTTTCTCTGTTGTTACGACTAAAAAAATACTCCACCCCGTGTTCGTCGTTACTAAATGACTAAAGTACGTTACGTCAGACACCCGGACACGTGTCCGGAGGGCTTCGGCATCGGGTGTCTGGGTCCTAATCATTTGCTAGGCTTTCTAGTTAAGTGTTTGTTTAGTATAACCGTGTGTCCTTTTGATTTGTTTGTTTTTCTTCTTCTCTTCTTGCGCTGTTCGCTCGATTTTACACATTTTCCTCGTCCAAATCTTGTTTTAGTCTATTTTGTTGCACGCTTCCGCACTCTCTACTCTCTGCTGCTCGCTTTAAAAGTGGACAAAAAGTAAATGGCACTTATGACAAAGTTGCTCTGCTCTTATCGCTCGGCTTGTGCGCTTTCGACACCACTCGCCGTCATTCGCCGCCGCCGCAGTTCCGCAGCGATCCTAGTGTGCGGTGTGTTATTGTGCGTTAATTTGTAAGGCAAAGTTGATTTTGGCAAACGTTGGCATATCGAGAGCATCGCTAGTGCGCTGCATGGCTTGTTAATGTTTGAAACGAATTAAACCTGGCTCGTATTAAAGGCATTCTGTACTGTTCCGTCGAGGCACGTCGTCGTCGAGAGACAATTTTGTGTTAATAACTCCTACTTTTCCTTTACCATAAAACAAACGGATACAAATACCTGCGCGGCTGTAGCTATTTCGTTTTATAAAACACGCACTAAAAGGGAGCTGAAAGGCCGCCGTGAGCTAAGCTGAACTGAAGGCCCCGGTAAGAAGGGCGGCGCCTCGCACCATTTCCGGTGCGTTCCGTGAGGATTTTTGAACGGTTTTCTTTTTTTTTTGGCATATATAACCTTAAATTGCACTTTGCTCAGCCAAAAAAGCATCTCTCTCTCCCTCTGTCCCCATCGCAGTAGCCTGCTGTGAGTTGAGAGCTTCATTTTCAACAAACCTGGCACTTTGTGGGTTTTATAAAGAGTTGGTTGTGAGTTTGTAAAAATTAATAACAATCTGCGCGCCGATTCGTCACTATAAAATATTGTTTTCCGTTTTTTGCCGATTTCGGCACCATCGTGTTTTTGGGCATTTTTAGTACAAGCTAGCGCGTGAGGGGGGCTCTGAATCCTCTGCAATATTCCGTTTCCGTTGCTTTTAGGCACTTGTAACACTTGTATCCGAAAGGGGCTCCCGCGGCTCCCGCGGGAACAATCGGGGATTAAAACGGTATACACAACTACAGTTTACACACACACACACACACACTCTCTACTCAGTAACAAATACAAACTCAACAACAAGAATCGTCGCATTCGAATTCGAAGTAGTATATAGAGTAAGACACGTTAGTGTTTTTGTTGGTTTTATGGTTGATCGGCTAATAATTAGTTGGCGAAAATTCACACACGCGCGCGCCCTGCGCGCTACGAAAGCGGCCACGGTGGAAGCCACCGCTTCTCTACTTCCACTCCGTTCCGCCACCGGTGCCCGCGGACTTCATCACCGTCGAGGATGACGACGACGACGAGGTGGTGGTCATTTGGATCTTTTTGGTCTGCACAATCTGCTGTTGCATCATCGCCTGGCTGCTGCTGGTGGCGTGCGTGGCACTGCTGCTGCTGACGGTGTTTAGCGCATCGGTGGCGCCACTGTCAAAGAGACTAACGGTACCATTTTTAATCTGTACGGAGGACGACGGAACCGAGCCGGTGGTGGTGCTCGGTGGTGTGCGAAGAAAGTGTTGCTGTTGCGACTGATGATGCTGCTGTTGCTGCTGTTGATGGAACTGCTGATGGTGTAGCGGTGAGCTGGCAGCGGCGGAAGCAGCGGCAGGATTAATCGGGCTAGTAGGTGCTGCAGCAGTAGTTCCCGGACTAAGGCCAGTGTTATGGAAGGTGCGGGCTTGCGATTGCTGCTGCTGCTGCTGCTGCTGATACCGTTGCTGCTGCTGCAGGTCGTGGTTTTCTAGGTTTAGTTTGGCAAACTTCTGCTCCACAGTGGTTAGCGGATTGGCGGGTTGTTGTTGCGGGCTATTAGTAATGGCATTCGGGAAGACACGGGTTTCGTATCTGTTACACGCGGGACCAAAAGAGAGAGAGAGAGAAAAAAGAGAAACAAAAAACATTTCGTTAGGGCGTTAAGGGTTGCGATTATGATTTTCGTGTGCAACATTCGACGGAGGGGACAGTTTTTCGGGCAACAATAAGACATAGAGCTGAAAACTGGTACAAAACCAGAGACTACGTGCAACAGAGTTCTGTTTCCCATCACCATACGTTCCGATCTCCGCCACCACATGCAGGTTTAGTGTTGTTGGGAACTACACGTTGTGGGTACACGTTTAGGTTCTACGTAGAAATGTGAGTTCTGGACAGATAGTGAGATGGATCAAAGTGAAGCTAGTCACAGCCAGACAGAGTAAGACAAGGAGATTAATGGCGAAAGAGCGCCCGGCAACGCTTCGCGATGGCTTCGGTCCGCCCTCGTATCTGCTCCTGTCCGTGTGGATGGCATGTGAAAAACCCTTGCCCCCGTCTCTGCGCCTGGCTCACCTGGTTGTGAATCCTTCGTACGTTTGGGGCACCATCATCGTCGGGCCACCGTTCGTTTGATGCGTCGGCGGTGACGAGCGGAACGTGCTGAGCGGTTGCACCTTGTGCTGCAGATCCTGGACGGCGGCATCGAACTGGGTGCGGTTGAACTTGGACGCACTCAGGTTCGAGTTTTCGACCCGCGTCATGTCGTACGTGCGGTTCAGCATCGACGGTGACACCAGGGCCGACGGCGATTTGATTGTGTCCGATTGGTAGGGTTTTGGGACGGCATTTGCCGTCAGCAGCTGGTTCCCGCCGCCGCCGCCGCCCGCGGAACCGGGCCGATGAAAGGCAGGGCTCGTTGGGGACCCGCCACTGGTTGGCGGTTGACGGGGCAACGTGCTTGCCGCCGCCGGTGCGCCTCCTCCTCCGACCATCGATGGCGAGTAGGTGCCCGGTTTCGGTAGCGTGTGCGGTGGCTTCGGTGACGTCGACATGGCGTACCCCGTGAACGGTGGTGGCGCGGGGCCCCCTTCGTCACTTTCGTCCGTCGTAAACCCGCCGCCGGTCAGCTTCTGGCGATACTTGAGGTGCCGGATGGCGATCAGCTTGTTCTTCGCTTCCTCCAGCTGCCGCTCGCGCATCAGAATCTCGGACCGGGCGTTAATCTCCTGCGCCATCCCGTCCACCATGTTGCGGTTCAACCGGAGCGTGTGCTCCTCCTCGCCCTCGATCGCCTGCTGGGCGGCCTGCACCAGTTTGTCGGTGGACTTGATGACCGCGTTGCCGGCCGCCTGCAGGCGCCGGCCCGTTTCCGAGTTCGGATCCGATTTGACCTTGCACGCGATCAGCAGCTGGGCCGTCGAGCTGGCCACCTGTTTGGCGGACGAGATGAGCATCTCCTCGGTGCCAACGCCCTGCACCAGGTTCTGGGCCGCCTCGACGAGACTGTGCGTGGCGGCTGCGACCAGCCGGGCGGCCGAAATCAGACCCTCCGACCACTGGCCATCGTCCGACGAGGTGAGTGGCCGTTTCGCCACCTTCCCCTGATCGATCAGCTCGCGCTGGGCCGCGTTTGCGGCACGCACCAACGAGGACGAGGCCGCCATAATGCTGCGGGCCGCTTCGAGAATCATCTCGTCGAAGTTTAGATTTTCATCCGCTTCCTAAAACAGAAAGCGCCGGGAATAGAGAGATGGGGGATTAAAATTTGAATAAAAACATGAAGTTATAATAGTAAAAACATAATAACGGCACAGTAACATAGAAAAAGGAACAAACAAAGGATGTAACCGAATAAAATAATGAAAACTGAGCGGAAAATAATCGAAACAGAATTGGAATTGAAAATTTAACTGAATCAAGACGGCGTCACAGGCGTCACATTTTGCACCGCTTTTTGGCGCCTTCCGATCAACATTTTCCGCTTCCGATGAACCACGATGGTCACAGTAATAATATGTTTGATTCCTGGGTGATAATTGAAATCTTAACAACCAAGAATATCAAACATATCTTACCGAAATCATCTTCGCTAACCACACACTATATATCACCAGCACCAAAATATCACCATCAGCACACTAAACAGGGACCGTCATACAAAGAAGAACCTTCACCGTAAACCGCGGCCATCGCGGCCTTTCGCTCTCGGTAACCTACCTTCACTTCGTGCCGGCGCGGGCGCAGGTTGGCCAACTTCTTGGCAGCGGCCTCGATCGATGCGGCCGCTCCCAGCAGCTCGTTCTCCGCGATCACCGTCGGATCGTCCGGATCGACCCAGTCGGAGCCCTTCAGCAGCTGCGCCATACCGACCAGATCGGTCACGCACATGGCCACGCGCCGCGACAGATGCATCCGCTCGTCGGCCGTACAGTGGTTCAGGATGCCTTCCAGCAGATCGCGGTACGCGATGGCCACGGCCGACCCGGCGTCGAGCGTACGCTGGCGCAGTTCCTGCGTTTCCGCACACGACCACGCGACCGATCGGCACACGATCAGCATATCGGAGATGGTTTTGCGCCCCAGGTTGGCGGCCGCCGCAATGTCCGCCTGCAGGTTGGACGTGCCGGCCGCCACCGCTTTGGCCGTGGCCGCCGTCACGTGCTTGGTGACGCTGATCAGATCCTCCGGCTTCGACAGCTGCTGCATGCTCGAGCGCAGCATCTCCGGCGCGAACTGCATCGCGCGCAGCTCCTGCGAGATGGCGTCCACCGTCGCTTCCATGGCGCGCGTGCCGCGCGTGTGTTCATCTTCGACCGCCTTCACGGTTTTAAGCAACGAGGTGACATTCATCACCATGACCTGAAGTAGAAACGGGGGGAATTGGCATTAAATTTAAAGGGCTTACGAGGTCCATTCGAGAGAGTTAACAGACACACACACAAGACACGGGGAGGCTCTGGTGGGTTAGGTTCTCCGTGGGTAAAACTAAGCGGAAGAGGGTGAAATATTTTGGTCAATAGTGCCGCGGAGACTTTGAGTCGATAAGTGAAGTGAAGTGAATATTCTCCAAAATATTTCATTTCTCCAAAGCGATTAAGGAACAGTTTATTTTTAATGGGTCCCTTGAAGGACCATGGCCGCGGGAGCATAATCAAAATGATGTGTACCTACAGTTCGCGTGTTTTTTTACTCTCTGTTTTGCTTTCTCTGTTGGGCTTCTCTCAATCCTCTCATAGCGATCGCACACATTGCGATCCGGTTCCGGTTCCGGTTCTTTCGTTATCCCCTGGGTGTGCTTCTAAACCCCAAGTGCGATCCTCGGCACAGTGAGCTGAACACAACATAAGGCATTTTGGGGGAACAGGGCAATGGACAGGCAAACGGCAAACGGTGGACACAGGGTTGGTGGTTTGGCTTGTTGGGTTTATTTGGGGCTCTCAAACATCGAGACAGTGATTCGACAACGCCAACGCTTACAGGCTAATGTGTGTAGGGATATATTAAAATGGACACTGAGCGGACAGCTATGGCACGCAGGTGATTAGAACGCTCCGTCGAACAGGGTCGGCACGGTGGACAGTAGGTGAAGCAGTTCCTCCTCGTGATCGCTAAGCCACCAAGCGGCAGCCCTCTGTGTTTCCGGGGCCGCGATAGCAGGTTTTTTGGAGATGATCGTGTCGGTGCATGAAGAGAAGAAGACACAGATAGAGAGAGAGAGAGAAGAGGGATAGAAGGTGGTGCACTTGACACGCACTACGGGAAAAGGTTCGGGCTCGGACTCGAGGAAGATCATATGTCGCACAGGCAGGCAGGCAGGCGGGATAAAAGGATCGAGGCGGCACCGATCGCGATCGAGTGCTGGTGGTGGTGCACTAACTACGACAATCACGATCATACTCAGACGACAACGATGAAAGCATTGGCAGAGAAGGTGTGGTTGTTAGGAGGTGGCGGTGCGATGGCTGTGTTGTGGCTCTGGCCCGGTGGCCGGTGCAGTGTAAATGTATTGCTGGCGTCCGAACGGACGGTAGCCGGCCAGCACGCCCGAGCGGGGCTCGGTCTCGGTAAGGCACAGTTCGCGTATCATCTGTGGAAGGAACGGAACGGAACGATCACGAGCTGACGGCGGCCAGGACAGTGTGTGTTCGGTAGAGTCGGGAATCTTGGCAAAGGAACAGGGAAGCGGCGTCACCTTCCACAAACCGACGAACTACTGTGCGACCCACAACCCTTTAACCATCGCTCGTGCAAGAACCGTTCGGGGTTAATCGGTGTTTGTGTGTTTAAGAAGAGGGAACCCGTTCTATTGGAACTGTTCGGACCACCAATACAATTACTACTACACCAATACAACACAATGGTTACCGGATACGGTTCCGGTGAGATAGAGAGATCCAAAAAACAGGGCCAACGAGGTGTGCTGTTAGGTTACAAACGACGACGACGACGACGACGACGACGACTACGACGACGGTGGGCAAGAGTAAAGGGGGGTGCACCCACAAGCCATCTACTACCATGCAGGGTTACGGAACCGGCCAACCTGTGACCACACAAACAGACGGAACCCCCATTCGCCCCGTTCAGCATGTCGATTAGTGTGTTGCGATAAAGATGATACGAGCAACGCGAGATACAAGACAAGACAACCACACACAACTCATTCTGCATTCACTCCTTGCCCTTTTTCCATTCAAGCGGGTCATCCAAAAGCATTCCTCCACGGTACGAAACGACAGAACAGAGAGAAAGAAAAGAGGTAGTAGAGTGTAGAGAAAGTCGAAGGGCCGCAGCATCATGCAGAGAGACAGATAGGCAACAATCACCACAAGAACCATCGATCCTCATCCATCCAGCAGCATCACCGGAAATCGTGTCTAACCGAACCGAGAAGCAACCAACGACAGGCTTGAATGGTTGCCTTAGGAACCGCTGGAGGCACTGTCGGCCCGGCTAGGGTTGTCAAATAAATGGGATCAAAGTAAGCTTTAAGGAAAACATCAGAGCTTTGAACAATAAAACTTTCCATTTCAAAGTTGCAGTAAACGAAAATAATATTCTCCTAATTTAAAATAATGTCACCACAAGGAGATTTATTATTATGGTAAAACAGCGGCCTCGTTCAGCATCGTCAACAAAAGTACAAACCACCCCAAAAATCACAGAGACAGAGACAGAGAGAGAGAGAGAGAGAAGCGCTTCCACTATTCGCTGACTGCAGGACATCATTTTGATTATGCTAATAATATGATAATAATAACACGGCAATATTGCTTGGTACTTTTGGTCCTTTCGGATTGTAATCGGGAGTCTCTAGTTTAGATCATCTTTCAAATTGTTCAAATCGCTCCGCTGGGTTGGTTGACGTTCGATTAGGACACTCAGTGTGTTTGTGTGTTTGCGTGTGTATGGCGGCATCGTGGTAATTGAGGTCAGTGTGGCCATTGTTTAGTCATTAGAGGCGTAGAGGCGCGCAAAAGCACAATCATAAGGTGTTTAGAGAGCGTGTATATATTTCGACGGAAGGCGAGCAATCTTTTTAGGGGCCCCAGGCGAGGGATAAGTTTTAGTGTGTGTGGCTGTGCAATTTGCAAAATATATATATGTACAGTACAGCCCGGTGATCAGGGATCCCGGTTATCAGCCCGCAAACGTGCGCTTTTCACAGTGTTAATCACAATTAACACACACGGCGCAAAACCAATCACATAGCATTGAGATATTCACACGGCAGGACACATTTGATTAACATTAGGGAGGTTACTGCGGGGTGGGAGAAAGGAAGGTGTGTAGGTGGTGGTAGGTGGGAACTGGGCAGGCAGGCTGGGTGAGGATAAACAGAATACGGAAACGTAACGAAACGAACATACCTTAGCGCTATCTTTCAAATCATTCATAGCTGGATCGTTAATGGGCTTGCCGGAGGCGAGTTTAGTAGCGTTTATAAGCTCACCGAGTGCAGCGGCCACATCTTTCACCGCGTTCATCACCATCACTTGCGAGTCGGGCTGGCCGGAACCGAGCGACGCGGCCCCGTGTTTCACCGCATCGGCCAGTTGCACTACGGCAGAGAAAGAGAGGGTAATTGGCATGAATGTTTATGACCCTTTCCCACCTAACCGTGCTTACAGATCGTGGTCACTGCGTTCTGTGCGGCCGCCGCCAGTTGATCCTGGGTGCCGGCGGCACCCGCCACCAGTATCTTGGTGTCCTCGACGAGCGCCTTGGCCGTCTTCAGGATGTGCTCGCGATGGTCCGAGAAGCGGCCCTCCTCGTCGGCCGAGTGCAGTGTGCCGGCCGTCGCGAACATGATCGTCGTGTCGAGATCGCTGATGATCGCCGAAACCGTGCTCGACGCGTTAATGCACGCCTGCGTTCCCCGCGAACCCGCCTGCAGGGCGGCCAGCACTTGGGCCACCTTCTCCGATACGTCGCGAGCACCGCGCGATATCTCCACCAGTCCGCTGCTGTCGTCCTTCCGGATACCGGTCGTCGATTGGATCAGCACGTTCACCGAGCGGCCCAGATCCTGGACCGTCGTGCGGATGCGGATCGCCACATCGGGCGAGGTGGTCAGAGCGGACGCCCCGATCGCATCCTGTGCCAGCTGCGTGTAGTGGTGCGTCATTTCCACGCACAGCTGGGCCAGCTTGGACGGATCGATCGCCGCCTTGGCGTTGATTTCGTTCGCGTACCGAGCAATCTCCTTCGCACTCTGCACCATCCGCGTCTGATAGTCGACGTACGTGTCGTTGAGCGACGCTCCCAGGAACGATTGGCGCTTGTCGGAGATGCGCGACATCGAGCGGGACACTTGCTCCATCAGCCCCGTGACGACTCCGTTCTCGGTCGACAGACGCTCGACGGTAGCGTTCAGTTCCTGGATCGCTTCGCGCGTCGCCTCCACCGCTTCGTCCAGTTCCGGGTGCAATTGGGCGGCCCGTGGATTGCCGCCGGCACTCTTGGCCGTCTGCACCAGCTGCGCGCAGCACTCGACGACGGATTTGACCTGATTGATCAGCACCGTTTGCTGGCCCGAGTGTACGAGCTGCGAACAGGCCCCGATTACGCCACCCGTCAGCGGCACGATGTGTTTGGCGATCTGGTTGACCGCGTGACCGAGGCTTTCGGCGTTCTTCTTCGCCGACGACTTGACCGGCTCGAGCCGATCGATCAGCTCCGAGGCAGCGTTCAGCGACTGGTTGGTGAAGCCCTGCAGGTTACTGTCCTTGCGCTGGGGCAACCCATCGACACCGACGGCCAGGGCGGCCGAGTTCAGCTCGCGCGAGCAGTCCTTCAGCACCTCCAGCACCTGATCGCACTGCATCTGCCCGGGCGCCTTCTCGCGGATGCTGGACGCCAGCTTCTTGATGCTCTCCGACACGTTCCGACTGTGCGTGGCCAGCTGCTGCCAGACCGGTGGATCCGTCGGGGTCAGCGCGAGCACCTTGGCCGTGCGTACCATGTCCACGGCCCCATCCAGGATGCCACTGCCAGCGGCGAGGATCGGTTCCTGTGCTTTTCGGCCCTCGCCGGAGATGCGTGCCGGAATCGAAATGAACTCGGGTGACGAGGCAAACTGACAGAGTGACGTGACGGCCTCCAGCAGTGGTTCGGTGGCCGCGGCACACCGTTGCCTCGACGCCGGACTGTAGTCCTTGTCGAGCGTCTTAATTTCACGCACCAGCGCAGCCGTCGAGTTGGCCACTTCTTTCGCGGCCTGCACAAAGTGACGCTTCGCGACCGGATTGGTGGTGGTGGAGCTCGCATTGCGACACGCATTGCAGAGGGCGGACGTGTGCTTCGCAATGACGGTGGCCGCCGACAGGACCTCCTGCTGGGAGGACGATGGCGTACGCAGCACGTCGCAACTCTGACGGATCGCTTGTGCGGCCCGTGCGTACTGCGACTGATCGACGATCCCGGGCCTTCCGCCGACGCTGGTGGGGTTCGAAACCCCCACCAGATAGGCAGCCTGGGCAGCCGATTCGATCAGGCCGCGGATCGATTCCGACACCGACACGACCGAGTGGCCAAACTCGACCGGTTTCGAGTTTTTCGCATTGTTCGCGATCCCCGTCATGCCGTCGCCGAGTGTGCGCGACTTTTCCATGACCGTCTCGAGGCAATCGAAGTACCCTTGGTCGGTGAGCGATTCCTGGGCCGATTCGAGCAGCGGGCGCAGTGATTCGATGCACCGGATCGCACCGTCGCACTCCTTCTGACCGGGGGCCGCCTGCGTGCACACGTCCACCAACCGGTTGATGCTTTCGGTGACGAGCCGGGCGGCCGACGCGAGCTCGTGGCGTGCGTTCGGTCGGGCCGGATCACCGGCCACATGTTTGGCGGCCGCCAGCAGACTGGCCGATTGGTTCGAGACGCCCCGCAGCGACGCGACGATGTCTTCCCGGGCGCGCTCCTCCACCGTTTGCCCCGCCATCTCGAGCGTCACCGTGAGCAGTTCCTTGTACGCGTGACAAAACTCCTGGCTGCTGTTGGCCAGCTTGATGGACGACTCGTACGAGTGGGCCACCTGGCCACCGGCATTGTTCAGCTGCTCTGCGGCCGACTTCAGTTCGCTCTGGAGCGTACCGTACGGGCGATCAGACGGCGGATATTCGCCCGCATCCAGCACGGCCCGCAGATCGGTGATCGTTTCGAACGCCTCGCTGATCTCGGGCACACCCGGCATACACTCGGTCATGCGGCCGATCGAGTGTTTGGTGCGCTTGACCGCCAACAGCAGCGCTTCCTGATTGTCCAGGTTCTGCAGCGTGCGCTGGGCTTCCTCGATGACGCGCATCGCCCCGAGGATCACCTCGTCGGCGTAATCGACGACGGCCGGGTTCTTGGTCGTCACCAGCACCCCCCGGACGCTCTTGGTGTACTCGCCGAGTGCGAGGGCCATATCGCGACCGGCCACCCCAGCGTACGTACGGTTGCCGTGCTGGGCGGCCGTTGCCAGTTGCCACATCGACGAATCGGCCGCCGAACAGGCCGCCGACAGCTGCTTGAAGCATCCTTCGGCCGTCTCACCCGGCAGTGGCCGCAGGCTACCTTCCTGGGCCGCAACCCGCGTATCGTTCAGCACACTGCGCAGATTGTGAACGGCGGCCAGGGCGGCATCCAGTTCCGAGCCACCGCAAGCTTCGCGTGCCCGGTGCGCCGCCAGCCGCAGGTCGTGGATGGCGTGCGTCAGGTTGACCGAACAGCGACCGAGCTGCGCGGCGGCCGCCTGCTCCTGCACCGTCGGCTGCAGTTCGCGGGCCGATCCGGCCATCTGGGCGCCCGGTTCGAGGAACATTTCCGACGCATCGATCAGCGCCAGCTGCGCGTTCGGGTCGTCCGGCCGCGCCAGCGTACTCTTGACACCCGCCACCAGCCGCGGGATCTGATCGGCGACCGCCTGGCAGTCCTGCAGGAGCAGCTCCTTGGCCGGCACGTCCGTGCTGTGGACGAGCGAGTTCTGGGCCGCCGTAATGCACTGCGTGGCGGCCGATGCCGCCTGCTTCGCGCACTGCTCCAACCGCCCAATCAGCTGTCGCTTGATGGCCGGCGTGTTGGCCCGCGTCGTCGTAATGACGCGCAGCTCTTCCGCGGCCGCCCGCAGGGACTCTTGGTGGCCGGAATCGTGCGGATTGCCGGCACACAGTCGTGCCGCTTCCACCATCCGAGCCGTGGCGTCGGCCAGCTGTTTGGCCGCTTCGAGCAGCTTCCGCTGCATGCTCGAATCGTGCTGACCCTCGGCCTCACCCTTAATGCTCTGGATGAGCAGGGCCGTCGCACGGCCAAGCTGTTGCGCCTGACGGATCATCTCCTGCGGGTCGGTCGACGACACGAGAATGTCCGTCGCGACGAGCACATTATCGACCGGGTTCTCGGTTTCCACCCCGCGCCGAGCCCGTTCCCGGGCGCTCAGCTTGATGTGCTCGAGCAGATCCGCCAGCGAGCTGGACACATCCTTCGCCGCCGCCGTCAGGTCACCGCGCAGTTGCTGGTTGTCCGTCGCTTCGTTGCACACCTCCGCCAGGTGAGCGACCGCTTTCGCGACTTCCCGGGCCGCGGCTTCGAGCTGCTCCCGGCAGGCGGCACTCTGGATGGTCGGTGCCACGACACGAGCACACGCGACCAGCTGACTGGTGGCCAGTGCACACTGACTTGCGGCTCCAATCACTACGGTGGGGAGAGAAGTGAACAATGAAGAGGGGCGCGTCGGGGACATTTGGCATCGGCAAGAGCTTACCTTTGTTGCGCGTCGCTTCGTCCTCCGTGACGGCGGCGATCGATTTGGCCTTCAGCACGAGCGCCGCGGTAGTGTTGGCGACCGCTTTGGCCAACCCGAGCAGCATGTCGTGCAGTTCCCGGCTCTCGACGCTCTCCTCACCGATCGTGCTCAGCACCTGGCCGCTCGCTTCGCCGACGCGCGTCGCCGCATTCAGCAGACTCTGGCGCGGTTCCTTGCTTTCCGGTTCGGCCGACTTCAGCAGATCGCTGAACGCGTTGCACAGTTTGCGCGTCGCCTCGAGCAGCTTGTCGCCGGTGCAATCGTCATCCATGAGCGCAGCGATGAGCCGTACCTCCTTCGTGACCTCCGGAATGCTTTGGGTGATCTGCGACACGGCCGCCCCGACCGCCTCGTGGTCGATCTCGTCCGGCTGCGAAGCCGTCACGACCTGGGCCGTGGCCGCATTCATCGTGGCCAGGTGCGTCGTGACGGTCTGCTTCGAGGTGTCGAGCGTTTCTTCGCGCCACTGCAGTGACCCCGGATCGGTGCCGAGCGGTGGTAGCTGAACCTTCGTTTCCAGATCCTTCTCGGCCTGGTTGATCGCATCCTGACCGGCCGAGATGTAACCGAGCAGGGCACGTTGCGGCTCGGACAGCACCGAACTGATCCGAGTTTGCTGTAACTGTGGCCAGAACGGAACGGTAATCGATTAGTCCGGATCGGACGGAGTGGGATTTCTTCGTAAAAAAAGCCATTTTGTGTGACTGAGTGTGTGAGTGTTTGAGTGTCTTTTTGGGCGTTAGTAGTTATTGGTGTGAGCTCCTTGGCAGTGTTTACTTGGATGCGGCGAAACGAATCGAAAGATCGAAACCATAAATTGTAATTCACCTACGTCTGTGGAAGAGGTTGGTTCCAGTTATTTGGTTAGTAATTTGGATTTAGAGGGCAACGTGGTGGGCAGCATGAAATGAAATGGGAGAGAAAAAGACGTTGCTATTTGAATTCAGGGGATTAGCGCTTTCAATTATTGTCCATTCATATGACGCATAAGTTCGGTTAGTGGTAGGCCAGGCAGGTAGTTTAATAGAAATTAGAGACTTAAAGGGAAAACAGAAGCGAACGCTCACCATTGGTGGTTGATGGGCCAGATTGACCTGGCCGACGATGGCACCGTACTGTACCGATTGCATCTCGCCCGTACCGTACGGTCGCTCACCTGCTCACTCACACAACACACAAATGATATCCGAACAGGACAACCGAAAAAAGAAAGAAAATTCAAATAATAAAAGAAAGTGACAAAAAACTAGAAAAGAAAATCTAAACCATAAAACTTCCTATAACAATAGACGGACACCTAACCTAAAACGGACCGAGGAGGTGAGTGTCGGACACACAACTCCCGCCGTCGGGTTGCTCGCACTTACCGTCGCTACCGCGCATGACGGCTGGTTTGGCGATCGAATGGGTTTCCACCTTGCCGGATTTGTTCGTTTCCTCGTGCTGCAGGAACGTGGCCCTGTTAGCGGGAGGCACAAAAGAAAAGACATCGTCGTTCAGAATGGCCAGTTAAATTTTACGGGCACACGGGCTTCCGGTGGTGACTCACTTCGATGGGGCCACGCTTTCCTCCACCATGGTCGAGCCCTCGTCACCCTCGATGCCAAAGTGGTCCTTCGCCTGCTTCTTCTTCAGTATGATGTCGATGTACCCGGCAATCAGCTGCACGATCTGCTCCGCTTCCGTCGTCTGCACCGAGTAGTACGAGTCGGCGTAATCGCCAAAGTCGAGCGTGAACGTGTTGGGCGACGCGCCCCACCGCCGCACGGTCGTCAGGGGCCACGACTTGAGGATCTCCTTCGTCAGCTCGTCCAACCGCAGCACCGAGTCCTTGGTGACGCCCAGCAGCCGCGGCACCAGCTTGTTCTTGCCCATCATCTTCTCCTTGACGAGGAAAAACGTCACGCCGTAAGTGGGCAGTTCGCGGGCCGTCTTCGTGTATCGATACTTGGCGTCCAGATCGGACAGACCGATGTGCTTCCGGTGCTCGGCAAACACCTTCCGTTCGATGTTCTTCGTGCGCACGTACGACGAAGGCAGAAACTCACGCAAACTGTCCGGTGGGGGAAGAGAAAGCGAACGGTTAGGCAAAGGTGTCCACAAAGAGGCACTTGGTTTACACTTACTCCAGGAAGCCGGCCTTGTGCTTGGCCTCGTTGTGGTCCCCGAACTGGATCTGCACCTGGATGCCGGCAAACTCGCACGCCTTCTCCTGCGTAACCGGGTGCGTCCCGTCCAGGATGGCGTCGCGCGCCTGCACGTACAGCAGGTTCAGCTGGACCGGATCGCGCGAGTCAATGTTCTGGTCCGAGTAGAAGAACTTGCGCCGCAGCAGCACCGTTTCCTGTTCGTCGATGCCCTGCTCGCGCAATGTTTTGCCCACGTCGACCCAATTGATCTCGTCGTCCGTCCGCAGCTTCTTCCGCAGGCTCTCCATCTTCGTGTCGCGCTCCCGCTCCTGGGTCTTGGTGCGGCGCAGCGTGAGCGTACCGGTCGTCGTGCTGTTCGCTGACCGATTGTCCGGCTGGTTCTCGTTCTGCGACTCCGTGTCCTCGCGCACCAGCCCGTACTCCTCGTGGTTGGTGATGCCGATCTTCGTGCAGATCACCACCATCAGCTGCGAGACCGGCTGCGAGTCGTCGACCAGGATCGTCTTGACCGCACCGTCCAGCATGCGGACCCGCAGCGTCCGGTGCTTCTGCCGGTACTCGAGCACGTCCAGGTTGTGCAGCATGTAGTAGCCCAGGTTGCGGGCCGGCTCCAGCCACACGCCCTGCCGCGTGTCATCGTCCGCTAGGAACAGGCCAAACTCCTGCGCCTGGCCCTGCACCGCCTCGGCGAACTTCTCCTTAATGATGCGGCACGCATCGAACACGCTCGTGTTCGGGTCGAACTGGATCGTCTTCGTCACCCGGCCCCCTTCGAGGCTGATCCGCAGCGACAGCGCCGCCATCTCGGAGGTGTTGCTGCTGCTGCCGACGTTCTCCTCCTGCTTCCCGGGCGGGTGCTGCTGGCACCAACAACCGTGTTGGTGGTGGTGGTCTTCCGCTTAACGACGCCCCTGTAACGAGAGAGAGAAAGAGACACCCGTTAGTGTGTTGTGGCTCATAAATTCGCTCGACACAGCGACGGATTGCAGATCCGAAAGGGTCATAAATCAATGTTTATTGTCCACTCCGCATGGCGCGGACCGAGAGGATGGGTTAGTGGATAAAAACGGGACTGCAAAAGCTGTCCTCCAGGAGTGGCGAGTTTTATTGTGCCCGTGATGTGACCGACAATCACCGATTTGGAGCGCACAGATCAATATGGCGCCGCGATGAGGCGGTGTCCTTCTTTTGGCACTGGCACTGCGGCACAACGTAAGTCACGAAGCGTTATCGTAGTCACGTTCCTTTTTTTGTTAGCCTCCCCTTGTGTTGGCGATAAGCAAAACGTGAGATACATTTGCGCATTACCAGTTCAGTGAGTGAGCGAGAGAGTGACAACAATCGAAACAATCTGTCCGCTTTATCGTCGTGAGCCGTGAGCCGTGAAGTGCGGTGGTGTGCTGTCCTCCAGATGAGAGTCTCAGCGAAGTGGAAAATTAGTCGTTACATTAAAATATGTTCCAGCACATCATCGGCGACAGGCCCGGCGAGGGGGGCCATAAATCGACGCGAAAGGCGCTTAGCGTTCGTTCGATAGAAATCGATACGGACGATGCTGCCGGGAAGGACCAGGGCAGGACCTTCGGTATGTTCTCCACCAACCCCGATAGCCGATCGGTGGTGCCTCATTATCATTTATCGACCCTGGCTGAAAAATGGCACGCCATTATTATTATTCTATTGGATTTCGGTGCGCCGGCCAGACACGGCCACGACGGCTAAGCTACCCCGTCCGTCGCAGGATATCTTCCGCCGGATGTCGACAGTGCCGGGGCACAGTTCATTAATTTCATTTCGCCTAATCTGACACCGCACAGTGAGTCAGTGTGTGAGTGAGCGGGAGAGCAATCGCCGGGGGCTTAATGTGATTATTCATCTTTCAACAATCCGCCGAACGGCTGAAAAACGTCCGTCGCAACGACAGAAAGATAAACGCGGGCGATTGATGACAGAGGAGGCTTCGCGGCAGGTGTTACTTCGATTTGCGGGCTCATCTCACACGAGGAGTGTCACCGTAACACACTTCCGGTTGTTAGAAATTAATAGAAACCTAACGCAGAGTGCCATTGTGCAGTGAAAGCCTTCCGGCGAGAGCGAGAGAGCACGATGATGCTGATGTCTCTCTGCTCTGTGTAAGTTGGCGTCACCCCATCAGCAGCATCAGTGCGCTGCGTTGCCATGGCAACGGAAACAGGACGCCTGCGCACACACACCAACACCAACGAGAAAGTGTCGCCGATGCAGCAGCTTTTCCACTTTTCTTACGCGATTCCGATTTGTGTTGATTGAAGGTGATGTGTCCCCGTTGTTGGTGGCTCGTTTCATCTTTCAGCCTTTCCATCGCCCCCGCCGGGAGGATGGAAAAAACATATCGAAAACCGATAAACGCGATGAAAAGCGCCTTCTTTTTTCCCAATTCAAACAATGTCCGCAAACAGAATCCATTAAAGGGGCTGGCTTTTCCGGACGGTAGCATCTTGCAAGTGCCACGCCGGCATTTTCTTAGGTCGCCCCGGTGTCTTTATGGTCGACCGAATGGCTTTTCTTTACGGGCCACCACTCTTATTGGCCCATTGTAGCGCCGCTTTGAACACAAGCTGAAAATGCATGTGGCTGGCTGGCGGTGGCACTTTTCTGTGGTTTGTGTGGGCCTTTTCCTTTATTCTCCACAGTCCATCTCGGGTCCTGTGTGTGTGTGGCGCACATTAAGGGACCCCCTCTGCATCGCTTTCAGGTGAAAGATTAGCGTCAGTCAGAGACAAGGTGTCTCGCCGGTGAAAGGTGAAGAAGACGACCGACGACCGACTGAAAGACTCCCGCGGCCGTATGGCGCAATGTGGTTGATGTTTCGAAGGGTGTAGGGAGCTGGCTGCTGTAGGGACAGGGAAAGGGATAATAATCCCCTACAATTGTGCAGAAGATAACTCGCTCTCTGTGTGTGTGTTCTAGACTGTTGCCGGCGTTGGCGAACGGGGCCACACGACTTCCGTTCTTCCGCTTCCGGTTCACAGAACGGGGAAGGAGGCTACATCCGTCCGTTGGGATGCACCGGGGACAATGAAAGTACTTGAACATAAGCCCATCAGACGATGGTTGGCGATTTGTAACCGTTTAGGTGCTATCTTTTGAACCCGGCCGGACAGGTCATGGACCAACAAATCGTCAACTTTAGCATTTAAATAGAAAATAGTGCTTTATGATTAAACTGTAAATTTAGTCCTTTTTGTGCTGTCGTGAAACACGCTACAATATTTGGCTGGCAAATTCAACAAGTAATAATTGGCATAGAAAAGGGGACCCTAACGTTCGATCGAATATAGAATTTCCCCCAAAAAACTTCCCCCGAATGGTGATGGTGAATGGACATTCACAGCATATCGTCCCCCGATGATGATGTGTTTATGTGAGTTCCAGTTTCGGTTCGGTTGATAAAAATTTCAACCGATTCGTACGCAGCATACAAACTGGGGAAAGTTCCGGCCCGGATGGCGGTGGAACGTGTCATCGGCACACACATCGATCAACCTGTTGAGTCGCGCGAGTCCTCACGGGAACACACCTGTCTCTCGCTGATCGCTCCCAAACATCGGTACGTGTGTTGGTGGTTTTGCTCTGTGTGTATCGACTGCGAAAGCCCCGCAACATCCTGGAGGACATCAGCATGACATATGCCAGGCCCCGGTGGTCGCCATGGCTGGAGCGATAGTGACTAATCCTAATTTACCGCAACCGGACGCCTTCGGTACACATTTGGACGGGCAGCAGACGGCGAGACGCGCTGGTCCGATGTGATTCCGCTATCGTCAGTATTGACTTATTGACCAACAGAGGCAAGGTGTTTCTCAGATAATGAAAGGTACACATGGCTGAGTATTTTGATACACGGTTTAGGCAGTTTTTAGGATCGCTTGGGACTTCATTCTCGTTTGTCGGAACTCATCCTCCACCGGGAAAGATAAAAGAAACCCGCGAACCGAGGGAAGCGTAGAAATTATCACAATTTTCCCAACGCTCAACGCCAAGGGGGGGTATCGGAAACCCCCTGGTCGGGAAAAGTGTGGCGCGCGACGACGGGAAACGAACGATTACGGTGCCGGACAAGCCAAGGCCGGAAGGCCGCCTCGCCGAATGGTAGTAGGTTGCGTGCGTGGCGTGCGGGAAAACGGTTTGTCGTTCGCCGGACGTGAACAATCGTCCACCAAAGGGGCTTCAGCTTCAGGGGAGTGTATGTGAGAGACAAATAGTGACCCCCTTTTAACCTTTCTTTCTTCCCATATTTTGTCTGTGGAGCTTTCGTTGGGGGCCACCGGAAACCGATTATGGAAGAGGCACACACACACTGACACTTGGAGGAGAAAGAAAGCCCACCGTATCTTTGTGTTTTCAAAGAAAATTCATTCAACTCATTGCAGGTTAAGTTTCCATTCGATCCCGAATTAAAGACCCCAGCAGAAAGGGAATCGTGCACGGATTGTGATTTGTTTACCGAAGCTGATGTGGGATTTTTCGGAATCGGAGCGATAGCCATTGGAAACCCTCTCTGTTCCAGTGAAGGATTATTCAATCGGATAATGGGACACACACACACCAACTCACCGTTTAGCGGGCGGCATTCTGTTGCCACCATCACACCACCCCTCTCTGACGGCGTGTCGTGTAATTCGGTCAAAAACTCTACTCCTGCACACTTTAAGAACCGTGTCCCATCGTCCCATCGCGTCACAAATCCATCACATCGAGCGAGAGAGAGAGCGAACGAAGCTCGCTGGTGAAATATGACACACCCGAGGCGCGCACCAACACAGACGGCCACACGGAGCGTAATCCTTCCGTCGCCGCCGTCGCCGCCGCCGCCCCCACCCGAAGTGTCCTGTGTGCCAGTACGCGACGCGCGTTGGTGGCTAATAAGTCGGAGTTTCTATACCCACCACGCCACATTATCCTTTCTGGCCAACGATTATCCTGCGGCACATCGATATGTGGCACACAAAACTCACTACTTCACGGCCCAACCGGCCATTGACTCGACGGACGACGAAGGGTCCGGCACGGCACATGCACGTTATCCTGCCACGGTGTCACAGCATCAACTGACTGACTGAGGGTGCCGCCGCAGCCAAAAGGGCTTCCCGCGAAGGGTGAACGTAACACCCGACACCACGGCCGCGACTTTCTCCATTTCTCCCGCGACACACACACTAGCGAGCGCGTGCCAAAGTGTGTGGAAAATCGGGAACCGGGAAGGGTGGAAAATGCAGTCCCCTTTCTGTTCGCGTTGGCCACATGCATGTCTGTGTCGGTGTGTTGACCGATTCTGCGCACGGTACACACACAAGGCAGTGCGCTACTAATACTAACGGACAATCGGAGCAGGAATCGGAATCGGCATTAGACACGGAAGGGAGCCCCGTCGTTCGTGTCTCTCTCGCTCTCTCTGTCTTTGTTCCGGTGGTTCCGGCGAGACGATTATCCAACCGAAAATCGAAAATATTTGTTTCCGGCGCGCTCTTGGGCTTATCGACGGCGTTTTCCACCTGTCCTCGACCGGCCGACGTGGGTCGGTGGTGTCGGCTTCGGCGTTATTGAAGACACTAATGTTTCCAAGGTGATGATGGCACTTTGTCACGATACGGACCTAGGGCATAAATCCTAGAAAACCAACACATCGGGGGTCCGGAATCCATAACTCCGGCGGGGTTCATTTAGTTCAAAACCCTTCTAAGTAAGATTCTAACGAAGCTCCAGCTTCGAAGGCCCAGTCTTCCACAGTAAAGAGACTTGAGTAATGCTCTGTTCTATTTTAATTAATTCTTTTAATGTCATTTCCGACGTTTTCGACCGGAATTAATGTCGACTATGGAGTGATGTGATGGAATTCCTTTCAGCTCAATACCTTTTTTGAGTCCGTTTAGAACGGGAGCGTGTCGTCGGCTGCTTCAGCCTTACTCCCTCTCTCTATAGGAGCATTCTGGGCGCCCCATTACGGATTAAAAATTCGCCAGCCAGAAAGTCCGCCAAGGAAGTGTGTCAGTGTCGCGCGCGCATGGTGGTGCCAGTTGTCTACCGTCTCCGGGAAATCCTTCAAGACAGGCGGGACAGACGACCGCGCGTACGATAGGCGGTACGTAAAAGCCACGGAAGAAGGAATGTTTTAAGTAGGATTAAAAATGGTTGGCTCCACCGGAGGCACCACGTTTTAACTGGAGTGTCTGCCGGGGTGTATTATGTGACGCTCCGTGCTACGGACCAACCCATAGAAAACGTACGTTGGGGCGAGCACCACAGACGACCGATATTTTTTGACCGCCAGACACTAGAGCCATGGGCCGTAGCTGCTACCTGCGATGGCTGCGATGCACCCGTAGCAGAGGACAGATTGGGCGTCCCGAAAGCAAATGTGGTCTGCGCACTGCACTGTGCTTATTATTTATTTCCCGAAACTCGCGTCTGCTGGCGTGGACATCGCGGCAACCTTCCGCAGAATTCGCGCGGTATATTTCTTTTCGCAGCGGCATCGCCTGCCACGGCCAGCTGACGCACGCAGACACACTAAAAATATGGCGGACCTAAAAGCGACCTCCCCCGAGTCGTCCAGGAGCGGCCCGATGTGGCGTGTAAATGATTAATTCGACGGTCATTTGGCGGCCTTTTCGGTTGGGTGTCTCTATTCTGCTCTATTCTGCATTTGCCAGTTTTAAGTTTAAAACTGCCAAGTTTTCCAACAAATTCCACCGGAGTCCGGAGGGAACCCCGAGTGCCTGAGGTTAAATGAATAAAAGTTTCCAGAAGGAAAGTCGAAGAATTCTCTTCTCCATTTTGTGCCTCTAATGAGATAAGCGAAGGAATAAAAATGTAGAATCATTCAATTACGAGTTAGACAATCCGTAATGAGCTTTTCATGGTGCGCCACCGCGTTCGATCCCGTACGATACCGCCCGCCGGTAGCACCCTAATTGGGAGCCTTACCCCGCGGACGGGCACTGGGAGGGGACGAAGAAGAACCTTCGATATTCCTTAGCTTAGCCACCGCCTTAAATTCCCCCCTTATTAGAGCGAATGGCCGGTCCGCTGTCGGTGGCGTCGTATCAAAACCCAATCCCGGGTTTGACCCGATAATTATTGACACATTTTCGCACAGTGCGACGAGCACAGCTTTTTTGTCCCCGATCAGGGCACCACCAAGCCAAGCCAAACCGATATCCCGCTCACACACACACACGCAACGGGGCACCGGGCCAGGCACGAAACGGAAACGGAAAAATCATCGACAATATACGGACGATGCGGATGCGGATGCGTGCACAGCATGTCAATCTCCGGCGACATCGGGGGACGGCCGCATCCCTGTAGGATCATGCCAGGACCAGGACGCCTGGACCTGGAGAGACCGAACACCGCTGGGTTTCCATTGATTAAAATGAATTCAATTTTGAGCCCGGACTTAATGGAAAAATAATCCTTTTAAAATCATTTCGGTCCGGGTCATTTGGTCTGTCGGCGGCGACGGCGCCAGTGCCGGTCGTTGTTGTCACTTGACCGAGATCTGTTTTGCTTCGCCTTCTTCGCTGTTGGCACAGCCCCTAGTTTCCTCGATGTCTCCCCCTGGGCGGAACTTGAACTTTCGTTTTTTTGGCTTAGAAGGAGCTCGGGCGGAATCGAATTGGGTCGGGGATCGGTAGTGCCAAAATTAGGAAACTGCTGGATAGGTGTAACCTAAGACTAATTCCATGGCATTTCCACGAAAATACCTTAGATTAGCTGATCATTTGTTTGCCCTAATCATTCCAATCAAGCATAGGGGGAAAAGAAACAAAAACAATAAACGCCTAACACAGCGCCAACGTCCAGCGCCGAAAATAATCATATTTCTTCCCAATTCTCCACAGTACGAGAGCGTGCAGGTCAATTAGTTGCTGTGGACACTGGGGGACAGTGCTCTTCGCCGGAGTTGCTATGGTAAACACAGGCACCACCTCCTCGGATCACCGTTGATGATGGCAACGACGATGGCAGAACTCTTTACGTCAATCACGGTACGACTTTAATCGAGAACACACGCCAGTCCTACGAGGAGACAGGTATTTGCATTAAAAGAGAGTTCCGTTCCCGGAATCAGATATGGCTGCTGCCAATCATCTGTTGTGGTTAGAATTGCATCCCTGCCCAAATCGGAACTCTTGAAGTCATCTGTCGCCTCCGTTGAGAGTGAGAGATTGCGAGCGTGGCGGCCCGTGTCCAGGCAGTCCTTTCCCCCCGTTGACCAACCTCTTCGACGAAGTGATCCATTATAGGCTAGGGTTTAATTACTGGAGTTCGGTTCGGTGCGCGACATGGAACAGAAATTAAGTTGGTCCCCTCTGCCGTTGGTGTGCTTGGATTGGACCCGTTGCCATTGGAAACGCAGCAGCAGCAGCAGCAGCAGCAACCGATGGCGCCCATGGTACAGTTAATCGATGACGAAAGAAATCGGTGTCGCTGTGTGTAATGTCTGTGGCCTGTCAGAGTGACAGGTCGGCCTCCTCGCCGGGTGCCTCAAATGTCTCCGCAGGTCCGGATGCGCCGATGCATATTTTTAGCCACAGAAACAGATACCATAAATTCAGCCGCCCGCCACAGCAATGAATGGATGTGAGCGGAGTGTGACCTGCTTTTATGTCACATTTTTGTGATGTCCGTCAGGACGTGCAGCGAGGCACACGAAAGTTGATCCCCGACGATGTCCCATCGGGTCGGTCGCCCGCCTCATGAGTTCAATCATCCTAATTAGAGCCAACCTTCCAGTGGGATTGCTCGAGCGCAACATCAGACGTCCCGCCATGTGGGTTCCATGGGAATAGTGGCCATGGGGGTGGTGTTGCGATATGGGGGCGCACTTAATCGATGAGCACACGTGGGCTGTTGTTGCCAAGTTGTCGTCCTGTGTGTGCATGGGCCGATGTTTGTCACCGGATAGAAGGGAATCAATTTCTTGTTCCCAGTTTCAGAAATCGCCCTAATTGGCGGATCTCCCCCAAGTCAGCATTGGAGATTTTGGGATTATCTTCTATATATATAAAAGAGTACCGCGTTATTGGTCCTCTCTTTATAACTCAAGAACGACTGAACCGATTTGGCTGAAAATTGGTGTGGAGGTAGCTTAGATCCAAGGGGGTAAAATAGGATACTTTTTATAATCCGATCGCGTCACAATGAAGCCACAATACGCACAATGTGTTTTTCTCCCCCCCCCCTCCCCTTTCCCCATCCAAATAAGGTCGACGCGATCTCTCCCGCTGAGGCGGCATCGACAAACGATAGACAGAGAGCGAAACAGCAAGCAATTGTCTCTCTCTTGCGTATGTTTACAGTCTCTCTCACGAACTTCGAATAGTTTGGCAAATTGTCAGCCAGTGAGAGAGCGCAAAAGCAAACAATTGTTTACTTCTCTTTCAAGCTTCCGCCCCGCTCTCGCGAGCAGTTCGACTATTCACATCTCATTTCATCATTCGCGTCGTAAAAAAATTATCGTGCGTGGGAATAATATTGAATACTTCATTTTAAACACTTGCTTTTTCGGGAAATAATTTTAATCGTAGGGAAGCATTCACCAGTAAGTATTTACTTAAAAATAGTGAAATTGTACCGTACCGTGTTTTGTTTGGGAAAAAATGTGAAGATACGTGCAATCCTGATCTTCAGGTGAATAAGGAGATACCAGCTAACGATTAGGAATGCCAGCGCCAAATCGTGAACTGAATGACGTATATAATCGAGATGTTTGGCGCATGTTGCGAGATGTTTTGGAGGGGCAATGATTTTACTGTCCTGAAATTTCCGCCAAACACTGCCAGTAATTCCAAGATCAGCTGACGAAATGAAGTGCTTCTCTTCTTATTGGACAACAACCGCTGAACGGTTTTAGCCTGCACCAACCAGCGACAATGTTAATCTCTGATACTCTTTCTAAACGTTCGTTTTTACGGGCCGGGTTGTTAGTCCCGCGCCAACCCCCCTGGAACGCCGGAATCGGGAATCGAACCCATGGCCAGCTGCGATACAGGGACGAGCGTTACCGACTGCTCCTATCACCGGGGACCCATTGCCTCTGGGGCGAAACAGAGTTCGCCGGGCCTGCTAGTTTCCTTATAATTATGGTGAAGTTATGGCACTTTTCGTCACGCAGAAGATCCCGATCGCTAGCCGGTGCGAGCAGTTTCCTCCGACACTCACGGCCATGATGAGGATTGTTTAGGTAAATGAACAAATAACTTGTGTAATTGTGTTTCACAAGCAAAGTGTAACAATTTACCGGGACGCACACAACGGGGGGCCGGCTCTTGTGAAATAGTTGATCACCGTCGAACAAACGAAGAATAGGCCGCGGCCCCGCGGGTTTAATTTCCAGTTTCCTGGAGCGAAAAATAATTTAAATCACCCCGGTTCCAGTCAGTATCGATGGCGCAGGCCAACCAGGCGAGTGTTCTAATTCATTAACCCCAAGCTCTGTGGCTCAGGGAGATTAACGGATTTCCCCGCACGATTTTCACAACAAAAAACAGAAAAGAACCGCCGGATAATTCCGAATCCGAATTTCTCGTTCCGTTTTCAGAGTCAGCCGCCCTGCGATGGAGGCGCCCGGTGGGCGATGCGCATCGCGATTGGAACCGCTTTGCATACACACGCGGAGTCCTTCATTGCCGCTCTCGGTTGCGCTTTAAAGCCTCGGTAAGCATTTTCTGTGGACTGTGTCGAAAATGTCGATTCAAGCGAATCGCTGAACCCGCGCTCATATATTTCAACCCGCCCCGACAAAGAGCCCGGTTTTTCTGCGGCGAGCCGGAGAAAAAACGGAAGTTACAGACACACAACACACCGCTTTCGATAGCCTATAAATTTGCAACAGACACACACACTCGAAAGTGGGCAAGAACCAGAAAAAAATATACGGCAACAATGGGGCAATTCGGGAGCCTTCGGGGCAAAGAGTTATGTCTTCTGCTGCTCCGTGTGAGGCGCTTTTGGGGTTCTTATGTTTTCTCCCACTTTTTTCTGGGCGCTTGACTTTGACTTTATTGCCACCCGATTGACACCAGTTAACGCCCTGCGCCATGCGACGCTGTGACCAAAACAGAACATCGCGGAAGAAGTTCGAGACGATGGTTGTCGTTTTTTACGATTTCCATTGCCTCCAACTAATTGGACACGAAACAACTGGTGGGCATTATTTTTATCAACCATCACGCATCACGTTTTTGTTTTGTTGTTGATCCGGCCCCCGCCGGCGGTGATTGGAAAAATGGACTACAAATAAACAAACTCAATGGCCCATTCGTGTTATTGCCCATTACAGCGACCAACAGAGAGAGAGACAGAGCTCCACATAATTAGTTGGGGCCAGCCAGTGGGTGGCAGTGCAGACATTCATATGTCCCGCTCTCTCTCTCTCCCGCATCATCCGATCGAGTGCACAATTGTTCTCTGGGATTAATGTTCAAACAACATGGTCCTGCCGCGCTCCAGCCGCAGAAAACATTGACACCACCACACATAGACACAGACAGGCTAGATCTCCGGCGACATAAAAGCATCATCTGCAGCCGCATTCGGCCGCGGCCCGAACCGGAGGCCACCCACCCAGCAGTTGCATGGTCATTTATCGCCTGGCCTGGCGAAGTCTGTCAGCGACAGCGAAATGGGTTTCATCCTCGGACCGTTTCCACTGCCCCCGCTTGAAGCCTGGGCTCTGCCAGCTGCTGCCAGCACGAATTCAAGAATGTAGTTTGGAACCGGTCGTAACACACAACCCGTCCGAGACGCCATTGGGTCGCGATTTTATTAAAATGCAGGCCCCGATTCTCTGGTTTAGTTTTGATGCGCCCGACGAAGTCGACGAAGAAAGTGCCACACACACACAGCAGCGACGGACGGCGTCTGGCTTTCGATCGATTTTTTAAAGCCGGCCTCAAAGCACTGGCAACCGAAAGCTCGACTACCTAAATACCGCCGCGCTCAAAATTCCGGTTCGGAGATGGTTTTTGGGATAACCTCAAAGCGCTCCAGCACGGACACAATCGCGCCTACGCGGAAAGTTTTCGAATACTTTACACACCCGCGCGTGTAACCCGCGCGAGCGTCGGGTCTTCGCCGGGAAAGGTATGATTCGGAATGCTGACACGCAATCGTACGCCGTCTGAAGTGCTCGGGTGGTGTTGGAGCGGACAAGAGTCGAAAGTTCAACATTGAAATTCCAACCACCAGATCTCTTGAGAGCGCCGTCCCGCCCGCTCAAGGAGGTTCCGAATTCTGCGGAAGTGCGAATTCATTAGGGTCTGAGAGGTCTGGTCTGATCCAAGTCCAAGTCTCCAAAGGTCCCTGTGTGACCAGAAACCTCCTAGAAACCTCCTAGAAGCTGCCACAGTTATTGGTGGGTCCGCCGCGAGGCAAACGAAGAAGTCCGGCTCTCGCCTAATGTCAAATCTACCGTCAGAAGGCACATAAATCACTGAAGGCACACTTACCACCGAGCGTCGACGCCAGTCGGCGCCGCCGTTGACAGTTGACGGTCCATATTGGCGGAGTTCCGGAGAATTATTTGGGCGGGGGCAGCGACGCTGCCCCCGAGAGAGTCCTTCCGCGGCGCGCTCACGCGCCGCGGCTTGAGAAAAGTAGAAACTTACACACGCACGCTCACACACAAACACACGGGTCACGGGACGAGGAAGGAAGGAAGGGACGGTGGCGTCGGTGTGGTTGGAAGTAAAATCGAAGAGAAAGGGGTCGTCGGGGTAGCCACCGTTCGGCGGTGGCGCCTCGAGAGAGGATGGTTTATGGCGGTGACCCCAAAGGATACACCACCGGAAGGCACAAACCGGGAACGTCTTGCCCGTCCTGTCCTCGGGCGCGGGTTGTGCGTACGCCACGGTGCACCGCGCGGTTAGGACGACGACGAACCGCGCGGATAGTTGGGCCGGTAGAGACCTCCCAACCAACACCAACACAGAGGACGACACGCACCCCCGGACCGTTGGACCAGGACACAGAGAATTAACAATTTTTGACGGTTTTAGAAAACGAAGAACAAAGAGAGGCTCTCTCAGTGAAGGCACGGCGTGGGAAGCGCACCACTATAGGGCAGGGCCCTGTGTCGGACTTTTGGTGTAACAACGGGAAGAAGGCACTCTTGGCCTCGGTCCCGGCAGCAGCAGCAGCAGGACATCGGCTCGCTCATGTGTTGGGCAGCATCTGTGCAGCTTCCGGTTCCGGAACGGGGTTACTACAACGGTGCCGGGCTTAACAGTAGCACTCATCGACTCGACAAGTCACCACAACACACACGCGGCTGCAGCAGCTGCTGGTGGCCGCCATTGTTGTGCGAAGGAAAAGAAGAAATAGATGTCCAGATAAGAAGAGGAACGGGGTAGACAGAACACACAGACGCACTCCAAGGTTCGGTTTTCGGCTTCGATTTAGGTGGAAAAACAAGATCGGGACGGGAACTTTTGTTTGCCTTTTAAGTAAATTGTTTTCGCCGTTTATTATCTCAGTTTTCGGACTCCCTCAACACAACCGGGAAGAAAGCAGCGGAGAGCGAGAGGCTCACCAGGGGCTCAGGGGATCATCCCTCGGTCGGCCCGTGGATTATGATTGATTGATTTACGCACCGTGTCCGGAGGTCTGTCTACTGTTTGCGATTTTTGCAACCCAGAAAAATCCAGATCCAAAATTTCCATTACTTTTTTTTAACACGGCAAAGAAAAAAAATCATAAAACATTTTTGCGGCCCGCGGCACGGGTTGAACGTTGAAAACTTTTATTGAATTTCTCAAATTAGTCGAGGTTCGAGGGTGGCGTTCCGAGGGCAAGAGCACATTCTGACACACTCGAGCCTCGTCGTGGAGCTTGAAAATAGTAAACCCTTTTTTTCGGTTGGTTCGGAGGGAAAAAAAGGACTATGAATTGTTTCAAAGCCCGCAAGGCGCATATGGTGCGCAATAGAACCCGGCGAACGGGCGACGAAGAAAAAGGACGAAACGGTCCGGCCGGATGTAAATGAGTTGGTCGCAGCCGAGCCGAGGAAAGCGGATATCGGAACCGTTTTATGGTCACGCAACACCAACCACCGACATTCCTGCGAACCGGAGCGCGGTCGAAAGCAGGTGCAAACTGGCCAGGGTCAGGACGTCAGCAACACACGTCTGCGGTAAGAGCCCGCGCGCTCGTTTTTCTCTGCTTCGGAGCGAACAAGAACGAATGGGAAAACGAAAAGCGCTGTGGAAAATGTTTTTTTTTTTGCCGAGGAGAAGGTATCATTGAAAAGGAAACTTGGAAAACAGAAGAACAGAAATCCTGGACCCTCTGTCTCGGCTTGGGACGACAATCGACGAGAACAATCGACTTCCGGGCGGGTAAACTTCCTCCCCGTGCTAAACGTTTTCCCGTTGCCAATCGCACACAGAATGGGAATGGGCAGAAGGATGTGGAGACGATAGAAAAACCGCTTTTCCGCATGCTGACGCTGAAGCGGCGGGTTGCTACGATCCGCGCCGGATCCGGACCGTGCATCATGCAGAGGATGATGTAAGTGAGTGTGAAAAGAAAAGCTCACCCAACCCGAGCACCGAGTGTGCTTTGTCTCCCTCAGTTGGACGCTACTCCAATTTGCTTCCAGTTTACATGGGGCACTACGACTTCGACCACTCGGAAAAACCGCGGGTTCCGAAAAGTGACAGCAAAGTGGCTGATTGATGGATGGAACCACGAGCTCCACGAGCACCGGCCACGCTGCGGAACCAATAGGGAGGCGATAGCACATGCGATTGGTCCGCTTACACTGCGGTTTCACCAAACTGTTGCCACCGAATAAATGTTAATTACACGTGCGGTTGTCGAGTAACCCTTTTTTGCAATGAAATTAATAAATAAAAATTGTGTCTTTTGCGGGTTGGAACGCAAATTTAAAGCGCTGTGACAGGCAGGTATTGTGTGTTGCGTATTGAAATATTTCAAACCCATAGCAACCCGCATGATGAAACTGTCAAATTGAAAATGGTAACCCGAGTTTTTGTTTCAACATTTTAGGAAAATCATTAAATTCGCCAAAGTCTTCCATTTGAAATTCAATATCAATTGAAAAGCGCCTACTTCTCTTGGCTCCTTCGGGGTGAAGTCGTCAACATCGACGTGCCCACGTTCGCCTTCGATCGTAGCAATCCTGTGAGAGAAGCTGTCGATTAAAAATGGTAGCAGCAACTCAAAAGTCAGACTTTTCCAAAAACTGAAACTAACCAAGTGGCGAATCGAAGAGGAACCTTAGTAAAAAGAAACCGCCTTCGAAAATGGAACTAAAAGACGTAGCAACATAAACGACACGGGGTATGTGGCGGCTCCATTGACACACGGGCACGGGAAGATAAGGATTTCTTTAAAGGAAACTTTTCCGTGTGCCAAAAGCCGGCGAATTCGGCTTCGGCGAATTGTGAATGAATGTGGGGCGAACGAACGAACGAACGAAAACCGAACCTTCAGCGTTTATATGCGGAGAAGAAACAATGGAACACTCACATTTCCGGCAAGAGCCCACAGTGGACGACGGTTGGTGGTGGTTGGCTTCAGGGGCGGAATTCAACGGCACCGACCACGGGACACACACACGGCGTTTAAAACGAACTTCTCTCGTTTGGTGCCGTGAAACTTTTCCGGGAGAAGATAGTTTTTCCTCTGCCGTTGGTGGTGAAAACAGTGTTGGAAACTCCAATTTCGAGTGGTAATCTTCAGTGTGTTGGAGTGGCGGGCGTGGTGCTTTTGGTAACAACCAATTCTTCCTTCCTTTCGCCTTTCTGTCACGAGTCCAGAGCGAGCGGAAGCGGGCACTTGTGGCGATGGTGATCGGGAAAAACTCAAATCAACGACTCCCAACGACGGAGTATAAACAGGGGGGGGGCAGGTGGAAGGACTCTAACAACGCGCGCTCGGCTTCGGAGACAACTTTAAAACAACGACGACGACGGCGCGCGGACGACGTAACACACTTTGAAAGGCACGTTTGTGAACCGTGGGAGTAACGTAACGTCTCAGTGTTCCTGGGCCTGGACACCGGCTGGACACCGCTCCATCTGGCGGTGGGGGGGACCGAGCCCCCCCGAATGGGGCTAACCACACCACAGAGGGCACTCCGAACGCGGACACTTGTGGACACCCGCTGCGTTTCACAATCTCTCGCACACACTCCCCGGAACTCCGGATACTTTCCGGCAGAATCACACAAGTCTCTTACAGGTCTCGTCGCCGCCGACTGCGAATCGTCATCCGTCCGGGAGATAGTGTTCCGTGTCTGACGACCGACCGGTGGCACTGTCCGAGCACGACTACGAACCAGCGCCGGTGGCCAGCGACCGTCAGGAGGGCCGACCGGTCGCACGCCATTCGTCGCGCGGGAGAAGACACACACACGCACGCACACTCCGGCAGGACACTCCGGCAGAGAGGCTACCGGGGCGCTACCTACCAAACGAGAGGCCAGGAGGTTCGTCCCGGTCCCGTGTCCGGTCGAGGCAACGGTTAGGCCTAGAATGACGTTCGACCAGCGCCAGGGGATGCTGACGAAAGATTCTGTGAGCGTTATCACCATGCGGGAGTCGGGCGGCGGTCGGCGAAACGAAGAGAAGGAACGGAAGCCCGTGGTCCTTGAGGTGATGGTGCTGATGGGTGGTGGTACTGCAATGGAGAGCCGCGGAGAACTTCGTCCCATTATTTACTTATCCAATTCACTCGCCACGGGTGCCACGACGGGTGCGATAGAGAGAGAGGGACGAAAAAAGGATAACGCACCGCATAGACGCACACACACATCGATGCTCCGAGGGCCATATTGGCGAACGCAAGCGCAAACACTATCATATATTAGTCCTGTGAGGCCGAAAGTGAGCTGTGTGCGTGAGATTGAGAAAAAGCGATGGCGACACGCACACTAATGCAAGCGCAAGGCTTCTCTCTCCCCCCTCTGCAGTCTATCGCATTCCCCCATCTACCACTCTCTCCTTCTCTCTAAACACACACACACTCACACCATTGTCATTGTGTCCTCTTCTTCTCGTACACGTGACACTATGTAATACCTTCCAATTACATAGATCCCTTTCGTCCTTTCAGCTCTCTCGCTCTCGCTCTCACGGGAAGTGGGTTCATTTTCGTCCTTATCGTGTGTCTGTGTGTGTGGAAGATAAACGCAAAACGGTAGCAAGTTTGTCCGGCTGGGGGGACCTTCTTCCCGCAACGACTTCAAACCCCCCGCCGCCGTGACACGGTAGTGTCGGTTACGATGGGAGCCAGCCAGCAGTTGGGGACCCCCCCGTTTTGGGGGTGATGTCCTTTCTGATGTGACACACCACCTTGGTACCATTTTCTGTACCCTCTCTTGACGCGAAGCACGAAGGTCGTCGTCATCCCGAGGTTCATTCGAACATTCATTCAATTCGATTCGTGGTGGAGCTGGGAGTTTAGAGAAATTCTCCAACTTCGCACACAGAGATTAGAAGATATTGATTTTTGATGGCCCAAAAGTGCAACCGTCGTAAAGAAACCCGGCCGTGTGTAAGAGACTCCGAAAGCTTTCCCCATCATCATCATCATCATCGCCTCGCCTCTCTCTCGGACCGGGACCGGCTACAGAGACACGGCGTGCGGACGACCGTGGGATTACACACATCCTCCGCATCCTTTGGTGGAGCTCTCTCGCTCTCGATTGGCGCGACCGACTGGCGCCTGGTAGGCGCGCCTGGTGGACTCAACCGACCGACCGACCGACAGGACAGGAAAGAGTTACAAACTGTGGAAGCGGTGGCCAAAGAACCCACGCGCGACAAATGTGGAGCTTAACTTTCGATAAGAAACGATAGTCTTATCTGCCTCCGGATGCGGCACAACATGATACGAGCGATAAGCGAGCGAGGCTCGATGTTATCCCCCCAGAGTTTGATAGTTAACAGTTCTATTGGTTGTATATTTTGATGTACAGCGGGAAAAAGAAGCTAAAGTTACTTACCTAACTTACTCTGCTTCTGTCAACCCGGAAACGCTTCTTGAATTGTGGAAAGGCTCGCCTATAAGGAGGCGTGATGAGGTGTCTGTTCGATCGTTACTTTTTCGCGGGGACTCACACGGAATTTTCGATTTCGACTTAATAATAAAATCACTAAAACACTAAACACCAAACACTTGGGCGCACCATACACACGACGTTCGCCGGGTTTTACCAATTTTGTTGCCTATCCTAACTCCTAATACCTAGAGCGCTATATTGCTTCGTTAATTCGTTTCGTTGGCCCTCTAGCTCCCGTGGGATGTCGTGATTGGTGATGGTCAAAAACCTCCGTAGTTACTCTGCTGGGGCGTGGTGGTAGAAGGTATTCTTTCGATGCTATCTGCCTAGATTTGTGCCGTACTTGTGCCGTTGTTTCGTCAGTTGCTGGAAGATCTGAAAGTAGCATAAACTGGCGTTAGTTGAAGAACTTTATTTTTATTAAATTAAATCTCTACTTTTAAACGATCTTTCATCGGAAAAATTAGTTAACGATCGAGATCGTCGAGCGATCGTACATTCGGAATGCCCAAGCCAGCAAATAGAGTGTGAGCGGACGGCTTCCCACAGATTCCCACCGACGAGATTTGCTTGCGAAAGCTTTTCGGAACCAGCGTGGATCTCCGCGTATCCTGACAGAGGAGCGGCGCAAGGACATGTCGCTCTATCGCTCTCCGTTTCATTCCGGAACACTAGAAAAGACGAGAACATTTCCGAGAGAGTCCACAGACACGAGGAATCGACGGAGTGCAAAAAAAAGGAAAAAGAAAAAAAAGGAATCGAGATGGCGTCCGTCTGGCGGGCGCCAGCATTTTCCGTCCCGGCCTCTTCCCCATATCCCCTGTCCGCAAGGATGGTACGCGCGCGTGACGCGCAGCGAGATGAGAGCTTCCACATCCTTGCATGCGCCCGGGCGGCCCCATCATCCAACCGGCCGGCGGCTCCTCGCAGTCGAGCGCGCGAGAAATTATCCTCAGCTCTTCGCTTGCGGATTAGCAGAGCGGTGTGGCAACCGGCACTCTCGGGACGTTTAGGCACCACTGGCGTCGTTAACAACTTCCGCCGCCCTTTACGGCTTCCTCGCGGCTCGCGGCGATTGGCTTCCAAGAAACACCGGCCTAGTGTCCTAGGAAGCTGGACCTGGCTCGGTCGCTTGCATCGCCGATGTCAACGGACCCATTCGGGGCCGGGGGCGCCACCCAGCAGTAATATTCAAATGGAAAATGGCAGCTCCAGAGCCCGGGGTTCACACACTTGGAGCTCACGCTGTGGTTCTCGCGACATGTTGTGGTTCCCGTTTCATGTTTCAACTAACCTTAGCATGTCTGGAGAGAAACTACACGCAAAAAAAATCCCGAATGGCCAGCTATTATCTGGGAACTCCTTCCTCTAATGCGTGTACTTCTTTTTTTCTTGTTTTCTTACTTGTGGGTTGGTTGGCCCAAGCAACATGCATTATTACTCCGATTCCGTTTTTGGAGCCTAGTGCGCGAAAGATTATTTATTGCTCCGCACGACAACACGCGTGTGGAGATGGCGAAGAGCCCGACACAGGACTTGTGTGGTGGCTGGTGACCGGAAGAGATGTTTCTATCGTCGCGCCAGGAATGACTTATGGGAAATTGACTTGTCTACCGAAGGACCTGCTATCGGCGGGGCTCCGAATACAACAGAGTTTGTTTCTTGCTGTTCAATAAATTTATGTAATGAGCACTCGTAGAGTATTCAAACTTGTTGTAATAGATTTCTTCAGGCCACTTCAGACTTCAATAATATTTTAAGGACTGTGAGGCAATGGCTTACGTATTGTAATATTTCCTATTAAAACGAACCGTGCTGACTAGACGCGCTGACTGAACGGTCTATGATTTACGGTGCCCTGTATTTACGACTTTTGCGCAATGAACTGCATTCGCCGGGCAAATAAATCAATCGGTTCTTTACTTTTTAAAATAAATATAAACCACCACGCAATAAAAAGCCCTCGTAAATGGGATGACGACCGATTGGCCCCGCGGGTTCGGGGGAGTGGTATTGAAAAGGCCAACAAGTTTATGTTCTCCGCGTCAAACACACTCTCGCATCATGAATTCTAATAAAAGAAGTGCATCTTCACGACTCGTGCCGCATCGGGAAAGATGCGTCGAGAAGATGAATCGCTGCCACGGCGCGTCATCTGCGTCCATCTGCGCTGGCCATCGCTGCGCTGTCCATTTGGTACACACTTCCCCAGCCAGCCACAGAAATGGGCTGAAAGTGAAGAAACCCGTGGCCGCGATTGCGATCACTTAAGAACATCGTTCACCAGAGCTCGGTTCAGCATTTGTGAATGGTTTCACGTGGAACGCGGTTCGTTTCACGTTGACGATCGTCTAGACGCTCGAGCTCGGAGTGATGTCGAAACAAATGCGTGAAAATAGAGAATGTTTTCACACATCACCACACAGAACACCCCGTCAACTCGTCCGTCGTTTAGTCCCCCATGAGGGGCACACAGATACACGATCGACAGGAACGCGTGGCAACATAAAATCAGTCGTGAAGAGAAGGCATCTTATGCTCAAAATGGCACTAATGGAAATAGACACACATAATGCAATACAATATGTAGAAAAAAGGACAAAAGAACCTTTTTGCATAATCGTAACAAAAACATCACGCCAAACGTGTCACCTAGCCACAAAGACAGGGTTGTACAATGGTAAAATATGATAACTCCCACTTTACGACGTAAAGCTATTTGATAACAATGGAACCACGACAAACAACAACAACCAAGCGCCCAACGTGAGATTGGTCTCGAAAAGCGGCGCGCGATGAGTAATCCCCACGATGATGAGTACCCCACCCCGTAAGCAACCTAGCAACGGTAGGTACCAGATGATCAAAGCCAACTGACGCTCGACACGTTCGCCACTTGACCGTGTCTTGACACAAGCTACGTCACACGAGGATCTCCTCCGGGGACGGGACGGTGGCGTGAAGCAATAGAAACCAACATTTTTGGCACGGAACTCGTGGCGTCTTGAGGACGCCGTCCCAAAGTGATTCATCTGTCAACTGTCGGGACGGGGAAAACCGACTACTCTCCCAGAAGAAGGGCACCACGGTCAACGTCTGCCCGGCGCGCGCTCTGAAAGCGTTGCCAAACAGCGACGACGGGACACCTTAATCGTGCGCGGAAGACGATGAAAAAATAAATATATGGTCCCCCCGACTGAAAGATCGTCTCACAGAGGGGGAGAGCGAAAGTGGCACAAGGTGTATGCAGATTTGTACGGAAAGGAAACCACTTTATGGCCGCGCACTCGTTTTTGCCACCTTTTGCCAGCTCGAACGGTAAACGCAGAAGCCATCTCCTGTCGAGACGGCCCGACGGCCCGTGATCAATGTTTTTTGTTCAGGGTTTTAAAATTGATCGTAGCATCCGGTATTACGACGCGAACGAGCGCGCACGGATTGATTCAATTGAATTACGATGAATAATTGTGCTAAAAATATAACGCTAAACTAACAACAAGTCTTTGCCTTACTCATCTTTACTCTACTACTCTTCGGTTAGCCATGTTTTACCGAATGAGACGATAACTATATCAATGTTCGAAACTTTGAGTCAAATATTCGAATATTCGATATCTTAAGTTTTCGACATTCGACACTTTCGACGTTTTGACATTCAAGTATCTAAGAGTACTAGATGGATATCTGGGGAAACTGTCAAATCATTGTTAGTTACGAAGCGCCCAATCTTAGTTGGTTTTTTGAAGGAGCTTTTCAGTAGGAGCTGTGAAATATTTATCAGAGTAACCGTTGTAAATAGCATCGCTTGTAATAGAATTTTTCATGGCCACCATTAAAATAATACACGGGAGTACTATTTTCCAGGTCGAAATTTGACAGCTCGAAGTCCAACCGTTCCTCTGCTGGCTTGGTCTCGGACAAAGCCATCTACGTTATTGCCGGAACAGTTCGATTTGGGTGACTGGGGGGGCTAAGTCTATTTTTGAAAACCAAAAATTCCCTTTTTCTCTGAATCTCGTAAATCAGTTCTGATCTCTCAAGTCCACGAACGTCTCTCGCCGGCCTGTTTTTTAATAATTCCGGCTCCGATTCCATCGCGGTATGCCGTCAGCGACAGCGACATCGGCTGTCAATTTTTGGAGTCCGAAGCAAAATCGCCACAAGCAACTGGTCTCGGTGGCGGTGGCCGCAGTGCGAAATTTTATACGTTGCCCTGCCCGAGTCCTCCTGCTGGCGCAGTAGTTGGGAAGCGCGCGCGCTCGCGCGTGGTTTGCGCTTATTTTTAGTATGCACCGTCAACAAATATTGCGCCATTCGCCACAAACCGATTTGTGAGGCCACCAGATAGGCTAGGGCAGCTAGGGGAGTAATGTTGCCAAGGGGGCGGCGGTCTCGGTTTGTACATTAAAATTCGCATAAGCGTGAAGTTTCGTCGAGTGGCGATCCAGGGTCGAGGGCACTTGTCACCCCGGTAGTACGGAGTTGCGGCGGGCAATCGGCTATCGAAGTTGGCTGTTCGCGCTAAGGTTTCACCTCTCTCTCTCTCTGTCTGACACCTTACTCGGTTGTAATTCTTCGACAACAGCAGCAAAACCCCCTAAGACTTTGCCTTGGTCAGCAGTGGAGGCCAGGCGCGCCGTACCTCCACTTAAAGTAAGATTGATGGTTGGCGACCTCGCGTCAACTTCCATTACCCGGGGCCGCAGGCCGACTCACCGATCCTCGCCCGCTGTGTACCTGCGCGACGTCGATCGAAAGTAAACACGCTTAATCTCTGCCTCGGCGGCCCTGATAATTGCAACTCGCGGAGACCGATAAAATCGGACGACAGTGTCTTGGCGGGTGTGTTTGTGTCGACACTTTCTTGAAGGCCCCCCACCACCCCTCCAGATAAGAGCAGTAACGTCATCCACACTATCTTACCGGTGGCCAACGGAACGCAAGATAAAGCACACACCAGCGAGCTCCGTTAAGTCGGAGAGAACCCAACACACGGGGGAGCGCAGCAAAGCAAACAACCGACGGCTTGGTTCCAAGCCCCCCGCCCGGCCAGAACTGAAATAGTACACATCCGCCGGCCGACACCGGCTGCGCATTCCACGTTCCGGCGTTGGTAAACAAAAACGGCTACATAAAATGGCCGGAGCGCGCGCGAGTTCTACGCGCGAGGGAATTCGAAACGGCGCTGACTCGGCACCTACAGTGCACCGCGTGATCTGCTGAAGGGACGCTCGACGGCCCAGGAGAGTTTACCATCATTTCGGTCGGAACCGGACACGACCGACATTCCTCCACCCTAGACAAGAACATTTCTTTCTCTAGCCCAGGCCCAGGAACAGCGATCGTAAATTAAGTATTCACGGTCCGCTCGCGTTGCGCCACTCGGGGCGTTGGGACATTAGAAGAAGGGGGCCCGGAACGGATGGTCAATTGGCCAGGCTATCGACTGTTGATCGCCCGTGTCGACGATCGACAAATAGAACGCGTGGACCACTGATCGGGGTCCAATGCCATGTATAGCGCCCCACAAGACGTAAAAGGCACACAATGATGATGCTATTCCGTAACCACAGCACCGACAGATTCTAGTGCTTGGCGCCCGAGACCCGAGACCCAAGACCCGAGTGTGTGTGTGTGGTCATAAAATATTCACTTGACATCGCTTATGCTAAGTTACGATCCGATGGCCACGAGTGGCCCCCAAATGGCACACGCGCGTTGGGTCGTTTGACCCCGCGGCGGCACACCTGCGAGTCCGATCCGAGAAATGATCCATGTTGCGTGTAGTTGGACTTGGAGCTCCAGTTTGTTTGTTTAACCAAATGTTCGTTTAAATCACGCTGCGAACAAACGCCCCAAGGGTTCCGGGGAAATCCGCTTAGTTCCCCCGCTCGAGGTTACACCATCCAGATATGGTGGGTGGGAGCGGCCAGACCTTACTGCCGAAGACACTGCCGATCCCCGAGATTCGGCAACTGATCAAGTATTCACTATCCGAAATGTTTTTTCGGCTGCCATCATGTTCCGATCCGATTCCCCGATCGTTGTACTTCACCCACTCTCCGCCCCCAGTCCAGTGTCCCCCCCCTTAGGGGAGCGGAGCGTGCAACGCGAGATAAATTTAGGTTATGTTTATTGTTCTAACAGATCTTCTTCCATTCTTCCGGCCACATGGAGGCCAGCCGCCAACTGGAAACACGCTGGCGTCGTCTTCGACGTATGGGCACACCTCCCCACATCACCCCTCGGCGCTCGGCATCAGCGGGGGGAACACAATTGCTCGCTGGCTGGCCATAAATGGCGCACGGGCAGCACACGCGATCACGATTCTCCCGCGAACGGAAATGCGCGTGCGAATATTTCAAACACTCCACACACAAACACACACGTTTTTGGGCAACCACCACCGATTGGGCCAGCACTTTGTTACTTCTTGGCCCGGCCAGGCCCGGCAGCTTCCTTCCGCACCAAACCGGTCTTCGGCCAAGGACAGCGACAACGAAGATGACGGTGGCATACACGGTGACGTCATCTGGCGAGGCGCGAAGTTTTGACCGCGCGAAATTAACCTTTTCAATTAGCGGCCAATCCACACCACACCACGACACGATCGTGTGTGTGTCTATATAGGTTTCTGCTTCGCACGATCGATGAGCTAATGCAGGCAGCCGCCATCGCATTGGTCGACTCTGGGCAGATCTGACAATGAACGCTAATTGAGCTCCAACGGCCGGGGACACACGGGCTGGGCTGACGGATGCTGAAGGCATCACAACGCTCGCCCGCAGACACCGATATGGGTGGAAATATAATCTTTATTGGACATTGATCCGAGTTCGGCTACGGCGTCTGGTCAGAGTTCTCGCTCGAGCTAGCCGATGGGTGAGATAATCACCTGAGGACACCAGCTTGTACACCAGGTGTCGCCCAAGCGTCAGTTCGCTTGATCACTCAAACTCAAGACTGCAGACGAAGTACTTCCAGCACACAGACCATCTACAGCCTACAGCCTTGGGCCTTGGTCCGCGTGTCGTCAGATCGTTATTGCGTTCGTAAAGCTGACTGTGTACGAGCTGGGTGTCGACGCATGGAAAAGTCTAAATATAAAACTTGGCCACTTTGTAGCGCCACGCCGATCGTTGTCTATTGCCAAACAAGCAGTCGGCCCACGCTCCACAACGCACGAATTTGAACACTAAACCAGATTCACTCGACCACGCATCAGCTGACTTGCACGACATCCGGATCCGGCTTACACTGACGAGATCATGAGGGGATCCTCTCGTATGGGGTCGATTGATTGCATTCGTGGTGACGCAATCTGCTGTCGATCGCGAAGAACGCTGGATCCACAAGATCGATCGATCGCTTCTGGGGTTTCGATGGCAGGTCTATCACTTTCACTGTCATTCGCAGTCTGCGGAACTGTGACTCTGGGCGTACCCCATTCCACCCAGAAGCTCGAACGAGATCGGCGCAGATCGAAGCCGCTCCTTCCAGATGTTCAATTCTTGCCGCTCGGCCAGCTCAACCAGCATCCAACGATCGTACACCTTTCGACTCTCGCGGTGGTTTTTCGGAAGCACGTGTGATCGAAAACTATTTATAACTTTCTCAGGGCAGCGCACAGACCACAGACCAGTGTTTGATGGGATGGCCCAAAGTTGTCCAGCTTTCTCGATGCTAGAGAATATTAAAAATTGACTAAAACTACGAAAAAGCGTGTAGCGTGCGGTTGAGAAGGTAAAAATCCCCCCAACGGCAGATAGGAGCAAAACCTGTCGGACCTGATCGCGAAAACCCGTTCAAAAAATTCACAAACGTTCACGACGCACGGCACACGGCCGATGGTTTTTGGCGAAAAACAAGTTCCACTCAGCGGGCTGATAAAAATGGAAACAAAACAATCGATCTGGAGGCTGGAGGCTGGAAACTGGTTTGCCGGATATCATCTGCGAGGCACTGCGAGAGAGATATCGCACGAACATAAGCATAAGGGGGGGACCAGCTCCTCCCTGTTGTGGTCGTGGCGTGACGTGGCCACGTTCGATTCAGTGTGCACTCATTACTCAGCCCGTCGCGGGCAATTCGAGGAAATTCTGCAAACGCCACGTGAATCAGCGCGTCGCTTCGCGGGAATCGAGCTGCTAACGAGCAGCGACTGGCCGCGAGCTTCTTGTGCTTAGAGGCCGATTGTTTACACCCGATTTTATGGCTGTCTCGAAGTGGATCTTCCTGTATTCGGATCATGTGTTGCAGTTGTGCAACTCACACACCAACAGAGATCTGAACGCCTTCGCGAACAACCTCCGCAACAACGCAATCATTCGCGGCCACAGGCCTAAAGACCCAAAAGTTGCGGAGGTGCTGAGCAGCCGGACGAAGGCGGCACGTACTAATGGTGTGTTGCGATCACAAGGATAGCGAGTGGGACGATCACCAGAGGGTTCACCGATCGATGTTGTTCGGGCGACTAATAAAACGGAGTGGCCGCCGTTGATGAAGTTGTTGTGGGCGAGCGTGCGCGCCCCAGCGTGCGTGAAGGTGGGCCGACGATTTTATGTTAAAAATACACTATTTCTCTGTGTCGCCCTTCCCTCCGTGCGCATCCGGTGGGCGCCCGTAACCACTGCGCCCGACGATGACTCTGTTTACCAACACATCCCGCATTTATCCCGCGAGTCTTATCGGACACTCTCCCTCCCGCTCGATGCTCGTCTGGCCGTGCCACCGAGCAGCAACTCAGGCACACATTCACTGAACGGAGAGGTTGAACCTCTGACACCTCTTTCACGGCGCAAGGAATCGCCTTTCTTCAAGACGCGCGCGCGTCACACCGAAGGATATCGGACGGGTAGTAGCAGTAATTGAATTAAGCGGATCGTTCCCTAAATTAATTAGCAACGGCCGCCGGCCGCTAGAAGGATTGAGTACACCGACGAGCGCCACGTCGACGCAGCACTCCCGAATCGGGATCCAGATGCGAGTAGTCCTCTCGGTTCCCGGACGTTCCGGTAACATTTGCTGGCCTCATCTCGCCTCACTGACGCACGCACGCGCTAGTCACACAAGGCCTCGAGCCTGTGATGTGATCTTCTGGTGGCTAAACCACTTGCCACGGCACGATTAATCACGGTCACAGAAATTACCTTCCCGGATTCCGGATGGCCCGAAAACGTACCCGCACCGCAACCAAATTGATTAACCTTTCCAAAAAACGGCCGACGAAAAAATCTCGCACCCAAAACGGTGTGTGACAACCCTCCTTTCCGGGAGGCTTACGCGAATGAACTGATCGGCGGCGATCGCGCGGCCCACGAACGGAGCGCCGTGCCGCGATCGTGCTCGGGTGACACGATCGGCCCGAAACGATCCGCGGCGAAATGAACGCGGCGGCGAAGCTTTTGGCATTCGTGCTTCATTCGGGTTGCTTTAAAAACGCTGTGTTTGCTGCTGCCGTATGTTTATTGACGCCTTTTTTCAACAAACAATTTTCTGGTTCGCGTCGCGCACATTTGTAATTCGTTAGCGCGGACCGGAAGTCCGGAACAAATTGGAACCACAAACAACGGGCTGGCTGGCTGACCGACCGACCGACCGTGGGTTTTAAAGTGAGAGCCAACGCTTGGCCTGTGTTCGGCCTTGCATCGGGGCTGCATCCAGTGCTGCATTCCGGCTGCGCTGGCATGGCGATCGGTGGCCGGTATTTGCCAAAAAAGGGCGCACACCAGCTATGTTGCTGCGGTATGTGTTGTGTCCCCGGTTGCCATCGTGAGGTGCTTTCTCCAGTGGAAAGCAGATGGACCCAAATGGCACCCAGTCTCTGTCGCCGGTGAGGTGCTTCGCACTCTGAAGTTCCACATCTTCGGCTTCGGTGGACACTTACTAGCGCCCCACCAGCTAGCGATTCAACTAAAACAATGTGGGAAGTTAATACAATTACTGTTCCCTACAGTTCTAGGTCTAACGTCCACTGGAATCTAAAACCGAACAATTCATTCATAAAGTATCGACGAACGCGTCTCGTCCAGCAGCCAGCCGAGTAACTGGATTGCGTGTAAACGGCCCGGCCGTTGTTATGTGTTGGCGTTGGCGTCGTGTCCCTGTGGCAACGCACTTGACTTGAAATCAATTTTGCAGCAGGCCACGGGTTGTTCAGCTGACTTCTCGGCTCGGGCTTGGGCGCGGATTAGCAGCCGGACGGTGGTGCGTAGGATGCGGACCGTAACACCCGATCCGCCGTTTATGCGTAGGCGTCATGTGGAAGGAAGCGAACGAGCGAAGCCGGCCCCAAAACACGCGCGCAACACATCGTCGCGGCGATCGATTCGTTGCCCGGTACAGCATGGCAGGCAAATGCGCAAAGTGGCGAACCGGATGATGACGAGAGACTTGTAAAAATAGTTCAGCAATGATATCAGCAGCAGCAGCAGCAGCCGCAGCAGCAAACGGCCCGGTCCCGGATGGAGTGGATGTTGTTGCACCACCCTTTTTCCAATCGATGCCACATGCCGTGGCCGTGGTGTGCTGCACAAATGGTACCTAAAAAGGGACAAGAGCGCGGTACAAGTGCAACGCGTGCAAGGCGCGTTTTTGCTCCCCGTGCTACACCGGGCTCGTCCGCCGGGTGCCACAAAACCTGCCATTCATAACTCGCTGCTGTGCTTGTAGTGTAGTGTGGTGAATAAAAGCCGCTGTCCGTTGTTCGAGATCCGCGAGAAATGGTTCCGCCGAATGTAGTTCAGCACCCCGTCCGTTCAGTAGGCGAGCCGCCGTCGCGGCCCCAAGGCAAACCGGTATATCTCTGGCAGTAATCTTTCGTCGTACCTCCTCTCTGGATCGTCGTTCATTGTACCGGCTGCCAGTCGGGCGCGTTTCAAGGGTAGCCAGGCCAGGCCAGGGCAAAACCACAGCCAGCGTATGGTAGCGTCGACGGCGATGATCATCGGGATAAACGCGGGCGCAATCGGGTGCGAATGATGATGCACCAGACCCCCGGTCCGGCCAGGCGTTGGAGCGGGTTAATAGGCGCATCGGTAGCAGCTTGTGAATGTGCAGCAGCAGCAGCAGTGCAAAGTGCGGCCATTCACGGGGAGATTCCGCCGAACGCACAGACATTCCACTCGGCGCTCGTCGAGATGCGAACCGTACCGTCCGTCCGATGCGTTGATAGCCATCGGTTCGCGGCGCGTTTCGGTTGCGCTGCCTCTCAGACCTCCGGGTGATTTGCACAGCATACAAAAGTAATCATTAAATCGCCTGGCCCCCGACAGAGCAGGTGGAACCGGTGCCGCGGAGCAATTCACTGCAAGAAAATCGTCCATTGGCTGTGCTTCAAAGTGTGCACTTTGATTTGACAGATCGAAACGATGCCTGCTAAGATTTGAAACTCCGGGACGACCTGATGTTTAAATCAACGCTTCAGAGGTTACCTCTCTCTCTGGGTCCAAACGCTTGGTAACCCCTTGGTAACGAGATAGGGACCGAACATGTTCCTTCGGGTGCCAAGTGATTGACAGGATGTGCACAGTACATTACCCGTCCGCGGAGGTCGGCGCGGGAGTTCAACTTCCGACATCGCATCCCGTTGCACCATGTGGTTTCATCGTGCCCATATCCTCCCCAAGGAGTTCACCGAAGGCAGTTGTTATGTTGGTTGGGTGGGCCCCGCTAGACAAACGCTGCCCTAGAATCGGCGGTGCCCTTCTCGGAGCGTACGGATCCGAGTCCAAGGCAGCTCACTCTTTCTCGCTCGGATGATGCTAGGAGTTTCGGTAGCCACGGAGCCAAAAATAACGCAAGATGATTTCATATGCGGCTAATTTTAGAAACACGAAAAATCAACCGTCCATTGAAGCTGCGCCTGAGAGCGGCTGCGTTTCCCAACGTACGTAACAACACGTACCTTACCACTATTTCGGAACTAACTGTTGGTCGATTCTGGGAAAAGTATTCGTATTCGTTGTCCAATTCTCTTTATTGTTCGCTCGCGAACGCTTATCAGCCCCCGCCGCTGGGGATGGCCCCAGCATAGAGTGCGGCATATCGGGCTACTCGGCTGACTCGCTCCGAGTTTACGCTTTACGCTGATAAAAAATTTGCTCCCATCAAAGAGACCATGTGTCACACTTCATTGATCGACCCTGAGGACGGTTTCCAGTGGTTTACTTGGATCACTTTCGCACTCCTTCTTCGCACTGCTTATCGATAAAAGGCGGATAGCGCAACCCACCCCCTTTCGGAGGCGGACCGGAAAAAAATGGCCGCCTCCGGGCTACTGGTTGATAAAGCAAAGCGAGGCCGTCTTTCTAACTTTGCCACCAGCGCCGGATAATTGCACAATTCGGGTTCGGAAGGCACATTTTTGCACACACACAGCATCGGCAATCGATTCCGACGACGGCCGCATCTGGCTTTCGTATCTGTTGGTGACATATGAAGCCAAAGAGGGCAGACAAACTCCAGCCACCCACCCACAGCCCACACTCTGCACATCCCCTCCGTGCCACCGTCAGGCCAGATGCAAACGATGATCGCAATTTTGACCAGTTGCCGACCGCCGATCGGTCGGATAGCAGCACCAACGCATTTCCGATAGGTTTAATCATACGCACGTACCTGTTTCGGGCAGTTTGAGGCCGTTTTTCACTACGGGAAATCACGGAAAAATTACGGAACCACGGGAGCGCTGAAAAAACGCCCTGAACTGACAGCGTCTCAGGCACACACACACCCACATACTTTCGCTCTTGCACGGCAATGTTTACTTTTTTACTCCGCGTATACAAACGTGGGGGCACCACGCACACACGGCCGCTCAAGCCCCAACACACAAAAACACACACAAACACGCCCACGATTGCGAGAGCAATAGCAATAGAAAACTAAAACTCGCGCGTAGCAATCTAGAAAACCACGGTCCCAGCAATGAGCGTACCTTTGGCCGTCTCGAATCCTCTTCGTTCGCCGTGCGACGCCGTCCATACGCGCGGCGCGTTGTTGCGTTGGTTGGATGTTGGATTGAACGATTACTCAAGCACCGCCGGGGGAGGCATGCGCACAACGCCCGCCAAACTATTGTGTTTTTCTACAATTCTACCGAAGCAGTGCGTAGCGGCAACGAAGTGCGTACGCTGAACGAAGTGTCAAAGTGTGGAGAAAAGGGCTTGAGCTGCGTTTATGACACCGGGTTGGCCGACGGTCGAAGAATGAGAATGAAAAATATGAAATATGAAAGGCTTTTGCACTCCGGAAAGGCACTCCGGTGCGTTGGTTCAATTGTTGTTAACAATAACAGCATCAATCCAGTTGGTTTTGTAATGTATTTCGACGGAAAAAGCACCCAGCTGTACCCATGCAACCCTTTTCTAACCAAACCGGCTGCACCAGGCTTTAGCACGCGTTGTCAAATGTCCGTTCAAACACGAACGTTGCGCATATTTGCCGCATTTAAAATGGCCAGGAACTCGTGTTTCCTGTGATGGCGATTGTTCGTTTCTGAACTTTAAATTACTACCACGTTTGCGGCATGATGATAAAAAGAAAATTGCAATGGCAGGAGTGTAGGTTTCTGTAGAATAAAAAAGCGTTTGGTTATAATGGCATTTTACAATTAAAACACACGCTAGGTAATTTGCTAGCGGTTAACAAATGTTTCGTTGCTTTACGGTTCATTGATAGATCTGAACTGATACAAACATTTATTTTAACGGGTGATAGTCTGATTTACCGAACCTCCATTATCTTGACTACTGTATAAATGAAAGCAACTATCGTAATGGGACAAAATCTTCGCAATATTAGAAACTAGGCAGTTTCCTTGCCCAGAAAATACCGGCTATATAATGGATGTCGGGATGTCGTTTTGGACTCTCATCGCTCCTGCCGCCATTCTGTGCTCAGTGGAGACTACCATTGTGGCCCCACCCAATCACAATCAGCGCTTCATTGGTGCGTGAAAGAAACCGCGCAGAAGATATTCAAAAACCTGTCCAATGCGCAGTTCCCGGCTCGTCCGGATCCACCCACCTTTGGCTACTGTTGCGGAAGGATTGCTGACGGTTGCTACTGGTTGGTCGGTTGGTTGGCTGGTTTCGTTGATGTTTGCAGGCGATAAAACTTCCCTTCATCGCCACTGTGCCTCTTGCCCCACATGCCCCGGCAATGAGCAAACACTAATTTGACCAGAAAGGCTGAATATTCGAGATTGAGATACGGGGTTTCGATTGAGTTCTCGGCTACTAATTACCTTAGATTTAAGCTTTTGATAAGAATTTTTCTTGCCTTGGTATTGATAAATCTTGATATGTACGAAGCTGTCGTGAAGGAATAGAACAAAAAAGGATTACGTTACATTAGACATAATTTTTTATTTTGCCGAAACCCATCGCTCACCGAAAAATCGTCCATGCGCACAACTTTTCCACCGAAAGGTGGTTACCTAGTGACGCACATCCTTGAGACGCTCTCCGTCGATTGAGCGGTTCTTATTTACCAATACAAAGGAGCAGGTGAGTATATAACCAAAAAATATACTAAAAGTAAAAGAAAATGATGGACCTAGGCGTTCGTTGGTTTACGTTATGTCGGCATGAATATTCAAGAAAAACAAATTATGAAAAAAATGTTTCCACCGGCATCTTTCCAAAATCGACCACGAGTAAAGCCGAATCGAATTCCTCAGAACGTATAACATTTGCAAAAACAAATTATAGTTTCAAATGAACTTCACCACTCCAGTGATTGTTGATCCTTTTTTTCATTTCTAAAGTCGCCAACGATCGATAACATATATTTCCACAACTCGGACCGAGGCGAGTTTTGCTTTTTTTCCGACTAACGTGGAAAAAATCTGCTAAACAACCATATCTTATTTTCCAGCCTCCATGGCGCCATTTTATGTCATTGCCCTCCGGCCGGTCAACCAACCTTCCCGTCCTGTTCCGGACACTCCTCATGGGCACAAATCCGAGCTACAATAATGGTAGCATGTGTCGGTCGTTATGGGAATGGCTTCACATAGAACACATTCCCAGGCCTATTTCCGGTTCGAGCTGGTTCTATCACCGGGGTTTGGAGCCTCCAAGTCTCTGCGCAAGCCGCCATTTTATTCTCGATGGTTCGCCGCCCCAGAGGATAGTACATAACAGACCGTCGTTTGCTGGTTCGTTGCACTATGTCGTGCTTCGTTCGTGCTTTATTTTCACTACTTCGGTATCCTGGTACCGTGGCCGTGGTACCGCACATGTTCTCCCAAAACCTCACGTCCCCAAACCTGCGCCGCCCACCCCGGTCTCGGTGGCTTCGTGCGGAGTCTGAAGATTGGTAGCACAGCGAGGAAAAAATCACTTAAAATGCCGTCTAGCTGGCGCCAGTGCCACGGGGAGCGATAAAAGCGATGTGGCGAAGAGAGCAAGACAGTAGCGAACACGTAAGCAAACAGCAGTCACCGAAGATAAGCCAAATGTAAGCTTATTCTTGTGGACGGAATGGCCTTTTTGCGAAATGGTGACTGCGAAAAACGGAAAATTGAGGAGTCATCTGGAATCTGGTGTTTTCCCAGGCGGAGAAGAAAAAATCTGTCGCATTGCTGGTGGAGCAAAACGATGGACGTAGACAATCTCCCGTCCGTTGACAGCAAGTTAGTGAGTGGATGATGCTCCTGATTACGCCCGGAATGGTCCGCAGTAATAAGCCCGCATTCAATTATTTTCAGTGCTACGGTCCGCCACTCGGCGAGCCCGAACGAAAGGAACTTGTATTTGCACAGTGAAAGGTACCGCGTCGATCAAAAGTTAATCGGTGTGTATGCAATTTTAGTAAATTTTTAAAAAAATATTTTGCTAGGTGCCTGGCTCTCGAATACAAGCTGCGAAATTACCTTTCTTGGTTCATGACGTCTCCGAATCGATTTAAATTCGAAACTAAAAGTAATAACTTTCTCTAGTCGATAAATTATTGTTCATTCAAACATAGGCAATGCCACAAACCCATTCAACATAACAGAGCATAGGAGTCCAGAAGGAAGCCATTTGAGTAGAAAGCATAATTCCTTTCAGTTCGATTGCATACACAAATGGAAAACAGATACGAATGTATAGTTACAGAAGCATAAATGCAGAGATTTGCTAATACTTTGACCACACCGGCACCCAGCTCCCGATGGCCATTAAGTTCGCCTCTACAATCGAAGCCTGATGGACATCCGGCCTACACCCCACGCGCACGCCGGAAGCACTTCAGCACTCGCGGATGCCCTCGCCGCCGCAAACGCTGTTGGGGTTGCGTAAGGATTTTTATTTAATAAATTTATTTGCTACCAACAAGATACTTCGGCATAACCCGCTGGCCGACTGCTGACAGCAAATTGGGCTATAAATTTTCATTACCATCATGGTTAATTGAATCAAGTACCGTGCCGTGTCCTTAACGTTGCCGCGTCCCTTCGCCGGAATCGGTTCCCATTTGGCCAGTGCACCGTGTGAGACGCGCGTCCGATTTCGAACCCGGGGGTACCGAGATTTATCGATAATTGTAGCAAATGAAACTGAAACCCATTTCGCCGCCGTATTCCCGCTGATGTTGATGAGCTGCGGGGACGATGTTTCGGGCAATCCACTTTGCATCAAGGACAAATTTTTGCACAATTCCACACAGCAGCCCAGTAGCGCTGCAAGGATACCCCACGCGCCAGAGTTGGACGTGCAAAAAATGAGTAGACCACCGATCGCCGACCCTCCGACGGGACGATTATGACAGCTGCCCGTGCAACCCGTGCGTGTGAGAGTAATGGTAATGGTTTCAATTAATTTGATTAAATTCCACCGACAGGCTTTAGAGCCCCAGTGGACGGGAGTCGATGAACGGATTTGGGCGGGCTCAATCGGATGCTGGTTGCGCCGGTGTTTCTCGCCAAACCGTAGACGTCCCGGCGCATGTTTATGGCACTTTCGTTGATTCGCATAAATAAGTCGTAAACGGCCTAGCCGGCCGGCCGAGGGCTTTAAGGCGAATTTTGCCATCCCGATGCGTTTTGGTTCGGGGCCACGATAGTTTGTCCCCCTCAGCCGTGCCAAGGGTGTGCCCTATTCCGGTAATGGACTCATATTTTAGGTCCATTTAAACGGCTTCGGTAAGCCATTGGTTTCGCCAGTCAACCATTTATGAGTGAAGCGTGTTCGAATATTAAAAATTTTACAATTGGGATGCGCCTGGTACGTCCTTTAATGGTGATGAAATTGCTGTAAAACACGTGCTAATCCTGTTTTATGTAGCATCATCATCTACTTCTAAATAACATAACCGTAAACGTGAAACCGTAAATCTTGGCAAAATTTGATAAACTAGCTGCCAACGGTCGATTTGAAACTCAAATGAAGGCGTTGGAAAGAGCGTTCACAGTCACTCAAATCGTGATTAATTGTTTCGGGTTGTGTTACATGTGTCTATGACAAATCTTACCTCATCAAACAGATCCAGATCCTTGACCCAACAACGCGATAAACGGTCACGTGCAGGTGATTTGCCGCCCGATTTTAAGATCCGCTGTTAATCCATGCTTCCCCACTCTTCGGCGCTATTGGGCCGACAGAATTGTGGCATTTGTCAAGCGTAATTTTCCCGTGCGTGAAGGGCAGGGCACATGTCGTCGCCCTAACGGCCCGAGCAGCAGTACAGCCCTTTTGCCCCCTGATGTTATGAAGCGCTCAAGTAAGAAGATAAATAAATATCACTTTCCACGCCATCATGCAAACAAATCCGGGGCGCAATGCATTACTGTAATAACACTGCTGCCAAAACCCGAGACCGGCGGTCGTAAGAAGCGACGTTTGGCAAGTTTTCAAAAGGCGCCAGAAAAGAAAACGCTCGAATGATTCTTTTCGCTCGGCTAGCAACGTGGCTTCTGCCACGACACGGCACGGGCCTCCGGTTCCAGTAACGCGCGCCGGGCGCACCATTATGGACGACTTCCGGTCCGACATTAGAAACTGTCTGATTTATGGTGCCCGTGGTTCAGTAAATCTCCGTCGGGCTGACGGAAAATTCGTAGACGCCTTCGGAGAGAGCATCTTTTTGTGCATTGTTTTGCTGCCTTTCGATGTTGTTTTTTTTTTAAATTCCTAACCAATCATCTTCCGATTTTTTTCAGGGCGAATCCTTTCGAACACGTTCCGGCAAAGGCACAGGCAAGTTTTATTTATTGTGGTTTCCGAATTGTCACTCTCGCTCGGTTGTTTATCTAAAAACAACCCTCCTTTTGTGGTGGCACCAATAAACACTTGATTAGATCCCTTTACGGTTGCCTGGGAAATGCAAAGTGCGCGGTGACAGTTTTCAGCTCATCGCCGATTGTCGGTTTTATCTTCATTTCGATTATGGCGCGTAGACCGGAGTGGGGCTGGCTGGCCAAATTATGCGTCCGTTTCCGGCCATGTGGCCGGCCCGGTTCCGGCAGTGGTGACAATTAATTTTTCCCCGTTTTAACTTTTCCGCTGCGTGCACTGGGGTGACACGAAATAATCGTAAACCGCTGGAGTCCCCTGACGCCGTGGAATGGGAATCATAAAAAATCATTAAATTACGAGTTAATGACGCCTGGAAAATCAGCTCGAATTAATCTGGGCACCACTGCACTGCGGAAGATGATCCAACAATGGAGTCCACTAGAGCAGCCGTGCCGTGAACCGTCTTGTGGCAGGGCCTCGGAAGGGCCCGTGACTCATAGTACCGTTCCGTTTAGGATCCGTCCTCGGGCAGCATCTGCATCTCGTGGAGAGAGCTCTGAGCTGTGGATTTTGGCGACTCCAGTTGATGGTGTAAAAGTTAATGGCGTCAATTTTACCATTTGTCACCGATGGGACGGATGCGTTCAAATAAATATTCATGAGGCCCACACCGAAAGTTAGTCAAGCGTTCGACGGCGCTCCGAATGGGTTGATTATGATGGACCCACCGAAATGATGCTGATTGTCGTGTTGGAAACCGTAACGAACGTGGTGGTGCGCGTGAATAAAGTCGTTGATAGCTTAGCCAGTGCCACTATTAAACGACAGTATTTGAGGAGGTCGACCGACCGACTGCGAGGTCGCAAGCCGGTGCCCTAAAACACTGGTGCAGGATTCTTTTTGCAGCACAACTTAGCAACTTTACGGATCGCGGTTCGCGGACGATCGCCTCGTGAGCGCTACATGACTTTACAGGCCATTTGCATCAATTTGAGAACAAAATATCATCCCCCAGAACAAGAACGAGAAGGATCATAAAAATTATTATCATTCATGAGCGCAGCGCCACCCTCGGGGCGGTCGGTTTCGTTGCACTTCAATCAACCGAAACGATCCTCTCCCGCCCGTCGTAAGGGCGGCGGTCCCAGGGAAAACTATCGGAGGACAATAAATCTCCATTTGCTTGATGAGTCACCGTCTTTTTGCGCCACGCATCAAGTACCACTCTCCCGGCGGCGCTGGTTCACTTCAACTCGTCGAGGGTCGTGGCCCCGGGAATGCTACGGACTTACATTCGCTACCCTTTTTGTGCAGTAAGAAGACAAGAAACATTCCCAGCCGGAAGCTGACAGCCAGGAGTTGAGAGAAACAAAATATTGCCATCACTCCAAGGGATCGCCGGATGAACAGTGGTGACTGACCGAAGAGGGGCGATGTTACTAAACATTTGCTCCAATCTGATTACGGAATAGTGGTGGTTCCAATGGTTCCAAAGTCCACCCAGGCTCGAGATAGAAATCTGGTCCCGAACAGTTTTGTTTCTTTCCAACAGTTTTCCAGCGATAATCTTAATAGAGCCGCGCGCGAATCGAACGCATTCGTATAAATTATGTTATCACCCATGTTGTGCCATTCTCGGTTGATTTAACGTTTGGTCCTGGTTTTGCACCTTACGCTACCCGCTTTTCAGGGTGTTCCCGAGGACCAACAGCCAGTGATCGGCCAGCCATATCGAAACGGTTAGCGACAGAGCAATCGCCCTTTGGGAACGGTATTTTTTTTGGGAGGGAGCCGAACCAAAATCTCGATATCCGCACGGCTTGCCGAGGATTGCTTCCCACCAATTTGCCCTCTGATCACAAACGGTTGATTTAGAAAAATGTTGGCAGCAAACAGCACAAGGACACCGGAGGAGGACACAAGTGATTTGTTTTTATATATGGCAATATTTTGATTCGATTCGCAAATACGCGCGCACGCACACAATGCACGCGGCTCGCGGCATAGCGGAAGTAGCACTGCGATAAGGAGCGGAAATCGAAATTCTGGGGCCCGGGAAACGAAACCCGCACCTCCGCACCGGAAGCGGTCCCCGGTCTGACTATTGGGAGTATGAATACGAAGACGCCGGGGATCGATGAAAATAAATCGGTACCGTCACGGTGCCGCTTGGTGGTAGCCCGGTAGCTTCGAAGCGGCGGAGTGTTATGGAAGATGTTACGGTAATAAAAATTGATGTCCGATGGCAGTCCGATGACGGGGGCTGACGGTCCGGTCCCTGGTTCCGTTCCGGTGCTGGTTGCGAACGGGCACACTTCTTCCGGTGTGTGACGAATTGCCGGGACAAATGGGCGGGCATAGAGCCGGGAATCGGATGGACAAATCTCGGCCCCGCAGAATCGATCCGGCAGGGGTTATTGAAATCTCCTCCGGACAGACAGTTTCACGGACAGAGGGCAGAGAAAAAAAACTTCGCAAATGGACTTGTTGGAGTAACTCCGGGAGCGCGACCGTCACAGGGTATTGGATAAAGAACATTAGCTTCCCATTAGAGTTTCCCGTTGTTCGCAACTACATTACGCTCGTGTTGGAGTGATACTCACATTAATCACGGTTTTGTGCCGTTGTCCGGGATACCGCAGGTCCAATGCTTAGTATTGACAATTTACAACAATACTGTGCCTTGCTTTCAACAGCTTATATACGAAATCAACCATCAACAATTTTATAATCTCGTTTATGACGAGTATCTTGAGAAAAAAAACGGCTCCTTGGTCTTGGTTCTGCAGGATTTTCGATGGTAACCCTGAGATTGTGCCGCACACAATCACTGACGACTAGCGAATTCCGCTCGGCGCACTGATTCTTGGGATGGCAAAAATAAGAGAAATGTCCTCTCGAACTGCCGTCACAGGGCGGTGGCACTGCGGGTCGCAGAACCGGGAGCATCGGAGTTGCTAAGAATAAAACTATTGCCGGCCCCCATAATGCCGGCGCCAAGATGTCGGCAAAGTTTTCCAACAGCTTTGCCCGCCAGTCCGCGCCATTCGTGCCGTGCCATCAGTATCAGTTCTTTTGTGCCGTGGTCTCGCCGTGACGAATGTCCAAATAATTCTTGGTTCTTGTTGAAGTCCTTCTCTCATTTTCTCTCTCTAGTCGAGTCTATCTGATCCCGTCGCACCATTATTTTTGCTTTTTAGCATAAGAATAAAAGCTCTTCGCTTCCAGCGCAGTTCCATTTTGTATCCTATTACTACGCTGGGTTGGCCCAAGATGGTCCAACACCCACAAAAGTCAGTGGCCCGACTGCTGGAAAGTTTCCCAACATTAGCGTTGGCGAATGATGTGGCTGAATCATACAATTGCAGATTGGTCCAGGGCGACCATAAAGAGTCCACATTTCGATCCCAAGTCAGCTGAAGCAAGCGGTTATTTTTAACACAAATTTATTGGCCAAGCAAAAGAGATATCATCTGCTAAGCCACCCCCGCTACCACCACAGCACGGCTGCCACTCTCGTTGGCCTTCGGCTCCCGATTACCCGAATGTCAACGATCATTAATCTTTTGGAAACTCGAAACGGGCGACCACGACCGAGACTTGTGTAGTGGATCTTCTCCGTGAAGGAGGTCCCCTTCAAAGGTGACCTATGGCGGGCGGCGGCCGTCTCCGAGGAGTACGGCACAGCCCAACAACACCCCAGGACTCGAGAACAACTTGATACGCCGCCGGCAAACAAAACGGTGCCGTAGCGTAAAGATCGAAATCAATTGCCCAAACATCGTGAGACGCCCCCCTTTGGAGGAACAGACGCAGAGAGAGAGTTCGAATTTCCGCAAATCAATTCATCTCCCAGCACGCCGCGTGGCCCACGCCGACGCCGAGAGGATGTTACGGCGGAAGCGCTGCACAGAGCGCCACGTGGGCTCGGCGAGAAGATGTCAACGAGAGCGTAAACAGAACAATCGCATAAACATACTGCATGCCCCTTGCGCGTTCCTCGGGACGAACGGAACGGGCCGGGAAAAAAACACCACCACCCAAATGTTATGGCCGCACTCTCCGCCGTGTCTCCCAAATGGTCGTTTCTTTTTTTTTGTCCCAGCGACTTTTACTTCCGACACCGACGACGGCAGGAAGGAAGTTTTCCGCTATGGGGTACCAGGGTTCCTCTCGAACGGTTTGCTAAAATGTTTACTCATCGGTTTCACTTACTGATGGCCGCACGCAACAACAACAACAACGACGACGACGGCGGAGGTGAGGCAGAAAGCGAAAAAGGGCCAATACCTTTTTCGGCCGAGCCGAAACCCGGACGGATCCCGATTGATAGGGTGAGGTTCCCAGATTTGTTGTTCTTCCTGTGGCCGTTTATCATCCTCCGCTCGGAAGGGGGATGGCCACCGAGCGATTGTTTTTTTTTTTGGTCCTGTTCCCTGTCTCCCTTGCAGAACTCTCCATTTATTCGCCGATTGCTTCCACAGCGTGATGGCTATCTTGCGTAAATGTGTTTAGTTGTACCTCGTTGTCCCTACGCCGGCGGGGCCGAGAGAGCTGGCAAAAGGAAAACACTTTCCAAGTCGACAAAAATTATGTACGTTCCGAGGGCAGTGTGTTGTAAAAATTGAGACATTATCATTTCCATCGGCAACGGCACCGTGACAGTGCAATGAAAATTTGAATGCGCGTCCGCAGCGTCGCGGAGAACTCGAATGATGCCAGATGTAAATGGTTGTGCGCGGATGTTCTGAACGCCACTTTCGGTTGTCACGCATGTTTGGTCAAGCACTGGATTTTGACCTCTTGATTGGATTAGTGATAAACGGCCACCCGGTTTTTTCTCGGTGTCGCGCCGACGATGTACGTACAAATGGACTTTAAAATGTGTCCTTTGGGTGCCAGAAAGTGGTACAGTGGTTCTATCGCAGCGCCATCATCTCTTTGTGGTAAAGCCATAAAACCATTAACGTGTTTTGTGTAATCGTTGCACCAACTGGCTTAGTCCAGGTTGGTCTGATTGGCGAAGTTTCCCTATCCGCAACTACGAATTCTGATAGTAAATCAAACCAATAGCCGATGGTTATTTCCCTAATATCAGTATATCCGACCGACTTTACATTGAACAACATTTCGGTTCAACATTAAACAACTTTCAGTAGGGCAATCTTTGAGCAACAGTTGAGATAGTGAAAAGTACCATAAATTATCAATCTGATACGCCACTGGCCACAGGACCTTTTTCCAGGACCAACCAGCCACCACTTGATGCCTATGAAGAATGGCAGCAAAGCCACACCACTTATCACTGCATCAACTCCCACCGGACCGATCCTGCCAGTGGGTTGGCCTCCTATTCTCCGATTAACAATTAATTTGGAACGACTTAAAACCAAATTACATTGGTGTAAATCGTTGTTCTTTTTTTTTCTTCGTTCGTACGGTCTGGCCTAGCGACACCCTTTGCACGATTCAATTGCCATCCCGCGCGGTTGATCCTTGGTGTTGATTTCCGAACCCTCCGGCCGGCCGGCCAGCAAACACGGGAAAATACCGCCCAGGGCGCAATTACTGTGGGTTCGAAATAATTATACACTTCTGCCGGGTTTGGCGGGGCCGGGCAGCGTTCTAGCGACTCCCATAAAACGATGCGTTCAAGGGGGCCGTTGGCAAAAAGATCCACTGCGGCCCATCGGACGTGTCGTCATCCCGTAATAGACTAAATAAATTGACTTTATTGCCTTCCGACTCGCAGCGGCCACAATCCACGATGAGCACTTGGGCTGGACCTGCTTTTGTGTTTGCTAGGACACCGCTATCTGCCAGCACGGGATCTTCGAAGCCGTTCCGACCGAAGCACTGCGCCTGGAGGGGTTGTGCCTCCTAATGAAGTGGAATTGTCCCGACGTTGTGCGTATCGTTGTACCGCATCTTTGGCGAGGGTTTTCGTTTCATTTTATAAGGTAATACATCTCTCAACCACGTTGGCCCAATCTGCCCTCACGCGATGGTCGATTGATCTCGGCCATCTGATTACGGCGACGGCAGCAATAAAGCAATTGCGTCACTGCACGAGGCCTTCGCGATAAAGAAGCGCTTCATTGTGATTTCCTGCATCCTGCTGGGAATGGAAACGATTTAGAAAGATGAATCGCCCCGTAGATTTGCCGTATTCAAACGACTCGTTCCCTGCGGTGGTAAAGTTCCAAGCATGCGATCCACTTTCTGTGTTATGTTATGTTTTTTCCGAATTTTGTGGTTCGCTGACGATGAACAAGCTCCTCGCTGATTAGGCATTCACTTAGCACTCATTAAAAGAAGTGCATATTATAAGGGGTCCTTAAAGAACATATTGTTTGCTAACGCCATGATGCCATCGAGTCAAAGAATCGGTGATAGAGATTAGAATCAAATTCTGAAGCCCATGAAGGCTGAAAAATTGAACTACTGCAACCATAGAGCAGATATTCTCACTCTTTCGTGGGAAGTTTTTGTTCACTTCTTCAAAGAGCAGGAATGAGAATCCAGAAGAACATTCAAGAACCACAGGATATTCGCTCCATCTAGTGTACAGACCGGCATTTATAACGATTGTAGGATGCGCAATCGACGAAAGCTTAAAGAGCGTCCTGAGCTTTCGCTAGCTGTTATACGATTCGTATAACAGTTGGCGGAAAGTTTCTCAAAGACGTCAGTCGCAATGTAAACATCAAACATTCGTGGCCGTGACAAACGAATTCTGTTATCATTCGCACCGTTTCAAAGTTCACTTATCGCATAATCATTACGATCCTCGAACAAGGGCAATATGCTGCGCACCTTTGGTGGAACCGCACTGGCACAAGCTAAGCGTTTGACAATGGATCGTAATCTTTGCAGTGGGACCGGAGTTGCGGCCAAGAGACTTACCGGCAAGGTGGCCGTTGTAACGGCATCGACTGAAGGGTAAACACACCGGAGCGCTCAAAGAGCCATACCGTGCGCTCGTTATCAGCTCGTTTTCGGTTACAGCATCGGTTTCGCCATCGCAGAACGACTCGGCCAGGAAGGTGCCAAGGTAGTAATAAGCAGCAGGAAGCAGGGGAATGTGGACAGCGCTGTCAGCAGGCTGCAAAAAGCGGGACTCGAGGTAACCGGAATCAAATGCCATGTTGCGAATGCATCCGATCGCCAGGCACTGTTTGATCACGCGGCCAAGAAGTATGGAGGCATTGACATTCTCGTGTCGAACGCTGCCGTTAACCCGGAAGTCGGTGGCGTGCTAGACTGCAGCGAGTCGGCTTGGGACAAAATATTCGAAGTGAACGTAAAGTGCTCCTACCTGTTGGCCAAGGAGGTGTTGCCGTACATCCGGCAGCGTAAGGGTGGCAGCATTGTGTTCATCTCGTCGATTGCTGGCTTCCAACCATTCCAGCTGCTGGGTGCTTACTCGGTCAGCAAAACCGCATTGCTCGGGCTAACGAAAGCCGCCAGTCAGGATTTGGCCCCGGAGAACATCCGTGTCAATTGTATTGCTCCGGGTGTGGTTGAAACGAAATTTGCCGGTGCGGTAAGTATCGTGATTTCCTAGGTGGTGCTTTTGTTACTAATCGCATTCGGCGTTTCTTTTCACTGCAGCTGCAAGAGTCGGACGCCGCCAAAGAAGAAACCCTTTCGCGGATCCCGATGGGAAGAATCGCTCAACCAAGGGAGATCTCGGGAGTTTGCGCATTTCTCGTTTCGGATGACGCGAGCTATATTACCGGTGAATCGATCGTAGCTTCCGGTGGCATGGCTTCTCGATTGTAAACTGTTGAATGATTCATGGAATCAAATCGCCTCTAAGATGGTACTTGTTTCGAGGGAAAGGTTTTTTTTATTTTATTGTTGACGGCCGAGCCGTACACGGGTAAACGTATCTACACATGTTCGATGTTGCAATAAAAGTCAGCCAATTATCCAACCATCGTGCGCTTCCGGCCCCGTGCTCGGACTTCTTCGTACTTGGCAATGGTTTCATCGCATCGATTCGTGTTGTGCGAACGATAGCTTTCGAGAATCATCCCAAACAGCGACGGTAGCTGACTGTGTGCACTCGAAATTGCCCGTTCCAGGACGTACAAATCCACTCCCTTGTGCTCCGCGCTGTCACTAAAATGCGAAAGGCCAAAGTCGATCGTCACCAAGCGGTACGGGAGGCAATCGTCGCCTTCTAGAGGATCAAGCAGTATGTTGGAGGTCGTCAGATCGCCGTGGATGATGTTGTTTCGATGCAGTACCCCAACAATTCGACCAATCTGTTCGGCCAGCTTCTTCAGTTTGGGCGACTCCGATTTTGTCGTTGCTGATTCATCGGACGTTGCCATCCATTCATCGATAAACTGTTTTGCTGTTATGGCTTTCTCCAGGTATTCCATGTAGATTTTTCGTTCATCTAGATCGACTCCGAGCAGGGCCGGTGTTTCGACGCCAGCTGTTGCGCACCGTTGAAAAGCTTTCTGTTCCGCTTTGATCCGCTGCCGGGTAAGCTGTCGATCAAGCTGCGGATGTCGGTATTTCTTCTCGAACCGTTCCTTTACCAGGCAGAGGCTACCTTTGTAGCTGGCGGTGTACAGTTTACCCTCCGCGCCCTGTTTTAGCAGCCCTTCTAGCACTTTACTCGCACTTTCAGCTCCCATTTTCGTTCCGAAAGCACCGGTTAGTGGCACATTTATAAACACAAGGACCTACTGACAGTGTGACATTTTATGCAGTGTTGCCAGACGTGGCATTTTCGAAAGGTTTACGTTTTCAAGAAAATTTGAAGTTAAAACGAAATTGCTCCGTTACTTTTTTATTGATGCTCGAACGAGGCTTCGCACATGCGAGCCAGCAGACTTGTCATCTGCAGCAGCGAGTTTAGGCCATCGACAATTTTCATGTGCGTTTCACCGATCTCACGTATAAAATACAGCTTCAGCTTCTCATTCATGTCCATCCGGCGACAGACCCGGAACACGTTGCCTATAATGTCTTCCGCCGCGTACCCGAGGCGCCACAGCTTGCTCATGATCTTGTACGCCTTATGTATGTCTCCCTTAACGCAGTGCTGCAGCATGTCCTGCACCAGCAGCGGATGCGGTTCGTCGCACACTTTAAACACGTTCGCCCCATTGATGTGACCAAACCCGTTGGCAGTGGACTGCAAGTTATTGAGAGCCTGCCGCATGTCGCCCTGTGCCGTAAACACGATCGCTTCCAACCCATCTTCGTCGTAAGTGAGCACCTCTCGCTGGCACACCTCTACCACTTTGGCCAATACTTGTGCATCGGAAAGCTTCGAGAAGCGCAGCATTGCGCAGCGCGATTGAATCGGCTCGATAATCTTCTCGCTCGTGTTGCAAGCAAGTGCGAACCGCGTTGTGTTGCTGTAGATTTCCATCGTGCGCCGGAGTGCCTGTTGGGCGCCCTCGGTCATGCTGTCCGCCTCATCGAGAATCACGATCTTGTGCCGTCCGCGTGGCAGCGTTACCTTTTGCTGGGCAAACATTTTGATCTTATTACGCACCACATCGATGCCCCGCTCGTTCGAAGCATTCAGCTCCAGCACCGCCTCGCGAAAGTTGGCACCGAGAAGGATACGTGCCAGACAGAGAATCGTCGTAGTTTTACCCACACCGGGAGGGCCCTACAAGAGAACAAACGGCAACGTTAGTCTTACGACCCAAGCAAACAAGCGTGGGCTTCGTACCGCTATGATGATGTTCGGTGCGTTGCCCTGGGTGGCAAATATTCCCAATCGTGCCACCGTTTCTTCATTGCCGACAATCTCTTCGAACTTCTGTGGGCGATATTTTTCAATCCTACAAATAGAACGCAAAATCACAATAAACGCCGGTTGTTACCGCAAAGGAAGAATGCTTACCATGGGAGATTCTTCTTTTTGCCTTCGGCCGCCGATTCCTTGGCGGTCGAAGCAGACGAAGTCGACGGAGTTTCTTCAGGCATAATTAGAGATTAAACAATAAACACACAAAAACACACTGAATCGATCGAAGGGATGTTGAAATGCGGACCTAAACAAAGTTTCGCGCGCTACAGCTGTCGATTGACCTTGACAGCCCGAATGCTGTGAGTTCAGCGATGACGCCTGAACGATAAGTCGATCTGCGCAGCTGTCACCTCACAGCATAGAACGGCAAAACTGCGAGCAAGAAGAAGAGTTTCGCATTCTGGCCTTCGGAGCGATCTCCGGCCGTCAGTTTTCTCCTTAGCTCAAGCAAGCCAGCAAATGTTTAGATAACTTACCGCAGTTTATTTCCCCTGCGGAAAATCCACCGTAAAGAAAACCCTTTTTTCTTTACTGTTTGCCGATGATTCTAAGCAGCAGCCAGCCATTTGCGATGCATTTAGCCGGAAAGTGAGGTGTTGCTATTACGACGCATACCAGAGCGGGGGCAACCGTCCCGTGAAAAGCCGTGAACGTGCTCACTGCGTGTGTAAATTTTTGTTGTTGCTGGTGACTGGTGGTTCGGATGAAGCTAAAAAGGCATCGATTCAGCGTGCGGAGTGAACACAGTGTGCTGCAGAAATAAGAACAACGGCTTCCAAGCCCAAAGGAAACCCTTTCCGGGCATCACCGCATCGTGTAAAGCAGGGACGCGTGCTAAAAAGGTACTCGGTTGATCACGGGTTGCGAGGCCAAAACGGTGTCCATCTGGTAGCTTTTGTGGCTGTGATTGTCGCCATGATGGCGATGATGGAATCAAATGCAAACAATTTCTTCGTCGCCTTCTTTTCGACCGTCCAGTATGACCGCCCTTGACGTCAGGCATAAAAAAGCAGACGCAAAAAAATCCGTAGGAAGGCCAACGAAAACGAACGCAGCAGCGCACACCTCAAAAAGGGGAAGGACGACGTAGCTATCTGTTTCTGGGGGCAGCTGTGTCCTTGCCCCGTGTGTCGCGTTCGCTTGCCAAAGGAACTCTCTGCTCGTCTTCGTGGACGTGGACCGAAGACGCAAAAATTTCCCCTTCGTGCGTGCGAAGTGATTCGTGCGATCGATCGTTATTTCATTCATGCCCATTACAACGGCTGCTGCTGCTGGGCCGGATGTGCCGCTTGTTGCGCACTTCCCGTTCGCCCGGTCATGGGCAGCGAGAAAAAGGACAACGATTCCTCCAAACAGCTGATCACATGCGCCAGGGTCGCCTCGTGTGTACCATCCTTGAGCCCGAGTGACGACAAACCATTACAGCAACCATTGAAACGCGTTATAATTATGCCCTCTAAAATCGATTTGGTATTTGCTTCTCGTTACAGTTACTTCTGCTGGCTGCAGGAACAGCACTCAACCACCTGCGCTGCAACATAATTCCTCCGTGCTTTGGTGTGCGTAGTGTGCATAAGCGTCACGTGCGAGCGAGTTAGTGAATCGTGCAGTTAGTGTCGTGCAAAAGTCTATGGTTTTCTCGCTATAACGCGCCGTGGTGGTGGTGGATCAAATTAGGTGGTCCCCACAGGCAACGGAAATCGAAACACCAGCAACCGATTCAGATTGAGCCGGTTCGCACCGGAACGGGTTTTCATCACCGCCAGTGACAAGAACGCTCGCCTAAAAAAACCGTCATCATGCACGGACACATGCCGCCACCGCAACAGCATCCCGGGCTACACCCGGCCCATCAGCAGCCACCACCACATCTGCCTCATCTTTCTAACCTTCCACCGCACAGCATGCAGCGGGAACATCCTGCAAATCGGTGAGTTTTGCAATGCATAATCAGATGCGAAAATTACTAAAAGAGCAACTCACAACCCAAAAAACATATGCTGCCACTGTCATTGAAATTCAATAGAGTAGCAGTAAAACCTTACAGCCGTCGATTGCTTGACACGGCGTTTCGAGTTTCATCCCTCCGGAGAGAATACATATACGGAACGGTATGGGAATGCAACATATGCGAGACACCAAGAAAAAACGTGCACCATAGCTGGCTGCGAATAGCTAGCAGAAGTTGCCAGGAATGCAATCGTTTTATCAGCACACTCAACGCAACGCATGCTAGGGTTTTACAGAAAAAGGGTCGAGGAAAATGTTCAATTGTTGTACCAAAGTTCCCGGCTAATTTTACTTGCATCTCCCCACAACCCACAGGAGAGCCAATTCGAGAACTTTGTAGCGATTGAACGAGGAAAAAAATAAGTAAATAATATGATAAACCTCTCGCGGTACATATGCAACACAACCGTATTGAGGTGCTGTGATGACGCGTGAATATCGGGGCAGAGGTGTAAAATCGATAATTGGCCGCGTGTCTGCAACGCGTGTGCTCTGCGCATCGGTACAATTATTTCGCCATACCATCGGCCCGTTTATCACTCGACTGTCCGGACACTGACCATTACGTCGCTGTCCTGTGGATTTTTTTTCGGGAGATTTTGATTTTCAATTTGCATTCAATTTTTCCATGTTTTTTGACAAGCCATACTCTCACATCGAACTTACACAAAATGAAGGATGCCGCTATCAAAGTAAGCCTGCTGGTGGAACATGTAAGCAGTGTTGTACCATCGATTGTTTACTTAATCCCCGTCCGGGATCCATCAGGGGCGAAATGAGGCATCCGATTGTTGTCCGATTCCGATGGGAACACGGTGCGTCGTGGCTGACTGCCAACCAGCAGCAGCACACGACCGCGACTAATCCCGATCCCAAAGCTGCAGCATACCGGCGGAACCATCGGCTGTTTGGTGGCCTGCTCTCCTTCCGGTCCGGCTGTGCTGATGTCAATAAGAAGCTGACGGGTTGCAAAATTAAAACGGACAGAATGCGTTTGACGAGATGCTATATTCATAAACGGTCAGCCAGGGCCCCTCTCGGCAGCGGAACGGATGCCACGAAACTGGAAGCCACCGTTCGCGGCGCACCTTTTGTACTACCGCTGCACTGTTACGCATCGCCAGCGTGCGATACCCCACCGGTTGCACCGCACGCATTATGATGCGTGTCATTAAAGTGAATAATAAAAATGGAATATAATCTGTGTGCAACATAGGGCGAGAGCCGGCGCGACGCGACCCCGCAACGTCTTATGGACCGCTATTTACGAGAGCGAAACATGCATTAAAAATAGAAGTAGGCTCTGGACATTGCTTACAATGTGGCCTTTTTCGATATTTGCCTTTAGATTTGCCGCGCCGTTTGTGAACATTCCATGGCACAAGAAGCGCCACGGGATCGGCCACACGGGTTCACCGGCATCTATTCGACGACCCGCCGACAAAATCGACCCGTTAATGATGGCCCATGCTGTGGCGTGCAGACAACCAACAACGGCGAGGGAATGTCTCGAACCCCGTCCGGGTGATGGAAAGCAATAAAGAAACGCGTTGCAATGAAATGCATATTTTGTATCAAAAAAAAATCTGTGTGCGAAAAAAGGGAATCCCCTTGCGCGCCTGCGAAATAATGTTCGGCCTAGGCCAGGACGAAGGGAAACGATTCCGGCGCGCCTATTGGCAGTGACAAAAAGTGATGAATGAAACGTGGAATTGGCGTGGAAGTCGGGTGCGGCGCGCGCGGCGGTCTCTCCTGAAATATGAAAAAGACTGTCAGTTCGGCGTCAGAGGTCCGTATTTTTTGCGTTTGTTAAAATGAGCAGGACATAGAGACAGAGAGGCAGATAGGTGCGTTTTTAATACATGCCAGGATGCAATTATTTGCATAAACAAGCGAGAAGTTAAGAGAGGCTTAAAATGCACCCATCTGGCGCTGGCCACCCCACCGGGCCCGTGTGAGGTCCGGTGGCCAGAGATCGAGGGCTGAATCGAGGGGTTCCCTGCCTAAAGCATAGGACCTGGACCTGCAACAGCAAACACAACAACGCGATGCTCCCGATGCTTTGTGTTGTCCCTTGGCCACAGGTTTCGCCGGCCCAACATTGTCCGCACGGAAAGGAGCAATACCGCGGCCCAGCAGGACCTCTCGTTAATAGTGGATGCCTCGATGGCTGCTCCTGGATGACAGCATAATGGCAATTAAAAAGAGAAGAAAACGATACGTCAATTTGAACCGGTGGCTTAGCGTTAGCGGATTGGTTAAATGGCCACGGCGCTGCTCCGCCGTTTGGCGTGGATTTGATGGGAAATTACCGTCCGCGTTTTGGGCTGCACTATTGCCGATGCCTTTTTTGGTGTTGCAAAGTGTTACGTGACAAGTTCCGCTTCCTGGGGGTATCGCATTCCACATCCGGCCGTAATTTATGTGCCCTTGAAAAAGTCGCGCGCTGTCCGAACGGAACGCTTTGTGCAGCTTTCGCGCCCTTTTTCGGCAGCGAGACATTGTGGCTCAGTGGCTCGGCCTCCGCGCGCGTGTTTCCCGTGTGTGGCCGATCCATTTTTCACACATGAATATTTTAATGTGATTTCCATGCTCTACGACGACGACGTCGTCGACGCAGTGACACCATTCGAAGGGAGCCGCCTCGCCGTTGTTGTGACTCTTTATGGCTTCGCAAGTACGCAGAGTACCCCCCGAGAGAGAGAGGAGGGCGCACAAAGCAAATGTGGCCTCCGAATAGTGCTTCTTAAGAAGCAAGACGGTCCTCCACATTGTAGGATTAAAAATATGTTTCTATCGATTATATTAACGTGGGCCAGACGGTGACTGGTGACTGGACACTTGGAACTCTCGGGTAAGGGGTCTCGCATGCTCCAAATTCCGCCTGGTGCAGTCCTTGTGCTTGCTTCTGTCTTCTTCCCCGGCCGAAGCGAACCCCGGGCTCGACGGGCGCACAGCAGGACACCCAGGACACCGCGTGGATGTGAATGGCCGTTTATTTATTTGTTTTATTCGGTAAATGGTCATAAATCCTTTTCTCACCTCTCGCTGTCAGTGCCTCGTCAGTCCAGTTACGCGCTCCTGGCTGCTGCTCTTTCGTCTGCGCCGTGCTTCCAAAGGCTCCCGATGGTGGCCGCCGCAGAGGAAGTTGTCAGCTTGGCAGCGAGAGAGATGATGGCAAAAGCCGGTTACCGAACGCGAATGCCACGCGAACCGGTACGGACGCTGTCGGATGCCGTCGTGCTGGGCGAACGAGCGAGATGGCCGCGCACGGTTTCGGTTGGGAACCGTTGGCACCAGGCGGCCGAGTCTCCCTTACGCAGCGGAAAGGATCATTGGAATTATTGTTCCCTGTGCACGAAGACGAGACGAGTGTAAGAATCCGATTTTTTACGTGCCTATTGCCTGACTTTCCGGAGGAGGAATCCCGGCGATAGGCAACGGAATAGGTAAAACTATCTGAAAGCATACAGGGCGCCCCGGGGGAAGCGATTTAAAACACCGGCCACCGGCCAGGAACGCGGGTTGACAGTGCTGTTCATATTAATAATATATGACACAGTCACAGTAAATAGGGAAAATCAGATTGCGGTCAGACTCTCGACTCTGGCAGCCAGCAGGCTCTCAGGCCGAGTGACCGAAGGGGACGGCAATTCCGCGAGCCCAACGCTGAGTGGCGCCAGGTCTAGCCAGTACGTTTTGGACCCTTTCGAGCGCCAGTCCATCGGTGGCAGTAATCGCGAAAGGATCGAGAGCAAACGAGCTTCGGTGATGACGACGTCGAGGTGGTGATGACGTCGAGAGGATCACCACCGAACGGGAGGATGGATGATCGTTACTACTGCTACGAAGGAACCAAGAATTACCGTCGGCCGTGGCCAGTGGCGAAACGCTCGCTCCGTTCACCACCAGCCCGTCCTTACGAACGTCGTGGTGGCGGCGCTTTGGCAGTCTTTTTCAATTACTTTTATTGGTCCACTTTCAGGTTGAACAACGCCCGGCATCACCACCCTCGAGACCATCAGGCGGCCATGGGTCCGCATCTCCAGATGCAAGTACCACCGCCACCCCATCGAAAGCCGCTGCCCGGACCACCGCCGCCAACGGCCGGTGGCTACTACACCACGAACGGGCCCACCATTCACGGTGGCCTGCCGAAGCCACTGCCCATGACGGCGGCCCATCTGCATCCACCGCCCGCCCTGACCGTTGGCCCGCCACCGCATCAGCAGCACCCGGGTGGACCACTGCCACCACCGCCGGGACCGCATCCCGGCGTTGTTGGCAAGTTACCTCCACCGTACGGCGGCCAGCATGGGAAACCCTCGATGGCCCCACACCAGCAGCACCAACCGCCCGTTTCCGTGCACCACTCGGTAGCGATGGCTCCACCAGTGCAGCCGCCGATACCGGTGGTGTCGGCGGCCACACCGGCTGGTACCAAAACACGCCACATACCCTCGACCACAGACCGTAAGCAATGTCCTCCCAACCCGGGAGCCCTTTCCGAAGTCTCACCGATTGTTTTCTTTTTGCAGAAAAAGTACACCATCACAGCCAGCAACAGCAACATCACGTCACATCACAGACCAACGGGACCATCGGAGGAGGTCCGAAGGGGAGCGGTGTGTACTCGGAAAAATCGAAACCGGCCGCCTTGGCGAGCGCGAAGGCCACGAAGGATGCCCATCCATCGTCGACCCCAGCGTCGACGACTATGGCTCCGGTTACCGTCAGTGCAAACGCTCCCTGTACGCCGATCGTTTCGATAGTCCCGAGTCCGGTCTCGCCACCGGAAGCATCGGCTCCGGGATCCGATACAACCTTGGTGGTGGTGGCGGAAGGGGCGACGGGGCCGACGGTGGATTCCCTATCTTCAGCGAACTCGACAGAAACCTTGGCAAACATGAAAGAGAAAACGACCATGTGCATGGTGAACGAGCTGGCCCGGCACAACAAGATACTGCACCAGTACCGGCTGACGGGCGAAACGGGGCCGGCCCACAAGAAGCGCTTCACCGTGACGCTCAAGCTCGGCGACGAGGAGTACACGGCCGAGGGCGCCAGCATCAAGAAGGCGCAGCACGAGGCGGCCGGTAAAGCGATCGCCGAGACCAAGTACAAACATCCGCCAGCGCGCACGAACCGGCGCACGAAGAGCGGCGTGAAGGGCAACACGAGCAGCTTCACGCCGACCGTCGAGCTGAACGCGCTCGCCATGAAGCGGGGCGAACCGACGGTCTACAAGGTGATGGCGTCCCCGTTGCCGGTCTCGAAGTACGCGAATGGCGGTGCCTTTCCTCCCGGCGGTAACGCGGGAAGGCGCGCCCTGGGGCCGGGGCCAGTCGATAAACTACCACCCAGCGCCCCTGGATTGTTGCCATACGGCTCCGGGGGATCCGGGTTGCCACCGGGTGCTGGTGGACGATACGGCCATCCACACGGTCTAGATGGTGGTGGCGGTGGAGTAGGACCCGGTGGATTCTGGGGTCGTGCACCACCGGGTGGCGGTGGCGGCGGACGGGGAGGTATGGGTGGCTTCCACCCGGGACACCAGCATCAACCGCCGCCGCCACCGCACGTTCACGCGCACCACCATCGCGGCGGACTGGAGGACCCTCACCATCACCATCATCATCCGCCGCACGTGCATCACCACCATCATCATCACAGCGATACGGCGGCGGCCGCCGGGTACGGTTCTCCGGCCGGGCCAATGAACGTTCACGAGCTCTACAAAGCTACGCTGCGCGTCGGTGAGCGGACTTTTCTCGGTGAAGGTCAAACTCCGCAAGCGGCACGCCACGATGCCGCCGCTCGGGCGCTGGAAGTGTTGAAGCCCCTGACGCTGAGCGAAAGTGCCGGCGGGGAGGGAGGGAGAGGGAAACACACGAACGCCGACGGAACGGTCGGTGCTGGCGGCGGCGACCCGGGCGTTAACGGTGACGCTGGCGCTGATCCGAATGCGGAGCTCAAGTCACCGATCTCGCTCGTGCACGAACTGGCCGTGCAGTGCCAGCTGCCGGTGGAGTTTGAAGTGATCAGCGAGAAGGGCCCCCCGCACATGACGGTGTTCGTGACGCAGTGCAAGGTCGGCACGATCGTGACCGAGGGCGAGGGCACCGGCAAGAAGCAGTCGAAGAAGCGGGCGGCCGAGAAAATGTTGGACGAGCTGCGCAAGCTGAAAAAAACGATCGATCAGGAGTCTGCGGCCACTGCGTCGTCGTCCCACGGCGTTACGGCCGCTCCGTGGCCAGAACGCTCGCAGTGCGAGCGGAGAAACAAAAAGAATGCTGCCACCGTCGGCGGCGCGTTGTCTGGCCCGGCCGCAGACGGTTCGATGGTGGCCGGCGCGAAGAAAAAGTCCCGCAACCTGATCAAGGACAAATCGGTGGCCGACGTTTCGGAACAGGAGAATCCCATCTCGCGCCTGATGCAGATCCAGCAGGCGCGCAAGGAAAAGCAACCGGTCTACACGCTGATCGAGGGTGACCGATCGTCCACCGGGCGGCGGAAACAGTTCACGATCGAGGTGGCTGCCGCCGGTAAGTGTGCGGTCGGTGTGGGCCTCACGAAGAAGGCGGCCAAATGGAGCGCAGCCGAGGGCCTGCTGAGTGAGCTGGGCTTTGCGGTCACCAAAACGGCGGTCCCATCGGCAGCGGGCGGCGCCGTCAACAAGGAGAACCAATCGGCGGCCGCCAACGCGGAAGCCACCACGGTTGGCAACGGCCAGCGCAAGGTTGTGTTTAACGAATCGATCGTCCCGTCCAAGGCATCGGATACACGCGCGCTAGTGAACGGTAATGGTAACGAGCAGCAGCAGCGTTGCCCTCGGAGAATGATTCCACGACTCCTCTTCTCGCCCCACAGGTACGGCACAGCACGGCAAAGGCGGTGATGCGTCAGCGAGGGATCTAATGAACGACAGTACGGCTTCGAACGACAGTACGGCCACCAACAGTTCCGGTGTGTCGAGTGCGTCTTCCGGTGGTACGCAAGCTGCGTCCGCTACGACCGCTGTGCAGTCGTCGGCCGCCAGCACACCATCGAAACCGGACGTCGGGCGGAACAAGGAGCAGCTCATGTACTTGGCGCAGCTATTGAAGTTTGAGGTTTGTCGCGCACACCGGACCGCGCACACGGTTTAAGGCGCACTGACTGACCCGAGAACCTCCGCTTTCTTCGTTGCAGGTCCAGTTTTCCGATTTCCCCAAAGGAAACCATGGCGAGTATCTGACGCTGGTGGTGCTCACGACGGAACCACCGCAAATGTGCCACGGAAGCGGCGCGAGCCTGCAAGAGTCCCAGGATGAGGCGGCCCGCTGTGCACTGGAGATGCTGTCCAAGATCGGGCTCGACAACGTGAAGCCGAAACCGGTGGCGATCAATTCCTCCTCGTCGGCGGCGCCGCCGGTGGCTGGTGCCTCCAGCGACGACGGTGCCATAGCGGCGACGGCCAGCAAGTAAGGGCAGTGGTTAGGGTAGTGCAGCGGAACGCGCGTGTTGGTGGTGAGACAGCACAAAGAGTTGAGCCACCCCACCCGAGGGGGACAGGCGACGAATGTGCGGCTGGTTCCCACATCGGTGGTCCAGTTTATTGTTTCCGAGTTTTTGTTACGTTTTGTTTGATTGTTTGTCGAAACATTTGCTAATTGTGCCGGCTGGCGGTCCGCACCCGGTGGCGCATGTTGCATCCGTACCTCGGTCACAGCAACGCCACTGTCTGCGACCACCTGCGGCTTTGGTGCCGGCCGTGTGAGACAGAATCCACACCTGCCGGTGACACCTGCTACACGGCACCGCGCGTCGCCCAAGCCCGGTCAAGGACTGCGGGCGACGACGGCAGAATTGATTACCATTTTCCTAAGCCAAGAGTTGACTAATAACCACACACACAGCAAAAAGGGCAGACGGAGAAGACAAGATGTGCATGAAGGTTCTTGAATCACGTAGTATCTGTAGAGTGAGTGTTGTGGCAGAACACCGTTCGCTGGTGGCCGCTAGGACATGGGCACTTAGGGTAACCACATTTCTCATTCGCGTAGAGTTGAGTCTTGATCGCTGACTAGGAGCTAGCAACAGGTGGGAGCAACGGATGGCCCTAGTCAGTGGTTCAACAGTTGTGTTACTTGCTCCCGGAGCAGCGCGGAATCTTGTGGCGGTGGCTCAGACGTGTGCCGTCCGTAAGATTGTAATAATGTCATATTTCGTTTGATAACCTTCATCAATCTGCTTTTCAATGTGCGTGTGTGTGTGTGTGGCGCGCCGGCGCCACGAACCGTGACCCCGTTACGCAGAGGAAGTTAGTAAAATCTCGACTATAGTCGTCGCGATCACCGTGCGATCGAGATTTTACTGAGTTCTGACGTGTGTCCATCGTGTCCGTATATACTACTTATACTTCAAGTCTCACCGGGTCAACCCGGGCCCCGCGGGAGAGGGGTCCCGGCATTGTAAGGCTTGAAAACAGGCGCGTGTTTAACAAGCGGTGTATGGATCGGGCTGTGGTGTGCCGGGCACGGCAAACATCTGGCCAACAATGCGCGCGCGCTACACGGTCGGATCGATGCACCGGTAAATTTAAGTGTGTTTCTGCTAGTGTTCGTATGCAACATATTACATAACTGTAAGAAATAATGTATTTTTTCGCCGAAATTCACCCAGCACCCAGCAACAACCCCCTCGCAAATCCCGACATAACGGATATCAAACAATAGTATCACTTGAACGGAACGGAACACTCGTCGGCAACGGTAGACCGTTTGCCGGCACACTCATCCTCATTACATTATCACACATTAATTCATCATAACAATAGCAACGCCCGGCGGCGGGCGGCACTAAGACAAGCCCTCATAAACGCACCTCTCAACAACTCACTTTTTTCCATCCCCCTCGCGGGGGGGGGACAGGAAACGAGAAAAAAATACATTTTTTCAAAACAAATCCCAAACTGGAGACATCAGTAGCAAGGAGACAAGGAGCTGTCCGTTGGCGGAACTCGTTCGGAAACACATTTTATTTAAGACAACCCATTGTAAGCGGGCAGAACCTTAGGCTTGGGTAAAACTTAGAAGCGGAGAGAAACAACCACAAGGAAACAAAGGGCCCCACTTGAAGAACTCCTCTTTAGGCATATGGTAATTGATGGCGTGGCGCAAAGGAAGAAAACTCCCCCCAACAACAACAACAACAGAAACCGACGGTCCTGCGATCGACGGAACTTACTATTTATTGTTGATTGGCTGATGGCTGTAGAAGCGAAGCAGCGAACGGAGAAGAACAGGAGGATCGCGTAGTTCTCCTTCTCAGTTCTAGAGGCTGGCAGACGGGACACCGGGACGGAGGCGAAGAGAAGGTGATCGACATGCGGCCCGGTCGGTAGGATCGGTCGGTGGCGATCAAGTATTACACGATAACTTATTCTCATTCGCACCCCATTTTAAGGAGAGTCCAGCCGATCCGATCCGTGAGGTCATCCTGATCCGGCACACTCTTGCCGCGCTCCGTCCTGGCTTCGACTGCCTGCTTCTGTATTAACTTATTGTCCACGGCCAGACGGTCACGAGAGTGTTGACACGAAGCGTGAGTGTTGTTTGTGTTTAGAAAATGTTAAAAGAACCCAGAACTACAGAACGAACCCGGCTATAGAGTCAAGAGGTCCCCCGGCATCGAGAGAGGTTAAAAAGCGGAACCAAATCAGCCAATATTTTTTTAGAAAATTTAAAAATCGTTACACAGTTTTCGAACATTTTAATAGAAGGCAACACAACCTCCTGGTGGCAGACTCTCCAAAAACCCGGCCCCAAAAACCGGAACAGGCAGCGAATGTGAACCCGACCCGACCCCTCCCCCTGAATGTATTTTAACGTCGGTCCGGCCAACTGTGAGAAGTTAGTCTTCATCAGCACATTTTATTAGACCACAAGCGCCAGCCGGAGTGGAGTGCAGAGTCCCTCCGCTCCGGGCCGGGACAAAGTGTTTTGCCCATAAAATCCAATCAACTTCAACATCCAACACACACACAGGGGTTTTAGGTGATACGAGCGAATCGTAGCGGGGATAGAGAAGCTAGCAGGGAAGCGGCCACAGGGACGGCACTCTCGGGAAGAAGAATGTCCGCGCGCGTGTAGACGGCCCCCTCTGACGTCATCATCATCATATTTGTACGAAAACCAAACAAGTCTATGGAATGAATAAATAAAACTATACAGAAAACTAGAGAAGCCACTCAGAAACAGCATCATCCGCGGATTGAAGCCGGTCCCGGACCTGGACCCGTTCTCTTTATTCGAACTTGACGCGATCAAGGACCTGCTGAAGCAGCCTCAGGTTGTTGAAGGTGAAAAAGTGCACCAATTTCACCGGATCACCTGCGATCTCGTTTGGGGCCAGCAGCTCACTGACGACGCCAGAAAAGTACTCCACCACGAATGCTTCAAACTCCTCCGGCTTGTCGCCGGCGTGCGCCTCGAACGTGTCCCGTACCGCCGGTGGCAGTGTAACGCGCGTAAAGCCCAACATCGTTTGCAGCTGACGGTACGAGTGCGGCAGATAGATACCGGGCACCAGCGGGATGCTAATGCCGGCCGCCCGACACCGGTCCCGGTAGTGAAAGAACGAGGCCGCATCGTACAGCGTTTGCGTGAGCAGAAAATCGGCCCCGAGCGCAACCTTTTCGGCGAGATGCCGTAACTCGTCGTCCGCCGATCGTGACTGGTGGTGTCCCTGCGGGTAACCACCGACACCGATCGTGAGGCGCACGGATGAGGCGGTGGTGCTGCGATCGGGACTATCCTCAACCGGGTCGCGGCGCAGATAGGCGACTAGGTCGAATGAGTGGGTAAAGCGCTGCGTCGGATTAACGGTGTCACCGCGTACGATGAACAGATTGCGCACCAGGCCGGTGGCCAGTATCTTCTGCACCTGCCGCTCGGTCAGATTGTAGCACGATAGGTGACTCACGACCGTGTACCGGGCCTGCTGCAATTGGCCCGCCAACCGTAGCGATGGCGTCCGGCTGAAGTCGTCCTCGTAGCGCAAATTTTCATCCGAAACCCAGGGCAGCGAGCAGAAAATCGGTTGGGGCGATAAGCCACGCAGCCGCTCGATGATGGCGGTGTCATCTTTGGTCGATATTTCCACCGAGAACGCGGCGGCAGAACTGGTGCCCGTGGCGGGGTGGAAGATTTCCTGTAGCTGGTCGCGCAAATTTCCAGTGCCCTGCGTAGCCGTCTGTGCGATCATGACCTCCATCGTCTCGTTGCGTAACACTGGCGAGAGTAATTTGTTGTTTATTTTAAAATTCTGCTCACGAATCTTCGCGTTTGGCCTCGGTTGCACGGAAGGTGCAGCACGGGGGTGGCGCAGGATGTTTGTGGGACACCACCGTGCATTTGCGGTTGGAGCGCGGCGCGAGATAAGATAACCCGACAGGGCAATTGCGATACATTCAGAACACTTTGTAGTGGCTCGTTATGGGAACCGAGGAGGAGCCAAGATAAGCGCATAATGTTTGGCCCGTTCCATTTCTCTAGTTATGAATTCATTTGCATTTTGTAGAATCATGTCCAGTCCAGAAGGCGTTTGAATTACATTCATCAACGGGAGATTTCGCATAATTTGAGCAATCCACCGCACATTTTTATTTCGCGGTTACTTTATAGACGTTCGCTCCTTTGTTGTACCATTCACTTTTCAATCCCTCGCCGTCAACAAAATAAAAAACAAACATCGCAGTCAGCTACGCACAGTGACACTTCAATACAATCGAAAAGGCGGCCGGGTTGTTTCGGCGGCGCGCTGATTGTCCGGTTATCGCCGGCCCCGCTTGGCACACACCGGGAGCTTTAATCAAAATCAATTCTATTCATTTAGCTTCCTGACCGGGCCCGGCAGCCGGACGGACGGACTGGGAGCTATTTCGTTGAAAGGCCTGCCAATCATTACCGTTATCACCGGCGAAGGAGAAGGTTTGGCGCACCGCAGTCAAGGTTACACCGTGGTTGCAATTCGATTCCGAGGCAAAGAACGATGTTCGGGTTGTGCGTGGCCCTCGCCGTACTGGCCGTCTGCCTGTACTTCAAATGGAGCATGAGCTACTGGCAGCGTGTGGGCAAAGTGGCCGGCCCGAAGCCGCTCCCGATATTCGGTAACCAGCTGGAGCAGCTTACCGGCAAGAAGCACTTCGGTGAGATATTCGAAGAGATGTACCGCTCGTTCCCGCAGGCCACCTGGGTCGGGTTTTACAAATTTGCCAACAGACCCGCCATCGTCGTGCGCGATCTCGATCTGGTGCGCGATGTTGTTACGAGCCAGTTTTCGTCGTTCAACAAAAATGATTTCCACGCCGACGAATCCCTCGACCCGCTGCTCGCCTTCAATCCGTTCACTGCGTCTGGCGACGTGTGGAAAGAACGTCGAGCGCAGATGACCACCGTTTTCACGCCCAATCGCATCCGGGCCACCTTTCCGCTGGTGCAGCAGATTGCCGACGATTTGTTGAAGTACATCGCGCGCCAAAAAGATCCACACTTTGAGGCAAAGGATGTGAGTGCTCTGTTAAAAACGTATCGCCGGCCTGCTACGATTCGCTAACATCTCTTTTATTTGCAGCTTTGTTCCAAATACACGATCGGAGTCGTAGCCAGCGTTGCTTTCGGTATCGATGCCGAATCGTTCACGAACCCGAACGCCGAGTTTCCTCGCATGGGAAACGCCCTGTTTGAGCCGTCGTTCATGACCGCGCTCCGGTTGCAGTTGACCATGTTCGCACCGGGTCTGGCGAAACTTTTGCGTGTACCGTGAGTAAAGCCCCCCTCGGCGGCACCATCGTTCGACGCTTTTGTGTGATGTTTCGCGCCCCTCTTCCGTAGATTCGTACCGGCCTACGTCGATCAGTGGTTCCGCCAGATGGTGCGAGAAACGGTCCGCCAACGGAAGGTGGAAAAGCGGCAGGATATGTTTCAGGCTATGTGCGACAATTTGTCCGACAACGGTAAACGCGAGATCGACGAAAATATTGCAGCCGGCCACTCGGTAACGTTTCTGTCAGAAGGATTCGAAACGTCCAGCACCTTGATGTGCTACCTTCTGTACGAGGTCAGTAAATGTAGGGGAAACAAGCATGCTGTCGCTACGGAAACATTCATCGGGCGTTCCGGGGGTGTTCTTTTCAGTTGGCCGCCAATCCGCCCATACAGGATCGCGTTGTGCAAGAGATACGATCGGTGCTGCAGGAAACGGGCGGACAGCTGACCGAAGCTGGATTGCAAAAGTTGACTTACATGGAGGCGGCCATGATGGAAACGCTCCGTATGCACAGCCCGGTGTTTACTTTGCCACGTGTTTGCACGAAGGATTTCGTACTTCCGCCACAGTTTCCGGGTGACACCAAACAGGTTGTGCTCCGTCGCGGTACATCGGTCGTGGTGCCTGTGTACGCCATTCACCACGATCCCGAGATTTACCCGCAACCGTCCGTGTTTGATCCGGAACGATTTACGGAGGAAAACCGTAAAGCTCGCCATCGGCATGCGTTCCTCGCGTTCGGGGAAGGGCCCCGCCTGTGTTTGGGTGCGTTCACCGAGAGAAGCACGGTAATGCACAAATTGCTAACATTTTGTTTTTTTGTTACAGGAATGAAGTTTGGACTGCATCAAAGCAAAATCGGAATTGCAGCAATGTTGAACCGGTACACTGTAACTATTTCGCCGAAGCAAGAACTTCCTTTGGAGTTTGCCAGAAGTGCATTTTTGATGACTCCGAAATCGGGTGTATGGTTAAACTTTAAGGAACGACCGTAATCTGCGGTCGGTAAACGTGGACAAAATAAAGAGTGCATCACAGAATGATGAATCCGAGTCCTTCGTATACTTCGAACATTTTGAACAAAGTTCACCTGGCACAGACGGTTGCAATTTTTCCGTCCGTTCAAACGTTGTCAAACGTTGGTTCTGTCAAACGTTGTTTACGCATGGTATGCAAAACGTCAAATCGCAGTTGGCGTCGTTTTGCAGCATTAACGCGCTCTGTTCCCGTGTTTCGGTTTCGTTGCTGCGCGAATCGCATGAAGTGTTTGATAATTCGATATTTCAGCTACCAAACGATGGACCAAGAACGGTTAACACAGCTGCCAATGTCCCGCATCAAGACGGTCATGAAGACATCGCCGGACATGGGAAACATCAACCAGGAGGCCCTGTTTTTGATGTGCCGTGCTGCGGTACGCTTGTGCGCCGTGCTGCGAGGGCCATACGCACTGAAAGTATGTAATTTTGTTTCACTTCGCAGGAGATGTTTATCGAACACCTGGCCCACCGTGCACACAACCCGGAACGCAAGACACTGGACTATTCGGATCTAGCGAAATATGTGGAGAAAGAGGACGCGCTGGAATTTCTGCAGATCGTTTTACCGCAAAAAATTACCGTCAGGGAGTACAAAGAGCTGATGGCCCAGAAGGCGGCGGAAGCCGAAATGGGCAGTGAGGAAGACGATTCCGACGAAGGATCGGAGGTCCCGTCGGAGGCGCCATCGGGCGCTGGGGAGGAGGACAACGGCGCTGACGAAGTGATCGAACTCGACGATGACGATTTAGTGGAGGTTCAACAGAAAAGTAACCCAGAGATCGACAGCCTAGACTCGGCGTCGTCCAGCGGTGACAGCGGCAGTGTCATCTCGATCGATTCCAGCTCGGACGAAAAGGAAAACTCCAAAAACGACAGCAATAAGAAGTCACCGGTGAAACACAAAACAGGCGACTCGCCGTAACACACGGACCTGGGCCTGGGCCGGCCGCCACAGCTAGGCTGGTGCTTGCGCAAGGCAACCTTAGTGTATGTGGTTCAGGAGGACATTTTAAATCGATTTAATTTCTAAGCAAGTCCCCTCTCCCCTTTCAAACAATATCTCGTATTAGGCAATAGCGTTTGTTTTTAAGCCAGTCGTTTCGTTTGGTACTACGGAAGTGGATGGATACTGCATACCCTGGGCTGAACTGAAACTCCGTACGACCACCGATTAGTAGTCAGTTAGTTTAGTGGTTTTTGTTTTGTCTGTAAATAAGCCCTACGCGGTGTATTTATCTAGGGTTTCAGTGATGCATTCACTCTCGATGGTGGGCGAAACAAAGTAAAGTATCGAATAAACAATTGACGAAAACCAGAAACACTAAAAACAACGGTGTTGAATCCTTTCTGTTGTTTAAAATTATGTCCACTTTCACGCCGCAACCACTGTGCGCTTCAGTCGCAAGCTGATAAATGTCAAAACGGTTCACAGTCGACGGTGATGTGGTGATGTGATGATTTGGTGGCTCCTTTTCGAAAGGTTCACCGTTCGCCGGCTTGGGCCGTAAGTACTCCGTCCCCCCTCCCCCGAGATGGCGTCCGAGCGGAGTGAGGTGGACGAACGGCTGATCGCCCGCTTCAACCAGGAGCTGGGCACGGACCTGAGAAACATGCACAAGTGTGCGGATCTGGTAAAGTACTACCGGTCCGAGCTGGAAGACTTGCGGGACAAGGTATGTTGCAAACGGTTGGTGTCAGGACGGGGACCTCCTTAATACCCGTTTCCATGGTTGCAGATCACAGTGACGGAGGCCGATTGCATCCCGAGCGTAAAGAGTGCTGTGCAAACGAGTCAGTCGCTCTTGCGCGAGCTCCAATCGAAGGAGGCCACCATCGGGGAGTACGATGCCAAAGTAACGCAACGGATCGAAACGCACCGGCAGCTGATGGAAACGGTCGGCGCCCGGATGGAGCAGATTCGTGAACTGCAAACGGTGCGCGACTATCTGGCGCTGGTGCAAGACATTACGAACATTAGCGAAGCGCTGGAAGCGTCGGCCAGCGGCAAAGACGACGGGAAGCCCGTTGCGCTCTACGTGGCACTGGCTGGGCCGAACAGTATTCTGGATCGGCTGGGCGGCATCGAGGCACCGCAGCTAAAAATGTACGCCCGCAGCACGGCCTTTCACTGGCACGAGGTGCTGCTCCAAAAGTATTCGGTCGAGTTCGAGGCCTTGCTGAAGACGATCAAGTGGCCTAACCTGAACCAAACGCTCGAACAGTTTAACCCGTCGAAGGACCACATCCACAAGCTGGTCGTGCTGTCGGAGTCCCTGTTTCTGCTGAAGCTTCCGGGTGACCAGGACCTGCTGAGCGTCAAGCTGACACCTTCGATCTACTGCCGACCGTACTCGGCACCGATCGAGCTGTTCGTGAAACCGTTCCGACAGCGGTTCAAGTTTCACTTCACCGGCCACAAGCAAACCAACCGGCTGGACCGTCCCGAGTGGTACCTGACGCAGGTGCTGCAGTGGGCCAAAGAGAATCACATTTTCGTCGGCCAACACTTTCAATCGCCCGCTCTACGGGCGGGCATTACCAATAGCAACGTCAGGGTAAGCAACTATCAGAGCTAGGTTGCTAAGGGGCTTCCTAAAATAAACTAAATGGCTTCCTTCGATTCGCAGCTCGAGTTTGTTCGGGGATTGGTTCAGTTGGCGGTGGAAAAACTAATCATCGACATTGAGCAGATCGTGCGGGACGAAGCGCTTTTTGCGCACCTTATCGACGAGGTGCTGGCGTTCGAGGAGGATCTAAAGCAGACGCTCGGCTACCCGACCAGTTTCCCCAGTGTCGTTTCGGTGCTGCTGCAACCGGTTTACTTCCTAAAGTGGATGGCCATCGAAGAGAAATGTACGTTGCGCGTGCGCGAGAGATGAGGAATACTTCTTTTCCTTTTAATGCTAAATGGCCTACTTTGCAGTCACCACCGACAAGATGGATGCGATGCTGAACACCGACGATCCGTTCGATTTGCTCGATCCGGCCAACTTGGACGAGCTAAAGATCCCAAAGTGTGCCGATCAGTTTGTGCGATTGCTGGACGCGATCAAGGAGCGGTACCGCTCGCTGCCACAGCCCGGCCAGCGGTTACAGTTTCTGGATCTGCAGCTCAAGCTGATCGACAATTTTCGGCGCCGCCTGGTGCAGCTGTACAACGATCCGACGAATGCGGCCAATCCGACCAAAATTATCAACGCCATCCACTACCTCACGTCGGTGCTGAGGGACTGGGGTGAAAGTGTGCACTATTTGCACCTGCACGCCACCCTGTACGGTCCCGATTCGGACGAGATCAGCTCCGTGTTTGACCGGACGATCGAAGAGCTCGACCACTGGCAGCACACGCTTGTGAACGGGTTGGTGACGTGGATTGTGCACGAGATCACGGTCCGTTCGCGCCCGTACCGGTACGATCTGTGGCCCTCGATGGGGGTGCACGATGCCAAGGAAACGCTAGCGGTATCGGCCAGCGCAAGCGAGATGTTTCAGACGGCCATCAAGCTGCTGCACGACATGGAGCAGGAACTGTCGGCGAACGTGTTTTCGGTCGTGCTGCGCATGATCGCTGGCCAGCTGGACGAGTGGATCGTGGCGAACATGGTGATGAACACCAAGTTTTCGGCCGGCGGCATCCAGCAGTTTGCCTACGACATGACGCGCAATCTGTTCGTGATGTTCGGCCAGTACACCGACCATCCGAAGCTACTGTTCAAAAGGTACGATACGCGGGCTTCCACTCTGGCTCCGGTGCCTGTGGATTTAACGTCTCCGTTTTTCGTTGCAGAACTAATGACGCTTGCATACTGCTCACCTTGCCGCTCGGTTCGGCGCTGCTTTTGCGTGAAACGCTTCGAAACGAAACGACCGAAAGTGAGGACGTAACGCGGGCGCTACGGGAGATCGGCATCGTGATCTGCAATAAGGGCACCGCCCTGGATGTGCTCGATCGACGGAACGACATGCCAGCGATTGGCTGAGATGCGAGATCGGTGACGGGGCTCGGGTTTGAAACGGGTTACTAAAGACATTTTCGTTAAATTATATTTGTTCGCTGTTTCCTTTCTGTACGTTTACATAGTACTATTGCCAGTGGCCACCCATTTGTTCACTATTCCTTGCGTTAATCCCAACCCCCCCATATCGCCCTTAAGCATCCGCAAGGTTGCTCTCGGCGATCGACGCTTTCTTTTGCTCCTCGCTCCGTTTGTTGCTCCGCCGGAAGCAGTTGATGTTCCGACTGGTGGAGGTGTTCATTTCGATCAGTATCTGATCGAGCGGTTTCCCCTTCGTCTCGGGGACGAGCGCAAACACAAACACCACGAAGCCGGCCGAGCAGGCGGCAAAGATCCAGAACGACAGGTACGTGCCGGCCTCGTCCGAGATGAGCTGGTACAGCTTGGACACTCCGAAGCCGACTGCACCGGCAAACATCGTGTAGAGGGCGACCGCGACCGCCTTTACGTTGGTGGGAAATATCTCGCCCATAATGGCGAACGGCACGGTGGCCAGGCCGACGGTGTAGAAAATAATGTACACCATTATTACGATCAGCGGTATCCAGCCGATCCCGTCGAGGTCCACTTCCTGCTGGTCGAGGAAAAAGTACAGCCCGACGATGAACGTCCCGACGGCGCAGCCCACGGTGGAAACCAGCAACAGTGGCCGCCTCCCAACACGGTCCACGATCGACGAGGAAAGGGCCGCCGTTACCAGCTGGATGACGGCCATAATGATGGACGATTCGTGTGCCTCCAGGCCGATGTTAACCTGGTCGAAGATTTGCTGCGAGTACGCGATCACGGCCTGGCTGCCACAGAGCTGCTGCAGTGCACCCAGCCCGAGGATGATGATCAAACTTCGCCGGTTGCCACGGTTCAGCAGATCCCGGAACGTGCCCCGGTTTTGCTGCGATCGTTCGACGGCTGCCTGCATCATCTTCAGTTCACCGTCCACATCGTTGGATCGGCGCAACCAGCGCAAGTTCTTCTCCGCCAGCTCGGTGCGCTGCTTCGCGAGCAGATAGTACGGGGACTCGGGCAACCACAGGAACAGACCGAAGAAGATCGCTGGAAACGCGATCGATATCCAGGCCAGCGTAGTGTAGCCCACGTACGGGCCAATGGAGTACTCGAGCAAGATGCCTGTTTTGGCCATCACGGTTAGCAACGTACCGATCGAGCCGCGTATCCCATCAGACGCGATCTCGCCGAGGTACAGTGGCATCGACGAGTAGGCCATACCATACGAGATGCCACTGAGCGCGCGGGACACAAACAGCACCGCCACCGAGTCTCCCACACCGATCAGCACCCATCCGACGATGCTGGGCAGGACGGCGATCAGGAGCGTTGGTTTGCGCCCGAATCGGTCGATCAACCACGCCGATAGTACTGGCCCGGCGATCGATGTCAGGACCAGGATCGACACGACCCAGGAACTCTCGTCCGGCGTCAGTGGCAGCGGAGAGTCATCTGCCAGCAGCTTGGGCAGCGTTGGGGACGTCCAACCGTACGAGGCCGCCACGGATAGCATTAGCAGCGTTCCTGCGTCGACGAGACAGAGGCGAAATAATCAAAACATACGGAGCGATTGTGGGTGGTGCTTCCGCAATTAGAAGTCACTACGGACGCGCGTGTCCGATAGCCAATCGTCTAGAGACCGTCGATAAGATAACCCGGCCCGGGTGGTCATTATGCAAAAATGATCTCGCCCGGGGGTTTATTTGGCTTTCGGGCAACGGTTGAGTCCAGCATGTGACCCGAGTGTGGCGCCTAGACGTTCACAAACTGGCGGTACTAACCGGTGAAGGCGGCCAAGTACTGGTTGGAGTATTTCCGAAGCTCCTTTAAACTATCCCACACTCCCATCGTTATTCGGTTTCGGCGGACGGCGCGATCGCGATCTTCTTAAACGGACACCAGGGCTGCTTAATTTCAACCAGGGAGTTGAGTTCCCGAGACAAACTCCCGTATGGTGCCCGTGCAAATATTGAACTGACCGCCCGTTATTGGTCATCCGATTGGACGAACGGATAATTGGGTGTCGATTAAATGGCCCCAAACAATGATCGATTGCCACCCGCGCGCTCATTGACCATCTCCGGTGGAGCTATTTGATAACCCAATCTATGGGCCGGATAAGGGGTAATTTGGGTTTCGAACCGGGGCTGATAAGCGAAGCGGCCTCCCAGGACCGATTCCTTTCTTATCATCGTGACGTAGCTGAGAGGGCCAAATTTGTGGCACCTGTGGCGCTGGAATTTGTCTTCTGGGCTTATCGGTATCGTCTGGCCAATTCGAGGCTGATAAGCCACTGTATTGGCCGCAGTCGAAAATGATGACGAAACTCCTAGCGTAGAGCGAAAGGTCAGGTATGTGGCGATCGTGTAGATTACGATGGTTTCGAGTTTTTTAAAGTGGAACAAAAAAATGCTCCCTATTCTGCCTTCTTATCTGCCGTCCGGACTGAGACGGCACCTCAGTTCTCGGATCTTCAGCAGTGAACCGGCTTCGTATCTGGAATCCGTGTTTCGACAGGTTGCGTTTATGGCGAAGATCATAACTCACCGTTTGTCTAGTATACTTTGTTGCGCTATAAAGTTCACATAATTGCTGTTAATGATCATGCTGCGTGCCTGCCGTAGATAATGAGAGCCATTCCACTTACGACTGCGGTCAGTTACAGACGAGTGTACAGTATCAAGGATGACTCCGGCGCCACCGATCAAACGAGGACGATACCGCAATGAGTACATTGCTGCACTCGCAGGTACCCCCGCAGCTACTGAAAGCCGCCCACCTAATCCGTACTAATTCTCCGTATTTCTACTCCACCCAAAAGCAACTTCTTCCCTCGTGGCGGCAGTTGCCTGCGCCGGGTGGTCTTCGCCGGCTATTCCTGCCCTCCGTGGACCCGACTCACCTGTACCGATCACGCCGGACGAAGGATCTTGGATCGTTGCCCTCCTTTCGATTGGTTCCCTGCTCGGACCGATCGTCTGTGGACTGTTTGTCGATCGCTACGGACGTCGAAAGTTGCTGCTAGGGTCGGCCATTCCCATCGCCGTCGGTTGGGTGCTGATCGCGTTTGCCCGATCCGTCGCAGTGCTTTACGCTGCCCGACTTCTGCACGGGTTCGGCTACGGACTGGCGTACTGCGTGACACCCATCTATCTGGGCGAGATCTCATCCGATGCCGTGCGTGGCTCCACCGGCGTACTGGTGACGGTGATGGCCAAACTAGCCTTTCTGCTCGAGTACACGATCGGCTCGTACGTTAGCTTCAAGTGCTTGGCTTGGATTTCATGCGCCCTTCCGGTGGTATTCTTCGCCACGTTCTTCTGGATGCCCGAGACTCCTTACTTTCTGTTGGCTCGCGGCAGCGATCGGGCCGCGGCCAGAAGTCTCCGCTGGCTGCGTCGCAGCGAAGACGTGGCTGGTGAACTGGGGCGTATGAAAAAACTCATGGAGGACAGCAAGCAGACGGCGGCAGGCAACTCACTAAGACTGCTGTTTGCGTCTGCGAACCGACGCTGTCTGGTGATCATCCTACTTCTCTCGTTCGGTATGCAACTGACCGGCATCAATGCGATCCTCGGCTACTCGCAGACGCTCTTTTCGGGACTCGCACTGCCGCTGACGGCTGCCGAACTATCGATCGTGCTGGCGCTGGTGCAGCTTACGTCGGTGATGCTTCCGACGTTCCTCGTCGATCGAACCGGGCGTCGGCCCCTTTTGCTCATCTCAACTGCTGGTTCGTTGCTGGGGCTGGCCACTTGTGCCATATATTTTACGCTGGTCGAAACCGCTCCCGACGTGCTTTCATCCGAACCGGGTGCCGCACACGGATGGGTACCGTTCGTGGCGGTGCTACTGTTTATCGTCTCGTTCGCAATCGGACTAGCAACCGTGCCGTTTGCCATCCTCGGTGAGGTGTTCCCGAAGCACATCAAAGCAACGGCAAACGCCGTGTTTGCCGTCATCACATCGGTGGTCGTTTTTACGGTGCTAAAGCTATTCCAGGTTATCTCGGACGGTGCGGGCACGTACGTTTCGTTTTGGATCTTTACCGCCTGCACGGCTGTGACTGGTGGGTTGATTTATTTGGTCATCCCAGAAACGAAGGGTCAATCGTTCGAGCGCATCCAGGAACTGATGCAGCAACGCAGCAATGCCGGGGGTGAGCGCGTGGAGATAAACGGTGACGATGCACTGAAACAGAAAAGACAACTGTTGTGTTAGAAGTGGTGCATTGTGTAAAGAATAAATTTTAGCAATGATTGATAGGAATGAGACTCGATAAAATTTACGGTTTATGAATTTTGTTTCAGCTTTTAGTTAGAGCCATTTCTCAGGTAACGGTTAATTTTGAAAACTAAACACGTGTGTACCAAATCTGCCCGCTCGAATGTCATACCTTCTTTTTGGTACAACTTTAGTACAACTGTCAAATTGCCTGGTTCACTTTTAGTACGAAAGCAAAGGTAAATAAACAATGGCGACAGCGAGTACCGGTCCGGGCGTTTTATACCAAACGGTAAAGATTAATTCCTCCGTAACGAAAAGGGCAGCCCGGAGTAAAGTTATTTCTATTTCGCTAATCAATTTCAGCTAAGGACATTCAACAGTCTGGGGTGCGACGATGAGGCGCTTTGTTACGCCGCCTACCGGGTTTACATCCATCTAAAAGATGGTACGATCAGAAGGCTTTGATTTTCTAAAACAGCTGATTAGCATATTCTTGGATTTATAGAGAAAAAACTGAATGATGTACAGTATCATTACGCACCCAGCTTGCGGCTAATATACCTGACGGCCAGGCGGGCTGCGAGTGCTCCGGCTGAGCTGTACATTCCCACACTAGCAACGGAGGAGCTCGCCCTGGAACTCCTCGACCATTATCGCTCCCTGGGAGAGTTCGACGGGCTCATTTTGGCGATTTGTGACCCAAGTTCCACCGTGCTGCTGTACCGGGCGACTGCTGGCCTGAAGGACATTAGCGGGAAGCTGCCGTCGAGGGGACAATTATTACGGCAAAAGCAACAGCAGCAGCAGACTGAGGTGAAGCCACAGCGGTGAAACAGGCCAGAGCCCTAAACAAGAGAAGTGGTCATCGGTTCTTTCATTTTTCATCCAACTCATATTATAAACAATTTAAATAACCAAATGTACATGTATTGTGTGTGATAACGGATCGCACATTTTCTTCCCTTCCGAATCGAAATGCATACAAAAATGTAGTGTGTCTCTTGTCGTCGATTTCTTTTCCGTTTACTACTCTGCCGTTAACGCTTTTACCATCGTTTTGCCTACAGTTGTTAAGCGAACCGATTTACACTAAGGTATAACCATTCTTTTGTATATACAATTTATATTGATCTCATCATTATATTGATGGTTTATTATTCAACAATAATAAACACCACTCCTTAATCGTGTAGTCCTGTGTGCTGACGTCGTATTTACCGATCGCCATCTGATTCCAGCAGCAAGCTGTTGAGCGCTCCTTTTGCTCCCGTGTTAAGGAATGGAACCAAACGCAAAAATATGCTACTTAAGGCTATCGTGTGTGTGTTACGGACACTTTCAACATAAATAGTAGTAATAGTAGTGGTAGCGATTCGCCAACCCCTTTGTTGTGTTGGGTGCTTCGAAGACGTGTTTCCACTCCACCAGATAGTAAATTATTCTGTGCACATTTTTTTTAACTTGCTTGATTGTCTACCACCAGGCGCCCCGGGGTCGGCTCTATTCGGTGCTCGAGAGAACGTGATATGCGGAAGGCACGTAAAAGAAGAAACAACAGACAAAAAACAATGAGCTGCGCATTATTTGGCCAATGGAATGACCACCATAACTTGTCTGGGAGCGGGATCAACAACTGGGACATGCGTGGCGTAGAACAGAACATCCAGACACACTGTTGAATAATATAATAGTGTACCGTCCTGGTAGTTTCTAAACTTAAACGACGCCCCTGCGAACAATAACACTGTATTAAAAATATGCAAACGAAATGCATCGACCTGCCTGAGGCACTAGAAAACTCAAACTACCGAAGAAAACGAAACAGAAAAAAAAACATTGATCCATTGCTATCTCCAACGCACCCCAATAACAATTCCTGCGGCCGATTTGGGTACATTTGGACTATCTTCTCCCTGCGCAAACGGGCTTACCAGTGCGTGTCTCGTTTGTTACGATACTTTCGAAAGAAAAAAAAAAGAGTTATCTGGCCGATGGGGAGGGTGACTGATCCCATTATATCATCGGGTATGCGGGGCGCCGCCCTCGTCACTCAACGTGTCCCTCGCAGGCAGGCATTAGTAATAGTAATAACAGCTTTTCTCCTGACTCATGAACCTCGCTAAAGGCACCGCGCTCCGAGCGTATCTTTTTCTAATCAAAACCGTGCACATAACGATGTCTGCCTGATAACGCGGCACTAGATTCCACATGCTTGCACACCCTACCGGGGGATAACAAGAATTCCGCCTTGTCCGATTCTATATCAAAGTTCCGTTCAACTTTGCGTTTGGTTATTTTAAGCCCTAGACTACACTCACACACATACACACGCAGACACCGGAACAGGGAGGTTATGGGTTCTAGAGTAGCTAGTAGTAAGAGTAGTGCTGATGCGGCCGACCAACATGTGGCTCCCGGGAACTGCCGGATCACAGCAAACGACGGGACACAGAGGACTAAACCCACCTTTTGTTGTACCTTGGCGAACTTGCGCCACCGCCATCATTTCAGTACCATTCGGCCATGTAGGTAAAGTCCTTAAAGTAGGTCTGCTCATCGTCGGTGAGAATGCGGGGATCTTTCGGCGGTGTCAGCGCCGGCTTTTCGGACGTAAACTCTTCGTCAAAGTTCGACACGTCCTCAGGAGAGCGCTGTTGGAAGAGAGAGAGGGAGAGGCAGGGATTGATAGCGGTGCCACTCGGGGGAGATTGCGCTGTAGAACTGTTTCAACTTACAATGGTTGGCACAAACGGTGGTTTCACCTTCCGGAGCAGCAGATCGTCCCAGACAATGTTACGGTAGAAGGCTTGCCGCTTAACGTCTTCCGCATCCCGCTCCGACGAACCCAGCCGACGTTCCGGGTTCTTTCTCAGTAGCTGCAAGGGGAAAGCAAAGATTGTGTCCGCCTTTAAGATTGATTCTCCTGAGGCCTTTGCCCTGAGGCCCTGTTCGACAACACTTACCCGTCTCATAATGGCGATGGCCTCCAGCGAAAGGAATCTTGGGTAGCGCACCTCATCGTTTACGATCGAATCAAAGACTTCCTCCTCGTCATCGCCCGGGAATGGAGACTGGAATAGATTTTGAGGAAAAATGAGACATTCGTCGCGCAGCCAATGGTTTCGAAAAAACGTTACCTCTCCGACCAGCATCTCGAATATCAGCACACCCAAACCCCACCAGTCGACGGCCCGAGTGTAAGACGTTTCGGTGAGCACTTCCGGCGCCAGAAACTCGGGCGTACCACAGAACGTTCCGGTGCGATCACCGAATCCCATGCCCTCCTTGCACAGGCCAAAATCGGCGATCTTTACGTAACCTGCGGAACAACGTTGTTAGCGGGGATTAACGTTTGTACGGTCCCAAGAGAGCTAGAGCGCGGCAACGAACCTTCCGTGTCCAGCAGCAGGTTATCGAGCTTCAGATCACGGTAGATGATTTTGCTTTCGTGCAGATACTGCAGGCCCAGTACGACGCAGGCCGCGTAGAACACGGCACGCGGCTCTGAGAACACGTCCGTGTGGATGTGCATCATAAGGTCACCGCCGGCCGCATACTCCATCACGAAGCAGACATGTTGCTGAAGCGAAGGCAGATGTTAGTTCTTAGTTTTCGGATGCAATGCGACCTTCCTTTGACTTACCTCCGTTTGGAAGCACGAAAACAGGTTCACCAGGAATGGATGGCGCATCGTGTTGGCCACCTCGAAGATGCGCTTTTCGCTGAGCAACGATTCCACTTCGTCCCGCGCAATGATGTCGCCCTTCTTCAGGGCCTTGATGGCGAAGTAGTCGCCCGAGTTTTTGTACTGCGCCAGTATCACCTTGCCGAAGTGGCCCCGACCGAGCACGCTCAGCATCCGGAAGCTATCGAGCGACATTGCTGCCGCCGCTGCGGCATTGGCACCACCGGCGGCTGCTGCGCCACCGGCCTGTGATTGGCGGCGGCTTTCGTAGGCGCTATCACGATACTGGAGCGTTCGGGCTGGACCAGCCGGCCGACGGTTCACGGGCGGACCACCAGCGGCTACCGCTGCGGCCGCCGCTTCCCCTCCCGGAGATGGTTGCGCTTGTTGCGGTGGCAACTGTTGTGGCAACTGCTGTTGCAGTAAAAGCTGCTGTTGCTGTTGCTGCTGCTGATAGTAGTGCTGTTGCTGTTGGGCCTGCAATGCTGCGGCCGCGGCCAACGAGGCCGCTTGGGCTGCTATCGCCGCCGAAGCGGGATGATGATGGTGGTGATGAGGTGGTAACGGCGGAGGGACCACATTACCCCCGACGGTGAGCTGCTCGAATGGTGGAAGAATCTGCGAGAAACAAAAAGGACCGGTTAAAACCAATACGGAACCGAAATGGGAACTCATCAAGGCAAACACACAGAGAAGGCACATATTCATTTAAAAACACAAGCGAAACATCAGCGAAGAGAAAATAAAAATTTAATACGAAAGCAACACAACCAGTAAAACGGTGAAAAGTTATTATATTCAGTACAAAACGCAGCCAAAATGAAAAAGAAACGAAAAAGGAAAAGAACCGCAAGAAGACGTTAGCTCCGTAGCATGAAATGCCAAAAACGAAGCGCTGAAAATGGGTAAACTTAATCAAAGTACACATATCCGCTGAATTAGTCTGCAAACACAATCACCAAAGCTAAAACGAGACAAAAATAATAAACTTATCGGGAACCATCGAAAGAAGGTTCCGCGCGCACAGTCGAACAGTTCTTTCTTCCGGTGCCTAATGTTAATGAGGTTGGGTTAGTAGGCTTTGACCTCTGGAGGATGAGTGTCATGTAAGATGGCGGATTAGTATTTCCGTGATGGTTTTATGTTAAATTATTTTGCCGAAAAAGCACAACATACGAACGGAGCTTAAAGTGCATGCATTTTTGGGCTATCAACAATGCTTAAAAAATTAGAATAAATTGGTTTGAACCGAAACGAAACACGTAGCTTGCGGGAAACAACACACATGGATCACTTTCAAACGACATGCGACATAAAATGCATAAAAGAACTGTTGACAGCGCACAGAGCGCAACGCGCAACAGCAACGGTTAAAAATATGGTAGAGAGCGCAAGAAACCAATGAGTTTGGCACAAATGGCGAAGCGAATAGTGGCGGGCGATGTGCGTCTAGTGTGTGTGGCGCTGAGTTTGCTGACCTCAATGATACTGTCGTAGGTTTCGTCGTCTTCCGGAAACTGCACGTATGGCATCTGACTGGGCGCCGGGGATGGTGGTTCCTCTACGATTGGGCTCCCCGTCGACGACACGGTGCTATAGTAACTGTCGCGATTGTTCCGATAGCCACTGCCGCCGCCGTGGTAGTAACCGTTGTTGTTGCCACTAGGGCCACTACCGCCGTACAGTATGGGTGGCGGTAGCGACAGAACCGGTCGCAACAGATCAACGGAGAGGGACTTTTGTAATACTGCTAATGGTGGTGGTGGCCCCGCGGCCGCCATCACTGACGATTGGCGATCTTCATCGAAAGAATAACTGGGGGTTTTGAGCTCCTGGCGACCGCGCAGCACCGGTGGCGGTGTCGCCGGTAACGGGGGCGGTGGAATATCGTCCTCCTCGTGATCCTCATCGTACGGGGCCGCTGGTCGGTGCGCGCTCAACGAGGACAGTGAGTGAGAGGACGACGAAAGAGGACTGGTGCCCGCGTTGCCAATACTACCGCCGGGAGACGGTTGCGTCACGTTGCTATCACAATACTTTATCGGTCCACCGGCACTGAGTTCTTCTCCTAAACTACCACCAAGACCACCACCGAGACTATCGTGCTGGTGAAGAAAATCGAATTTGCTTAATGCATACTCCAACTGCCGCCGACGGGAACACAGAGAGAACAGAGAGAGAGAGAGAGAAACAGAGAAAGTGACTTCAGCAAAAGGATATCGATAAGGAGAAGTGCGATTGCCAGGTAGCTCTAAGAACTGAGATGGTTATTCCAAAAAACGGACCCCTTTCGTGGAGCGCTGGATCGGAGTGAGATACTTGAAGGCGCGGTACCTGGCACCGATCGGCTGCCGGCCTTGCGGCTGCTTCCGGGTCACCGTTCGGAGAGGCGGCGGCTGTCCTATAAAAGCACTGGTGCGTTTGAGCGTCATTTTTGGGGCAACAGAGAGCTGAAGGCCGGCAAAACAGTCACGGTCCGGATATAGTGAGGCACTAAGTCCGTAATGGCATGTTGCAATAGGGCACAGAGCAGTGGCACTAATCGAGTTCGCGCGAATCGAAGACACGACGTAATGCGAAAACTACCGAAATGCTACTACCGTCCACTGTCCTGCGCCGCCGCCGCCGCCGCAGGGAGATATTCAGCTGACTGCGGCGTTGCGGCGATAAGAGATAAGGGTAAATCTCTTGTGGAGGTCATATAAGCAAGGATATAACGGGTAACCGGCCACCGGCTATATTCGCGCAAATGTGGGGAGGGATGGTGTAAAACTGACAAAACAAAACGAGATAAGAAGCGCTAAGCCACACACGACCACGACGAAGACGATGAAGACGATCGCTGATTTATACAAAACCCCTGGCGCTGGCGCTGGCCCCTGTGTGTGTGTGTTTCGTGCATCCATCACCTTCGCACACAACCACCCTCCAGAAATGTGGCAGATGGAACCGACGGGGGACCGCGTCGATAACCCGAAGCGCGCGCAAAGCAATAAACCAACTCTTGCGTCGAGCGTTCTCTCCGCCGTAAGCTTCCGGACCGGGGAGGGACAGGTTGTTTTGGGGGCGCGGACACACAACACGCTTACCTCTTGATCGATTTTTGGTGGTGACGCTGCTTGCCTCGGTGATGGCATCGGCAGTTTCTTCTGCTGCCGGAAGCTGGATGGCGTGCTGATGGACTGCGTCGGAGCCATCGGTCGGTGGCTCGGTGTGGCCTGATTTTGCAGCGAGTGTGACGAAGGACTTTCCGGTAGCACGTTGACGCCGTGGATGCCTAAAAAGGGGGGTTTGAGAAACGATTAGTAACCTCTTGGACGCAGTCGTTGTCGTCGTTGTCGGTGACCTACCGAGTGGACGACCACCGCCGAGTCCCACGACGTTATGGTCGGCCGATTCACCCAGCGTTTCAACCGGATCATCCGGCAGCTGATCGAACGACAGGGCGGTCGCACTGGGCGTGGAAGGTGTCGTGGATGGCGTCGTGCTAGCGGCCAGCGCACCCTGCAGCGGTGTACTGGCGGCGGACGACGTGTTACTGCCGCCACCGCTGGTGGTGTTGCGCTTCAGCAGCCGGCCCCAGGTGGCGATGTTGATGTTCATCTGCTTGGCGCGCGGAATGTTCTTCACCTGCTGCTTGTTGAAGATCATGCGCTGGCGCTGCAGCTTCGGTTTGCGCGATATCATCGGGTTGAGGAATTTGATCTCGGCAAACAGGACGCCCTGCGGCTCGAGCTGCAGCGCCATCCCGTGCCGAATGTCGTCGATGAACTCTTCCAGGCGCAAGAACTTGACGGCGCACAGCGAGCGCCAGTCGCGCCAGTACACGCCGATCTCGAGCTCGCGCGATCGGTCTAGATCGATGCTGAACCGCTGATCCCAGGCCTGCTGCGAGCAGGGCCGCCAGGACGTTTGGCCGACGGTGATGTTGTCCAGCTTGATCACGGCCATAATCTCCGAGGACGTTTCGTCCTTCACGCTGTAGCTCTTGGACGAGCTGCGGCTCGTGACGCCTTTGACGAAGCTCTTCAGATCACCGGGGCTCGAGGAGCCCGAGTCTTTGTCGCGCCGCGACCGGCCCGGCACGTCCTCCAGTAGGTCCTGGCATCCCATCAATCGCACCTCGAGCTTCCCGGTGACGGCCGCACAGCGGCTGAACGATTGTTGGTTCTGCGTTGGCTTACCGCTCTGGGAGCTGCCGCGGAACGAGTTCCGCATCGTGTACTGTACGGGGCCCGGGCTCGACGCTTGCACATTCTGCAGTTCCGCCTTCAGCTGCTGTGCCGTGGGACAGTCCTGTGGAAGTTCTAGCCGGCGCAGCTCGAGCGCTTTGCGGAGCAGGTCCAGCTTGCGCGACGATTCCGACAGCCGACCTTGAGCCTGGAGAAAAGAGTGGAAAATTAGTTCCAGTGACAAAAGTATTGATTCTCGTGTACCCCTCCCCGTATGTTGATGCATTCTGTGACGTGTGACTGTAATAACGGGCAATTTTGAATCTCCAATAGAACCAATGGTGTAAAAAGCAGGGAGGGCATCTCCATTAATATCTCTTTATTATTACGCTTAATCTAAAAGCAGAACACACCATGTGGTGACTAAAAGAAGGATCGATTGAAATGCAATCTTGATGACACACGGTTCCGGGTGGCTAAATAGCGAAGATAGTCTTAAAAACAGAAAAACTAAACCGATAGCGGCTAGAAGAGGTTGCGCATGTGAAACTGTCGGCGCATTTCGACAATATTGTTCGGAGCCGTTTCATCGACCGACAGTGCCCGCTCACGGAGGCCGCTACCGACGGTGCCGCCGCCGCCGGGAGCGACACTGTCACGGCGTTCCACCACCCAGCGGCGGCAGTGGGCGCACGGGCACTCGGGATTGCGCACCGGGCCCATGTGTGTGCCCGGTTTTCGGCGCCCCTTAATCAGGCTGCCGAACCGGCGCGCAATGGCCAGATACTCGTTGGTGTAGCCTTCCACGGGCGAAAACTCGCGCTGCAGTGTTGCGGCCAGTACGGCCGCCTGCTGCAGCATGGCGGTTCCACGAGCTGCCCCGCTGGCCGGCACCCGCTGCGAAGCACTCTTCACGGTGGACGGACTGGAATCGCTCAGCTCGTTAAGCGACGGGTTAGACTCGTGAGCCCGCAGCAGCAGTGCAGCTGCCTCCTCCGTCGCCGTCGCCGTTGGTGGCCCCTCCGCCGTGTCGTACACGAAGCTGTGATCCGATTCGCTCAGATTGTGCTCCGAGTCACTGCGCAGCAACAGCGAGGTCCTGCGGTGCACCGCCGCGGGATCTCGCGGTGATGACGAATGGCGACGCGGCGGGTTGTGCAGCAGCAGGAGCTTCCGCTCGACCGAGGGGGACTTCCACTTTTGCAGGTTCCAGACGCGTTCCATCTCGTGAATGCGGAACCGATCTTCGCTGTTTTCGTACTCGAAACTGTCCGAATGGGTGGCGTTGGTTCCGCTGCGATTCAAGCGCACCGTAGGGCCGCGACCAGCGGCAGCAGCCTCGGCATCCAGCAGGTCGTCCTCCTCATCATCGTCCCCGACACCACACTGGAGGGCACTGGAAAGGCTGCTCCCGGTAACGTCACGGCGTGTCGACAGGTTCGACATGGCGTAGTTCGAGCTGATCGCGTCGTCGCTTGCGTCGCGCCGAAAGTACGCGCTCAGATCCTCCACCTTGGCCACGCGCGACATGTCGCCCAAATGCTTGCTGAAGAGAATTTGCTTCGATTCGGTGATTTCATCGTTCGTGGCGCTCCGTCGATGGCGCCCACCACTAGCCGGGCGCGGATCGTCGCCCTTTCTCAAACTGCCAATCGTGGAAAGCGTATTTTGATCTGCAAAACAAAAGGGCGGTCAGTTAATGCACGGGGGAATGCAGATCGGGTTGTTACCGATTGGTTGCTGCATCAAACGCCTCGGCACGTCGTGCTTTCCGGCACGTTTGTGGCGCACTTTCATCTCGTCCGACTCGAAGATCGATTGCGCTGACTGCTGTTGCTGCTGTTGCTGGCCACTGTCGGTTGGGTTTTGGGCGGCGGCGGCATTGCTGGACTTCAGCTCCATCATGTGGCTCGTGTCGAACCGGCTGCCCGATGAGCAGGACGAGTGCGAGGATAAGGATTTGCAGTCCACATCGGAGCAGGACGAGGACGATTCCGCGTCCGATCCGGTGCAGTACACATCGATGTGCACCGTTCGGGGCTTCTTCTTCGCCGCCGACACCGACGCCACCGATTGCTGCGATCGGATCGTGTTCGACGGTGACAGCACCGGATAGGCGGCAGCGGCACTGGGCGATACGGGTGATTTGCGTACCAACTAAAAGGGCGACCAGTGAATTTGTTAAACGGCGGTACGCGGACACGGACCCTGCGCGCATTTACTAACCGAAGAGTCGAAGGGTCGTTCGTCAGCGCGCCTGGTCGGTGGTGGCGACAGCAGGTGGCCATCTGTGATGGCTTTCGTGCGGCGACGTATCGAACCACCACCGGTTGCTTCGTTCGCCGCACTACTTTGATGCGTCTCCCAGTCGCTAGTTTGACAGCTGACGTCGTTCGTATTGGACTAAGACGGTTAGGGAAGACCGGATTTTTATGTGTTTAATTTTTTCATTCTGGCAAATTGTCAATTTGGTACCTTTTCCGGAAAGTTTGTACCCTTATCGGCCACCACATTGCTGGTGGAGCCGCACTGGTTGATCAGGATCGGTATCGTGTCCGCCAGTGGCAGTAGATCCGTACACGCCGTCAGGACGATGCTGCAGGTACTGGTACACTTAGGGAACTGCTGCTGAGCCTGAGCCGGTTCCGTCGCCGTCCCTGGTGGCGCTGGCCCATCATCACCAGTCGGTGACTAGTATCGATATGGTGTATCGAAAAAAAGGCATGAAATCATATTCTGCACACCTAATGCAAACCGCTCTCTCCCTCTGCCTTTCGCTTCAATCAGGAAATGGAGCGCAAAACGTTTTGCTTCGTAAGTCCCGGCTCCCGGGTTGTGTACCGGGGGGGTTCCGAATCGATTCATTTCCGAATTGCCGAGCTTCGAAAGGAATGCAACCATCCTTTCGTCTCGCGGGGGCGATTCAAGGCGACACCCACAGAGCGGCACCGGAGAACCGGACCAAAAATCGCATTCGCTCACCTGTATGCAAACGGTCGGCGGCAGCGGAGCCGCCGATGATGGATCGGTGTTAAAAATAACATTACTTTTTCCAACCGTTGACGGTGAACTGACCGTCATCGGAATGGTGGTGCTACTGCCGCCGGTGGTTGTTGTCGGTTGCTGGCTGTCCACCGACGACGTACTAAATTTATAAACAACCTTCACTGGATTGGAGCCGCTGGATGTGGAGGCGGCCGCCGCCGCGGTTGCACCGTGCCGTTGAGGTGAAGAATTTATATCTCCCTCCTTCTGTGTGCCGCCGTCGACGGTGCCGGGCCGATCTGGAGCCTCTTCCGTGGTGCCGCCGTCGTTGTTGGCCGCCGGCGCACCATCCCCAGTCCGTCGTTGTTGCTGGCCGGTTGATGAGGATAGCGTGAGCTGCGCATGTACCGTCCACTCGGCAGTGATTTCTGGTGGGCCGGTCGCCGCCGTCGTGGTCGTGGTCGTGCCGGACATCATGCTGATGACGCAGCGCACAAAACTTCTACTGGCTGCAAACCTGCATCACAACAACCGCACAACAGCATCCTTCTGGCCGGTGCAGGCCGTTTCACCATGTGCTCTCGCGGGCCGTTTGGCGGCCACTCGCCGGTTCCATACGGAGGACACAGAGAGGCGGTTGCACTTGTTGGCAACTTTCCACGTAACTTGTAATCCAATTTTTTATTCCATTTGTAGGCCAAGCAACGGAACGGAAAAGCATAATCTGGGTGCGCGTCCACCACGGCTAGAATGGCGACACTCGGAGGAACACACACTCGGTTGGTCGGTTGGTCGGTGGCCGTGGCGGAGATTCTCCCCGCCAACTTTGTGTTCCGACTCCGCGTTATATAAATAGAGAGCGCAGATTCGCGTACGATCATAAAAACAGGTTGCCGTTGCCGTGCTGGCCGAAAATGTCGGATCACCAACGCACACGTAACGCACTTGGGTTGAACAAACGAAAAATCCTGTGAACCGATGGCCGTAAGTCGATCATCGGCCGCCTTTTTAACGGTTTCTTAACGATAAAGACGGTGCCGGCGGTTCACGCGAATGAATAACGCGAAAGATATTTCAACCAATCGAACTCGGGGACGGGATGTGGACACGCCACGTGCGGAGCCTGGCGCGGCGTGCAGCACCAGGCGTCTCCATTCGGCGTACTTTATTTAATGGCCGGGCACAAAGCACATTATTTTCACCGAAAAAGCACAGAACAGACGCACTCAGAAGATTCTGCTCGTTACACTTCTGCGGTCCACGGTTCACTGTTTCACCGGGAGCCGCAGACCACAACACTGTGACACTGGTGGGCAAAACACCCGACGACCGGTCGTCGGTAGGGATCGATTGGGGCGGTGGTGACGAAACCCGACACCGCGCGCGGCCACCGGTGACAGATGTTTTTCCTCGAGCAACAGAACGCGATTTTCGTTTTGATTATTTCGTCACACAATAGAGTCGCCGAGGGCGAGAGACAGATCGGGTTCGGCGGTTTCGTTGTCGTTTGGTCGTCGTCGCCCTTCTTCGTCGTGTGTAACCGATCGATACGATCGTCGACGAGAGGACGCGCGTAGAACCGATCGGTACGCTCGAATCGGGCAGACTGACAAAACAGATCCCGACCCGATGGATAGAGGGCACTAAGCTGGCCTGCCCTCGGCGCTGCTCGTGACGTGGCGGCGGAGAACAGATTTTTCTCGTCCTCCTCCTCTGACGACGAGACGCGCACGCACGCACGTCGCAAAGTTCGCGAAAGTTGGCTAGCGGATTAAGATGTTTTCTTTGGACATCGGTGCCCTTTCCGGCTTTCGCTTTCAGCCAAAACTGACACGTCGTTTGTCGGCGAGTGAGAGATTTAGGTTAAGTAAAGCCATCGGGATCCGGGTAACGGATTCGAGTCGAAAACGTGTCGAAACCGAGCGTGGTCCTCACCCGGCAAAAATGGGTTCATAAATCAGGGGGGGGAGCAACAGGAATGGGGTCGACTACCAAAGAAAAAAGGGTCAGCACGCGCGCGACCGCCAGAGGAAAATCCGAACGGCTCTCGTTACGAAAGCAATGCGTGTGTGTGTGCTTAGGCATAAAAATTCCACTGATATCCTCGGTCAGCCGTGCAAGCAACCGTGTTTGTGGCCTCGGCTCTACTCCTCGGGGGTTTTGTAACATCCAGCACATCGGATCTCAGCTTCATTCAACGTCTAGGTTTCATCAAGTCAAGGGGCGATCATCTGAAACCGATTGAGTCAAATAATCGAGACGAAACATAAATCTTGTGGCGCCAAAAAGCGTGTCGATCAGGGGGACCGGAAGTTTGACAACTGCACCGTCACTGGCGCGCCAGTCTGGCGTAGGGATCGTCGTTACAACGTAAGGCGCAAACAAGCGCATGTGTTCACGCGGGATCCGCCGTTGCCAGCACAGTTTATTTATCACACCAGAGGTCATCATCGTCGTCGTGGTCGTCGTGGTAGCGTCGTGGTCGGACATCTTAAAGTCACCGCCACGAGCATAAACAAATGCGCTGTCGCCAGACAGACCTAGACCTACTGCTGCTGATGCTGCTACTAGAAGGGGTGTTAAAGGTCCGGTCGGTTAAATATTATGCTTCTCCCGAGACGGGATACAATATTTCATAAGAGACCGCACCAGAAAGAAGCGTTTATCGACATTAGTCTTCTACCGCGAACCTCGCATCGGCACTTCGACAAATGTGATATTATTACTTCGAACGGCGCGCCGCGGCGCGGTTCAAACCCTTTTAAGATTCGTGCAAATAAAATAAATGTCCCAGACTGGCGGCTAGTCCGGGGCCGGGTGATTGAGAAGTGTCTCGATCGCCGATCGCTACCCCGCGCGTTGGCGGAAGTTTTCTTTAAAAAGACACACCTATTTTTACACCAAAAATGTGTAACGTCCGTCTGTCGATCCGTCGGAAGTCGGATCGCCCCTGGTCGGCTGTCTAGTCACGCACGCCCGTTACTGATTGTTGCAAACTTACAACACTAACCTCCTCCTGGCGCTGGTGACGACAGTTGTGCCGGTGATGATGATGATGACGGTGGTGGTGATGACGATGGTCCTGTTGAACATCCTCGTCGTGCTCCTCACTGCCCGAATGATGATGGTGGTGATGATGGCTGCATTTCTTTTTATGACTTCGCCGGTGCTGCTGCTGCTGCTGGTCACTCTGGTCCATCTGCATTCGCACGCACCGCGCGGACTCTTAATGCGGACCGAACACAAAACAAGCACCCGAACACGATCACCTCGAAGACACACGGACGGGGAGACGGACCGCTCTCTCTATAGAGCGCCGTTCGCGTACTAGGCGTTACATTCGTGCCCCGGTTCACAGTCCGTATCCGTGCGTGCACCAGCAGAGTGCTCCGCTTTGGCCGTACTGGTCTCGTTGTCGTCTCCGTCTTGTTGTTTCGTGGTGAATTTTCACGACCCACGCCTCGCAGCCAATCGTCAAAAATAAATCGCCACACCACAGTCGTGTAAACTCACACCCAAGGCGCGCGGAACAACACGCGGTTTTTGCCGTCGACGCGCAGCATCGGAACATAGATCGCCAACGAGGATCATCAGTGGAGGTGAGGTGAATGGTGAGTTCGATCCGCTCACTCTCGATTGAGAAGGTTCAGTGACACCCATCAACAGCAAAGATGCCTTTGAGTAGACCGCGGCTATGGCCTTTGGGAATGGCTCATCATAAAGCCCCTCAATCTGCCCAAAATGATCGAGCAAATGTAGAGTGCAGAGTGCAGAGTTCGGTGGCCACCGCCGTATCGGATGATGGGCCCCCCCCCCACACAGAGCCAGCGAAAGCAAAACGACAACAAAGCTCGGTTCCCGGTTCGGCCTGGCGAATGACGTCACATCTCTCTGATAAGTCAACGCGCGCGGCGGGCGTGTGTGGTTGTGTGCCAAAACTGACAGATCACGCTCTGGCACCGGCGGGACACAATATTGAATCGAAACACGCGTCTGTTAGCGCCGCGATATGGGGGAACCGGTTTGGGTCGCGCTCTCCATTCGTGTTCGTGGATGTCGTGCAGTCAGTTCTCGGGCTGGTTTACGTTGGTGTGTGCTCCCCCGAGAGCTTATCGTGGCAACAAGTGGCCGCGGTTTCCATGTAATCAGTGTCTCTCTCTCAGCTGGGTCGCCGGGCGCCGGGCTGCGGCCGCGGGCTATCTAAGGGTTTGTGTGTCGGGTGTGAGTTTAAAAACGTAACTCAACTACGCGCGGACCTTCATTGGAGCGCCGACGACGGTCAGAGACGAAAGGAGACAATATATCGTCGTACACATCGATCGTAGCTTTGAAGGGAAGATGAGGTACCCGGT